>NW_020230561.1:0-600000 GCF_003227715.2 Harpegnathos saltator | reverse complement strand
AGCTCAAAAATGTCAAGCTATCAGAGTTTTGTCGTATAGATTACCTTTTTTCTCTATATAGGTTGTTCATTTCGCATATGCTTTTAGGATTCAAGTCATATTTACCAATAAACAAAAAACGAACGATAAAAAAAAACCAATGTAAAATTCTGATATTTTTTTTTGGTTATCATTACTTATGGCCTCAGTTCAAAAAAACATTTTATTCTTAAAATACTTATAAAAAAGTCGGGCGTTAAAGAGTTAAAAGATATATGCTAAAAATAAAAATGATTTCTTTTTCGAAGGATGATTTCGTTCCCTTAGAGTAAAATTCTGCAAGAACAACAAATAATTTTGCACTACGGATGAATTTTACTTCTACACAAAGTTTCAAAATTTTTTGAATTTCCGCGTTCCTTAATTTTGCTTGTGAGTGGGCTAAATAACTTGTCACAAACTGTTTCTTCCGAAACTGATGGAGATATGGATTCGAATTTTTTTTACTTAGGTCTAGGAGCTAACTTAAGGTGTGAATATATTTTTGTGGGTCTCTCTTAAGGAGACAATAAGGGCCCATCTTGTATTCAATCTTTTGAATAGAATGAAGTACAACTTTTTTCACTAGTTCTTCTCAATAGTTCTTCTCAAAAATCTAGAATAGTTCTTTTCAAAATTTATAACATTTACTTGAAATATTTATTTTATTCTGCACTGTTAAAAAATTATGGCAAAAAATTTAATTCAATTTACTGGATACATTAAAGGATATATTTTAAATTATTGCAAAACTGTTTACAAACATGTTCCATATTTAAAAGGTAATTTCTTATAAGATATTAACAACTTCGTGTTTATGATTAGGTTAGTTAGAAAGATAAATAGTCACCTATTACTATTTTGAGTCGAGTATTCTTTTCGAGTACTTTTTTGAGACAAATTGAGTATTTTTTAGTATTATCGAGACTCCTTCGAAAATTAGACGTTTGAAACGGTAGTTTTTAATAAAAATATTGATATTATTAATTCTAGGTGAATACTAATGCAACTACCAGCACAACTACCGCAGGCTATTGTGTTTGCTAAACTTTTCTACATATACAAATCATATCTAGCATTTTTAAGTTTAGAAAAGCGTCTTCGAAAAATTGGTTTTATTTGGGACAACGCAAATTAGAAAATATTACAAATGATACTAATGTTAGTGCAATTTTAGTAGCGGTAAATGTTAAATCATAAGTTAGTATCCAGCAACTGGCACGAGGTAGTGGAATCAGCCACTGGCACAAGGCAGTGGAATAGTATTTCGGTTAGAAGAACATTGAAACAACACGGGTATTATCCGTATAAACTGTTTTTGTCGATATCTTCTCGGAAATGATTTTCAAAATCGAATTATTTTTGTACGTGGTTTCGTAGCATCCTCACTGAAGATATTTTATTTTTATCGTTTCTTTTTTCCCATAAAGTTATATTTTCGATCATCTGCCAAGTAAATAGGCATAACTTCTACTAATCTTCAGATAGGAACTCTCATTGGTTACTAATTGTTTCATTGCAACATCATTAAATATGTAGTGCAGAATTGTTGGAATTTATGTGTTTGGATTATACTTCTTTGTATTGCCTTTAACCAGTTCACTAATAATAACTTATATACGAGCACCATGAATAACTCTGCCAATTTTGAATTTGCGTCAAAGAGTGATGGCAAATTTCGCCCATTTTTTGGACCTCGATTTTCGAATTTTATTTCATGGCAAATAGTACTATTAGATGAAATATTAATCCCAGTAAAATTTCAAGATGAACATAGGCACGGTTCCGGAGATACAAGGGGGTGAAAGTGATGATTTCCAATCAAGGTGTATTGCATAAGGAAGAATGCGTGACTGAAGTTCATGTAATACTGAGGGTATTTTCTGTTGAATGGATCATCTACGATTCATTGTTGAGAGAATGAACGATCAAATATTTACCGCTATTTCAATTAATGGGGGAAGGGGATGCTTTATAAAGCATCCTGAAAATACGTTCCCTATTAATCACTGATCAAATCTTCGAAGCAATTCAATTATCGAGGAAATACAATCTATTCATGAACACTATTGTATTTGTCAAAGTAGTGCTCGGACTGCAGATTGTTGCAGTCATGTAATGACAATTGTGTGGTTCCTTGGATTTGCTCAATACCATGGGATACAAATACCCAATCCTGAAATATGCAATGTATCTATCACGATTCACAAAATATCCCTGCACAGTGAGAGGCAAGGGGACTCACATTGAAAAAGTACCCTAGTCTGTGAGAGGCAAGAGGACTCACATTGAAAAAGTACCCTAATCTATAAGAGGCAAGGGGATTCATATTAAAAAAGCTGTATGTGAGAGGCAAGATGACTCACAGTAGAAAAGCATCCCGATCCGTGAGAGGCGGTGTTAAGTGTCACTTCAACTCCATCTGTCTCGGGGAATTTTCATGCTAGACGAAAACTAAGGTCATATTTGAATCCGGCTTAAAAAAATTCGGAAGAAACGATCACTTTGTCGTTTCTTATGGGATCGTTTCATTTTGTTATATACAGGGTGTACCAAAAGTCTGGAAACGGTCGAATATTTCATAAACTATGCATTTTAGA
Organism: Harpegnathos saltator; assembly: GCF_003227715.2. Lineage (NCBI taxonomy): Eukaryota > Metazoa > Arthropoda > Insecta > Hymenoptera > Formicidae > Harpegnathos > Harpegnathos saltator. Next base: position 597,382 of record NW_020230561.1, on the reverse strand, counting down.
AAAAAATGTTTCAGACAAAAGTTATTTAGTTCGAGGGGGGCATTAAGATGGTGTCATTGGATTGACCTTGAGTGAACGTACCAAAGTCATACGGAGTTCAACTTTATTTTTTTAAATAGAACCCCTTATTTTACGTTGCATATTCTTATAGCTTATCTCGAGAGCTTTCCAAAACACTATAAATAAGTAATGTTTTATTGAGTATTTTCCAAGTTATGGGACTTGAAAGTTATAAAATCGCCGGCATTGGCCAAGGCGTACCGCGTGGAGGTTGCACGATCGGATCTTATCGACCTTTGAAAATCTCAAAATTATTAAATTAATAAAAGTTAGGGCACTATTATAGTAATATATTTTTGATAGCAAATAAAATAAAAAAGTCTAATACTATTTTGTTTCGACGAATAGTTAGCAAGATATCGTAAGTTAAATGTTGAGAAAGTTACCAAATTTTCCTTAAATATCTTAAAAAATATTAGGCAAATAAAAAAATGTTTCAGACAAAAGTTGTTCAAATTAATTGGTAGAAAAAGATGATATAATAAAAAATTGGGATTTTCATTTAAGAAAATTGATGATCAGTGAATATCTCGAAAGTGGCACCATCTATAAGCAACATGCTATCGCTGTCTTATATCCCCTTCAAGTCAAACAACTTTTGTCTAAAACATTTTTAGATTTAACGCAGTGTTTCTGAGATATTTGGGTGGGTCCTTTAAAATGGGACACCCTGTTATATATATGTATATATACATATATGTTATAACGTTTATAGGTGAACTATCAAGTATAAACACTATCAAGAGAAAGTAAATGAGCCAGTGAATGCACCACAACAACCTCAATGCCCTCCACCACACGAGCACATGGTCAATCTTTGGACCTCGATATCTCGGAATCTGGCCATTTTTTTAGTCATGTGCCCATAGAGTCTTTTGATCAGGAAGCTGTCAAAAATGACATACTACATTTTTAACGAAATTGACTGGGATCCATTTTCCATTTAATTTGTGCGGAGTCCCTTATCTGTAAAATTCCGCGACTAGAAATAATTAATTGTGAAACGAGCCGCATATGGTAATGACATGACAATTATTTGATACGTTATTGAGCTATTAAAAAAATTTTCAAATTTTAAGGAATATCGGGACGCTACCCCGATATTCAGAACCGTAACGTTGATTCGACGTTGATTTGACGTTGAAATGGTCGATAAACCGTTAAATCAATATTAATATTAATTCAACTCTCATCGACGTCGATTCCACGTTGTGATTCTGGCCTGGTAGGCTATCTTATAATATTTTTGGTAGATATATTCCTGATTTTCAAAATTGTCGCCTCCGATAAATATTAGATGAATAAATATCGACGATAGCTTTTATTTAGTTCTTATTTTTATTTAGTTTCTAGTATTGTAAAGTATTATTATACCTTAATCTTTCTACTTTAATATTCTAGCTTCTCTCTTTATTTGCCATCACTCACTCACTTTTATTTAATGATTAATTTTTTCATTCAATCATTTTTTTGCAATCTCTTTCATTTATTATTATTATGCTTTCCTATTTATTATTATTCAAACATTCTTTCACTGATAAATGTATTACTTATAGTGCATATATTTCCCTTAAAATTTCCCGGAAAAAGAAAAACATTCAAATATTGAATATTTACACTCAATTGTTCGAATTTATTCTCAAATGTATGATAAACTTGAATGTATATATACCCACATTTGAGAATGAATTCGAACAATTGAATATAAACGCTCAATATTTGAATGTTTTTTCCGTAAGAATTACATGAGGTTTAATCATAGTCAATGTACATATTCAAAGCATATATAAGAGATTAACAATTGAGCAGTGTCGAAGGAAACGAGTTTGTGAACTGAGTTTGAGAAGAATCTTGCATTTTCATCCCTTACGAAAAAAACACTTAAAAATAGATTCAAAATGTTGTGTGTAAATTCGAACAAATATAATACTCAACTTGAGTGTATACTTGAGTGTTGATGTGTCATTCTCAACTTGAGAATTATGCCTATGTTATTCTCAACTTGAGAGTTAATTTGAGCGTTATTCTACAATTGAGAGTAACATTCAAATGAGTGCTCAAGTTGAGAATAATCCTGAAGTTAATTTTCAAGTTGAGAGTAACATTGCACTTGTGTTTAAATCTGAAGTAGTTGTTACACTAAAGCTTAATATAACAATAAACTGGATATGCATTTTGATGAATGCAGCACCTTATAGGCTATATTCTGAAAGAAAATATTCGTTTAAAATACGCATTAATGATAATAATGAATAATACAAAGAAAAACAATTTGTTATTAAATAACAATTAGTTAAGAATTTTGTTAATAAATTGTTTATTATAGCTATTAGATAAATTAAAATAATATAATGCATATACACTAAAAATATATAGTAAATATGTATTTTTATCATAACGTCCTATATGACATTAGTTAATAAAATAGAAACTGATCAACATACGTATGCATATTTATCAATTAATATAATATTATAGAAAAATATACACTTCTGATATATTACATATTTATTATACTATATCTCTCTATTACTCATATAATTATGTAATATTTTATGAATAAGTTTTGTTGTAGCATACTTCGATTTTTTTCTGTTGGTATAAATAATTATTGTAGAGCATTATAACATATTGAACATATTGTTACACAATTATTTTCCGGTTTTTATTGAAAGAAAGTATTTAAAAAAAATATTTACAATATATATTTAACTTAAGAATTTACTATATAAAAAGAGTTTATTATATAAATTGCAATCGCAATACTCGAAGTTGGCTGCATTTATTTATACAATTTAAGCAATTATGTTTAGAAAATAGTTTTAAAATTTAGGAGCATTCGTACTTAATATTTCAGTGTTAATACAAAACCATTAAAGTTAACACTCAGGTGACTCTTAAGAATCTAGACTTCAGAATCTAGAAAATAACACTCGATAGTTTTTATATTTTATATTTATTTATTTAATTATACTTATTTATTTATTTATTTATTTAGTGTCACACTTAAGTGTTCAGAATAAACTTTTAAATGTTCGGTGTTCACACTCAAATTGCAATGCGAATACTTGAATGCGATTAGTTATTGGATGTACATTTTCCATCTTTTAAAATATATTCAATTGTGAATATTAATACTCAACCTTTTAGATATAAATACTCAGTGTTAGAGTATGAATACTCAATGTTCAGTGTAGACACGTAAAATATAAATGTATATACTCAAATTTGAGAGTAAACTCTCAAAATCGAGTGTAAACACTTAATATTTGAGTTTTTTCTGTAAGGGATGTTACAAATTTTTATTAAGAAGGGCTCAGTCGAAAGCTTACATCGACAATTTATAAGAAAAGTGAGATTGAATTTTTATTACAGCTTCAATTTCCAAGATATTTTAATTTATGGTAGACGTAAAAATTCTCAGGAAAAGGTTAATGATGATGGGATTATGTTATACGTCGAGTCTTCTACTATACCGACCGACAATTGATCGATAATATTTTTATGTACTTATGATGCTACCACATCATTTTAATATCTGATACTTCTGACTTTAAAGATTATTGCTAACCATTCTAGACGGCAGTGTACAATCTATTTCTGTAAGTTTGATAACTTGAACACATACGAATGAGAAAAAACATTTGGACGGTCAAAGGAAGGATGTTCCAGGACATGTGCACACACTGTCACTTCCTTGGTTCGTTCTTTTTCGCTGTATCCCTGCATTACATGGCAATAGTCCTCTCTTTCTATTTTTCTACCAAATCTCAACAGTATATCTGTTCCTTTTTAAGTTCTGATAGTGTACACTGATTCTTCGAAAAAGGACAAGAATCTGCCGAATGTACTTCGTTGTTCGATCGTTGTATTCCCACACGTTGATCAGCATGACGTGACACGATGCGATGTAAGAGAAGTAACAGGAGATTGGGTGGCCGCGAGACAGGCGACGCGTTTATCGGCGGTGTCTGCGAGATAGGGTAGTAGAAGAGAGAGGAACGCGAGGGTTGAGTAAGCCTATTCCGCTTGCGAGGGAAGTGAGTTTGCGCGAAAAATAGAAAGATAAGAGAGAGACGGAGAGAGAAAGCGACAACGAGATACAAGGTAGAGAGAGAGAGAGAGAGAGAGAGAGAGAGAGAGAGAGAGAGAGAGAGAGAGAGAGAGAGAGAGAGAGAGAGAGAGAGAGAGAGAGAGAGAGAGAGAGAGAGAGAGAGAGAGAGCGGAGGCGGAGAGGGAGGAGGGGATAAAAGGAGAAGAGAGTAGGAAGAAAAAGAAATATAGCTTTGAGTAACAGACGGAGCGGCAGGACGAGAAAGGTCGTACGCGCGGTGTGCGCGGTTCGGAATGGAACAGCGTGGGATCGGTGAGGGAGGTGTGGAAGAGGGGTGAGTACACCTGGGTCGAACGCGCACGATTGGTGGGGGAAGTCGTTGTCCTCGGGAGTGTTCGTCGCGTGAGTCCGTGAGCGAGCAGTGTCGCCAGTACGACGCGGAACGCGTTCTTGTCGCTATCGGTGATTTTTTCGTGTGTATGTGCGTGTATTTCGTGTGTGTGTGTGTGTGTGTGGGTGTATTGATGCATGCGCTCGCTCGCGCGGCGTGATATCTACTTGTCGCCTTGTTCCGCGAGCGTGTGTCTTCTGTCAAAATCGTCGTTGCCGCTGACGGCTCATATCGACATGTCAAAAACGATTGTCCCTTTGGCTCTGTGACACGTGTGCGTGCGTACGTGTGCTGTGTATGTGCGTGTGTGTCCTGCTGTATGTGTATGTATATATACATGTACGTATCCTAGATGCCAGGATGTGTCATGCATGGCGAGCAGCGTCATGCAGCGGTGAGAGTCGATGACATTCTTGGGCTTCATCATTCTCGGGCGGTGCGCGTCGTCGGGACGCAGGATCGCGGCGACGGAGACGCCCGTGATTAACGGCAGTACTTTTAGAGCAACAACACACAACGGTTAGGTAAGTGTCAGACATGAACAGAGAGGCACGTTGTGTGTACCATAGACATGTATATGCAGGACGACTCGATGGTACCGGATATCCTTCTCAGACGTGCTCAGACAAGTCTAGATTTGATTTCTCCTCTAACGAGATTTTGCACAAAGACGCCATTTATCGCAAGATCATTTTTTTAATTTACGTATTTCAATGACGTAAATTATCGTGACAAAGTTCGCTCTGTTATCTCTTGTTATTTTGATATTTAAGTAACGAGAATAGTTCACCAATGATAAAATAATCTTTAAAGTATTCCAGTATTCCGACATAAAAACTAGTGGAATTTTTATCAGATTGCATCTAGCATAGCACGAAACAACATTTAGTATATGACGAGGCACCTTTTATATACGAATACGCATTCCGCATGTAACTTTTAAATTCCATGAATTTTCTTTGCGTTTGTTGTATTGGACGTGTAAATTAATTCTATGTCGTTACCTTCACCAGTACCTAGTAAACAAACTGAATTTATGTATTTTTCCTTCCTAATCAAATTTCAGCATATTTCCATTGAAGTTTATAAAATGAAAAAACGATATATCACGATATGACCGGCATAATAGCAAAAATTAGCATTATCTATTTCCTCTCTCTTTTTTTCTCGTTTTCTTCTCTCCCCTTTCTCAACACTCACTCAACATCTTTTTTTCTTCCTCTCCCTCTCTCTAATTCTCCAACTTCTCCAATCCCCCTCTCCAACCCTTTTCCAACCCCTTTCCAAAGCCTCTCCAACCCCTCTCCAACCCTCTCCGATTCCTCTCGGACCTATTCTTGACCCTTCTCCGACCTCTCCTTGATCTCTCTTCGAACCTTCTTCAACCCCTCTACAATTCCTCCTTACCCCCTCTCTCGTTTTCTCCTTCCCTTCTTTCTTCATCCTTTTTCTTCCATCCTTTTTGTTTTTTCCTTCCAACTTTTCTGCCTTTTTTTTTCTTTTTTCGTTTTTTTTATATAATTCGCTTTTTCATGTAATTAAAAAAATATATATTTCTCCTTGTATATATGCCCGTTTTAAAAAAAAAGGTTTAGACTATTCTGTGATGAATACACGTTAAATCAACATTTTCAAATATTAATTTTATGTATATCTCAAACATATCTCTCAAACGTTTTCTCTGTTTTATAAATGTTTTATAAATGTTTTAAAAATATTTTCGGGTAACGCCTCTTTCTTAAATATTGTTAAAATGTTTATGAAATATATTGAAATATTGGAAGTTATTTTTAATGATATTAGTAATTTTAATAATTTTTTAATGATATTAATATAAACATGAAGATTTTATATAAAGGAATGTTAGATGCTATTGAATATTATTACAATAATATTCTTTATTAATAATTTTTTCCTCATTTGGATGTTAAAAAGGAGTAATAAATTAAACAAGCTAAATATGCATGTTTTTATAAAATTAGTTATTTTGTAAGTAAATAATAATAATAAATAATGGCCAAGAGATTTGAATAAATATTTCCTTTTAGAAGAACATCTTAAAAAGACTTTGATCTTGACATATATTGTCAAAGTCATATTTTTAAATAACCTTTACTATGAAAAAGTTGGCAGTAATTACTTAAATAAAAGTTATAAACAAAAAGAGTAATTATGCATAGTAAGAATGACCTCATTAATTTTAGTCATTTTGAAATATGCTGTTAATCACGATCCTGAATATCCTTCAAAAAGTTTTAGCTATCGTTCTTCATTTATTAAAATGTTACCGACGAAAGAAATTCGAAAAAGATGTTAGCTAACGTCAGAACTCAAGGATGCAATCCTTGACTCTAATTCTTTGACTCTATATACATATATATATATGTTCTCATATGTGCAATAATATATACGAGAGACGTATACAGGGTGCCAATTTTAATCTATCACTCCTCGTAACTTTACAGAAAGTGGTCGTAGAGAAAAATGTTTCAGACAAAAGTTGTATAGTTTCAAGAGGGACATAAAACAACTATATCATTTTGTTTACAGATGACGCCACTTTCGAGATATTCACTGATCATTATTTTTCTTAAATGGAAACCCCAATTTTAACGATGTTTGCCTGAAACATTTTTTTATTTGCCTAATACTTTTTGAGATATTTAAGAAAAATTTGGTAACTTTTTCAATATTTAACTTACGATACCTCGCTAACTATTTGTCGGAAGAAAGCATGGTACTAGACTTTTTTACTCTACTTGATCTCAAGAATATATTGTTACAATAGCTGATTTTTATTAATTTGATGATTTTGATATTTCCAAAAGTTGATAAGTTAACAAAAGTTAGTGCGTTATTGTAACGATATATTCTTGAGACAAACGTCTCAAAAAATATTAGGCAAATAAAAAAATGTTTCGGACAAAAGTTGTTCAAATTAATTGATAGAAAAAGATGATATATAAAAAAATTGGAATTCCATTTAAGAAAAATAATGATCAGTGAATATCTCGAAAGTGGCGCCATCTGTAAACAAACTGGTATAGTTTTGTTTTTTGTTCCTCTTGAAACCACATAACTTTTGTTTGGAACATTTTTCTCTACGACCGCTCCTTACAGAGTTATAAGAAGTGATACATAATTGGACACTCTGTATACGTTACCACAAGTTCATCAATATACAGGGTGGGGTGTTATAAGTTTACAACCCGAAATGTGAAGATAGATTGGGTTAAGATAAACATAAAAGTCTCATACCGTTTTGCGAGATTCGCAATAATTATCGAGTTATTAATGACAGAAATTTGAGGAATGGGAGCGCACCGACATAGATGATTGGAGAAGCGTGGCAGCTACTCAGGGTACAGCGCGGCCTACTCGACCTAGCAACTGTTGGCGGCGTGCGGCGAGACGTAGGTCCGGCGAGATAAAACAACGAATAGCAGCGCATTGTCTTTCCCCTCGCGGCGCATCGGCAACAGTTGCTGGATCAACTGGGCTGCGCTGCGGCCTAAGCAGCTACAACGCTTCTCCAATCATCTCTGCCAGCGCGCTCCCACTCCTCAAATTTCTGTCATTAATAACTCAATAATTATTGCGAATCTCGCAAAATAGTATGGGACTTTTATGTTTGTCTTAACCCAATCTACTTTCACACTTCGAGTTGTAAACTTATAACAACCCCCGACCCTGTGTAAACAATAAATTTTGCTCAATTGCACATTTATTGTTTTAATAAACTGATATAATATTGAACATATTGTTGATGTGCATATAGACTAAGCGAACGAATGGTGAACGAACAATGAATAATGAACAACGGATAGTCCATTCAAATAGTGAATGTGTACTTTATAACAAATACGAATTGAACGTTCATCAGTGTTCGATTCGCTTCCAATCCGGCTTGCTCATGAAGAGATGTATTAAAAAATGAATACATACTAAACGAACGAATAACGAACAGCGAATTCAATAGGATACTACTGAGTGTATCCAGTAGTATGACCGCTCATTGAGCGTTTAATGAGTTCTTACAATCGATTGATATATTCGTTCGCTTAGTGGGTACCTACCAGTACACATTTACCGAATTCGCTGTTTGTTTGGATCGATATTTGTTTGTTGTTTGTTCGCTTGGTATACGCAATCTTTGCATGTCGCATAACAACCGATGAAATAAAAAAATTTCGATAGCATCTTGAAGTTTTCTTATTTTTAATAATGTAGTCCAGTCTCAGTTTCGCTGCTGCTATAATCGGATTGTGAGTCATTTCGTGTGGACATATTACCTTGTTATAATATAAGTGTTTATTTATTTTAATTTGTAGTCAATTTTTCATATTTTATTCATTTGTTATTTTATAAAATTTATATAGTGTACATGTCTACCCAAAAAAATAGAAAATTACTACGTATAACAACCGGTAATGAAGATGAAGAACAGAATTTTCCAAATAATGTATTCTCCTTACATAAAGAAGAGAATATCATTAGAGAGAGAAAGGGGAAAGAGGAAGAAGAAATATATTGTCTGCTTACCAAGTTCTAATTCTAAATTTGAAACGGCAGATCTCTCAAAATATATATTTAATGTATCTCCAAAATCGCTAGTACCTCATGTACAAATAAATAGCAACCAATCCAGAATGATAGCTTTATTATGAGATATCTATTGGTTTAACCCATTAACGCCCAAAAGTCCTAAAATATTAGCCTTACTTTGCAACTGTATTTTATGTAGGGAAACATATTATATAAGGTTGGAATAACGTTTCCTTATGTTTTCGGGGTCGTTCTACAAAATGCCAGCATCAGAATTCATTTAGATTCACAATAAAATCCAATATGGCGGAATCTTTGGAAAAAAGTCGTGAAAAATCGACAATTTTATTTTTTATAAGTTATATAAGATGTTTTTTATGTTTTTTATAAAGTTCGTAAGTTTATAATTTCCCACTCTGTATATGTGCGTGTGTACGTCCCGAAAATAATTCATGAATATGAAAATAATAGAAGAAAATTCATGAAAATCTGGAAATTTTCACGATTATTCGTGTCTTTTAGTCGCCATCTTGGATCAGCCATTTTGAAATTCTCTAATATGAATTAGTTGTCAGCAAATATTCTAAAATCAGTACCCTGGATGCTAAGTTGATGCTAAATACTAGGATGTTGTGAAGTTATTCTAAAAATACATTATTTTTTAAGTTTTTTCGCTCAAACCGCCATTTTGAGGTAGCCGTCTTGAATTCACATTTTCACCAATGCATACCTTGAAAGTTCAACATTTTTGAGATAAGATGTGACACTTGTATCTGTATCAAAGTAACGTTTTTGATACGAAATCAAGCTTATAAAAAATAAAATTGTCGATTTTTCACGACTTTTTCCAAAGATTCCGCCATATTGGATTTTATTGTGAATCTAAACGCATTCTGATGCCGGCATCTTGTAGAACGACCCCGAAAACACAAGGAAATGCTATTCCAACCTTATATAATGTTTCTCTGTATATAAAATACAGTTGCAAAGTAAAGTTAATATTTTAGGACTTTTGGGCGTTAATGGGTTAATTTAAACCCGAAAATACATTTTTCGATACAAAATATTTGAGGTGTAAAATAATTTTTCATTGAATGTCGATCTTTCTAGACTGTTTCAAATATTTTTCTTTTGTGAATCATTGATATATTTCATTGTACAAGAAATAAATAAATATTACAAATTTTTAGTAAATAAGCATTGTTATAATAGATAATCTTGAATCAATTCATAGCATAATATTAACTAGAAGAAATGTATTATTTCTCAGGTATCATATGTTATTAATATCGTACGTAAAAAAAGTTTTTTATTCGGAGTATTGATCGACTAATAATTTTTTAAAAATAGTTTTAAAAATGTAATATGTCTCCGGTACTAATATTTAAATCTACTTAATTATCTATATTTTAGTGATATAAACATATTAATTTCTGAAGATAGATTATTTAAAGTACATGAACTTATTGATAGATTTTAATTACTTTTAAAACAAACATTCTATCCTTTTTTAACATATCGACGAAAGCTTATTGTTATTCTATAAAAATCAATTACTGTTTAAACAATTTATCCTATGTAAACGCAATGATTAGAATGAAGTTTTTCGTTATATGTGACTGTATAACCGGTTATTTTTTTAGATATTATATATTTAGCTTTTGCAAATGACATTCTAGTACGCCAAGAAGCGTTAGGTGTATCAGCCAATATAGTGATGACATTAATGAAAGATTATCTTGCAAAAGGTCATACCTTATATGTCGACAGTTGGTATACAAGTCTACAATATACAATTTTGTTTACCACATTATATTTAAATAATACAAATGCTTATGGTACAGTTAGGAAAAATCAAAAAAAGTTTGCTAATTGTGTAAAATAAATTATAAAGGGATGAAATATCGATTTAAGTGAAAATTTTATTATTGTTTAAAATGGCAAGATGAAAGGGAAGTCTAGAGATGTGGACAAGCTGCCATTCTGCTGATATTATCGACATAAATATAAATTCCGAGCCGATATTATCGATAAAAGAAGTAACATGTGTACAACATTATAGTCGTTTTATGGATATCGTAGATAAGACTGACATGGTTATTAGTATTCTTATATCTATAAGAAATAATTATAAGTAGTACAAGAAATATTTTTTTCTCATATTAGATATAAACGTTTAAAATGGATTTGTTTTATTTAAACATATTTTGGATAAAAAAATACAATTTGTAATCTTCCATCTAAATTTGATAATACTATACAATATAAATGTTACGAGCTTCAAATGCAGCTCAAGGCAAAAGAAATGAAAACAACTTAATATATCTCACAGAAACGCATTTTTCAGTCATATATTTTAATCCTACTTAAGAAAAAGGAACGAATAAGATTTAAAAATGTGTTGTATGTATAAAATATAAAATCTGACGGAAAAATAAATATTAATGTAAAGACGATTGTGACATAGATTTGTGTATTGACCCATGTTTCAGAATGTAACATACAAAGTTTTATGATTAAATGAATTACATTATTTCTACTATTATGTTTTAAGTGCATTTTAATATTTTATGTTCCATTTTATTATTTTATATATCCATTTTTGTTATTTTATGTTTCATTACCTTTATATTTCATTCAGAAGTAAGTACGTTGCACACGTGAACGATGTTCGCATTTCCGACAATGAATATAATGACACACCTAAGCTAATCGCAGCGATTGTCAAGCGAATATCGTACTACACAATGCTGACGGTTTTATGCTTGAACGCTTCCCAGTTAGAAAGTTAAATATTGCTTATTTTTTTAAATTTATTTATAATTTACTTTTTTATAATATATAATATAGGGCTGATCTCATCGATTTCAACAGTCTTGAAATTTGTTACAGTCATAATTCTATGAATAACTTTTAAAAAGTTTTTGCCATCCCTCTTTGTTTGGGTATGTGAAGTTAGTACCCCAACTTTAGTTCTCGATAGTTCTGATTAGAGTTCTAGCTTCCTTTTGAAGTGTATAAGAGTTCTTTTATATTAATAAAAAGAGTTCCGGCGATTAACGGTATTAAAATAGCAATTAAAGAATGGGGTGCTAATTTCACACCCAACTTCAAGATCGAATAGTTCTGAGTAGCTCATTCGATGTCTCTTGACGAATACTAGAGTTCCTGATAGATAAAAAGATATTCTGATTTTTTTCCAAAAAATTAAAAATTTCGAAAAATTGAACATCAAGCTCGAATAGTTTTGAATGGTTTATCTGATTTCTTTCGATGAGTTCTAGAGTTCTTGATACAAGAAAAAAATTAAATTCACAGAATCGTTTAAAAAATAATTACTAACAGTATTACGTAACAGACCTTTGATGTCAAATAACTTTTTAATTACTGGTCGGATCGCTTTTGATCGTTATAATTTCTTTTAAAACTCTTAGAATGCTATCCAAAACTGCCCTCAGAATTCCTGAGAACTCTCAAAAAATATTTCGCTTAGGGCAGCCAAATTTCGCTAGCTGGCGAGATTTTTTAAAATAGTTCCAAGAGTTCTCATGATAGTTTTAGATAATATATTGAAAATTCTAAAAGAAATTCTAATGATCAAAAGCGATTTAACCAACCACTTAAAACTTATTCAATCCTGAAAGGTCAGCGAGCGAAATTTGGTTAAGTCCTGAGTGAAATTTTTTTTCAGAGTTCTCAGGAGTTCTGAGGGTAGTTTTGGATAGCATTCTAAGAGTTCTAAAGAAATTATGACGGTTGAAAGCGATTCGACTAGTAATTAAAAAGTTATTTGATATCAAAAGTCTATTACGGTAATACTGTTTTAGTAATTATTTTTTAAACAATTCTGTGAATTTAATCTTTTTCTTGTATCAAGAACTCTAGAACTCATCGAAAGAAATCAGATAGACCATTCAAAACTATTCGAGCTTGATGTTCAATTTTTCGAAATTTTTAATTTTTTGGAAAAAAATCAGAACATCTTTTTATCTATCAGGAACTCTAGTATTCGTCAAAAGACATCGAATGAGCTACTCAGAACTATTCGATCTTGAAGTTGGGTGTGAAATTAGCACCCCATTTTTTAATTGCTATTTTAGTACTGTTAATCGCCGGAACTCTTTTTATTAATATAAAAGAACTCTTATACACTTCAAAAGGAAGCTAGAACTCTAATCAGAACTATCGAGAACTAAAGTTGGGGTGCTAACATACCCTCTTTGTTTACTAAAAAGTTATTAAAAATTTCTTATTAATATATATTAATCATCGTAGAATAGATAACCGAATCGAAAGCGAAATCAATATTCTAATAAAAGAGTAAAATGGAAATAGCAGTAAAATATATATAATCACTTACATTTTATATTTTCATGTAAATATATACATTTATTACGTTTTTATCACAAAAGAAACTATAATCTTTCACTTTATTAAGGTACATCTATCTTGCACTAAAACCAAAAAACAATGAAATTTAGTATAGACCTCTATGCAAAGTATATCTATTGAATAGAAAGAAACGTAAAAAAATAATGCAGTAGTTATAAGTTAAAATAACAACAAACCTTGCATAGGTACTGATAATCATGAAACTGACTTGTGATTAAAATCACCATTCGTAGACATAAATTTTTTGCTATAGAATTTATTGATAATATTGATAATTTATTCAGTAATAATAACATTTCTAACATTCAAGAAGAAAAAATTCTAATAATTCTAATAATTCTAATAAACGATGAGTGTCTTATGCACGTTCTTGCTCATCCGTATGTCACGAAGAATAATGTGTCCGTACATCACGATCGTTATGGTGTTCTAGGCATCTTATGGTTTTGCAATCAAAGCGATAATTTGATTATACGCATAAACTAGCTTTGTATTAAAATTTTCAAGAAGTCATCCTCGTCTGGTACTACTTAAAACAAATAAATATATGATTTTCGTGACGTACGGACACGCTAATCTTAAAAACGAATCTGACGTTACAACCCTACTCTTTTAAGTATTGGATATATCAAATACATATTAAAAATTTATTAAAGATATCCACAAACAATATGTAAAGTCAGTTTCATTATTACAATATTACATTATTACAATATTACAATATTATATTAAGCACCTGTTCTTATAACCTAAAAACAAGAGCTTAAGCACCGAAAAATCATGAATAGCATACTTATATTTCAAAGACTATTTTGTAAGAAGAAATTACTTTTATAAGAAAAATCGCTGTATATATTGAAGCGCTTACATTTCAAGAAGCTCTATATCAACGAATTTTTTGTATGTAATATTTGTATCTAATGTAATCACTTCCGTAAATTTCCGTTTTTACCCAGAAAACGTGGCGCTGCTAGTTTCATATAAAGCTAACAGAACTACAATAAGAAAATAAAAGAAAAACAAAAACAGAGACAGGAATTTAAAGAGTAGAATTTGTATTAATTTGTATCATTAAGAAAAAAGTAATATTTGCGTTCAATCATGTGGAAACGATTCTATTGCATTCAACTATATTAAGCTCGGTAGCAAACCATTTCTTATCAGCAGAAAGCAAATGCGAGATAATTGGTGTCACTAAAATCTGTAATTAGAGATTTTGTACTCACTTCGTTCTTTAGGAAAACTGTCTTCGACCATCATTACGTTTAAGAGTGAAGTATCATTCCTTATCAGTAAAACTAAACGCGACTTTTATAGTAGATCCGAGGTAAATTGTACCACTAACACTTGTAATTGCAGATTTTGTACAGATTTTAGTGGCACCAATTATCTCGCATCTGTTATAAAAGCCGCGTTCGGTTCTGCTAATAAGAAATAGTACTTTGTTCTTGAGTTTAATATAATTGAATGCAATAGGAGCTTGTTTCTACATAATTGAATGCAAATATTACTTTTTCTTAATGGTATAAATTAGTACAAATTCTACTCTTCCTGTTTTTGTTTCTGTTCTTTTATCTTTTTTATTATAGTTCTGCTAGCTTTATATGAAGTTAGCAGTGTTATGGTTTATTTTTTTAAACGGCACAGGGTATAACATTTTTATTAATGATATAAATTGATACAAAATGAGTACTAAATAGTCCAATAAGTGCAGTTAATTCTGTCGATTTGGTCCTGCTAGTTTCAGAGAGGTGTGAAAAAAGTTATATAAACATCTAAAAATGCTTCTTTTCTAGATTACAAACTTGTTTTTATTTATAGAGACATTTTTAGACTCTCGTTTATGAAACTCCTATTGCTACTGTAGAAGTAACCCGAAATTGTGTTATCGCTTCATGTGACAAAATACGAAATACTCTAGGAATTTTTGGACGTCGAAACTATTTCTTGATATCAATTAAAATAGAAAGTTCTTGTGCATTTTGCGCGCACGTTTCAAATATTCATAGCGAAAAGATAACAGTTAGACGCATTGTTTTGAAATGTAGTAGTCAAACCTTTGATTCGATGTTTGCTGACAGCGATGTTGTGCTGACACAGCACAATTTTCAGAAAACCGAAATTTGTCCTGCCTGAAAAGTAATTACAGTGATATTCGAAAATTAGAAGCTAGGAGTTCTCATCTGGGCTAAGTGGAAAAAACCAAGATGGGCCAAACTGTGACGAATATCGATACCATGTTCGGCAAGGATCTGACAGAGTCAAAAATAGTTCAGTACTGATATCGATGCTTCAACAACGATGATGAGAGCTGTGAAGTTGATAATCGTTTTAGGCGGCCGATTGAGATTGATGAGCACCAAATTAGCACGCTGATCGGCGAGCAATCACCAATTTCTGCATTTAAGCTTGCTAAGCTATGTGGATTCTCGCCTTCTGGTGTGGGGGGAACGCTATATCGTATAGGTTATATTTGCAAATTAGATAAATAGATGTTAGCAACAGCGACACTGAATCAGCGTGACTGCTGAAAACTGCGCAACTCATATCCGCATTTATCGCGAATTTTTCTCCAGATACCAAAGGTGTTCATTTTTTGGACGGGTTGTGACGCGATGAAAAGTGAGTCTATCACGACAACTTTGCGTGTGTTAAAACTTGAGTCCAGCGTGACGAGAGAGCTGAAACGATGGTAAGACACTGGGCATTACCAGGAATAAGGTTCTTTTCAATATCTGGTAAGATTACGAGAGCATTCTTTTTTTTGCCTTCTGATGGAACGATTAACGTAGATACTTGTACCTCAGATATAATTTACTTAATCAGGTGAAGAAGGCACATGTCGAAAAGCGCATTGGCGAGAAAAAAGGGCGTAATTCTGCATCACAATGTGCTCCCACACACCATGAAGATCACCAAGGTTAAGCTGAAGGAGCTTAGTTGGGAAATTCTTCTGCATTCGCCATATAGCCTGGATATCGCGCCTTCTGATTTTTATCTTTTCCGGTCTTTCCAGAACTATCTGTGAGGTGCACGCTTCAATTCAGGCGACGAGGTCAAAAATGAGGTGACCGCCTTTCTCGAATCAAGAACGACTGACTATTGTAAGAAGGGCACTGACATACTCGTATATTGTTGGCAGAAGGTTATCTGTTTGCAAAGAAATTATCTTGATAATTAATAAAGCTTTCGTTTTCTTGCTATGAACATTTAAAACGCGCACGTAAAACATAACATGTTATAAGGACTTTCTATTCTACCTGATACATAAAACAGTAAATTAAGCTATTTTCAGCCTAAATGAACATGCTCAACGTAGTCGTCATCTTGTTTAAATGTAGAAATTTGTATTTGTGGATTCTGTTAAAATGAAAACAGGAAAGAGGAATAAAGAGAATGAGAGGCAGGGGGAAAGAAAAAAGGAAGATGAGTTACATTTCCGATTTTTAGAGATCTAATATAATATAATATATCTGATCTAATATAATATATAATTATAATACGTTCCAATATAATATAAAACTGTAATACATAATTATAAAATGTAATCTCTCAGCGTATCAAAGTCACATTTTTTATGTTTTTACTTAACTTCTTGAGTTAAGTACGATAAAAGGCGGTCATTCCTTGCGGTTTTACGGTCAGATATGTGTATGCACTACTTAACGTATTTCATTGTCGTCATTAATTTTATGTATACAAATAATTTTTTATTATGATGTTTATGATTTTCTAATATAGGGTGAGGCACCTAAAACAGGTCAAATAACTTTGAATAACTGAATAACTTTGAAAATATGCAAGATAGAAAAAAAATGTTAAATACAAAAATTGTAGAGTTTTTAAGTGATGTACCACATAGCAATATCAGTATGACTTTTTTTTGTTAAAGAGGGAAAAATGTCTAACGCAACCCTGAAACAGAGAAACCGTACAGAGATGATCCTGGGATAGCGTGGGACTTGTACCCACTAAAAATCCCCACGGGCCTACAACATGCTGAGGGCCCAGGAAAACTATGCTAAATAGTAGTTGACTATTTGGGCTCCCTGCAACGCAAGCGCCACTATGCGTTCAACTTTAGGTGAAGGTTTTACGCTCCTCCCAACCTACTACCTTCCTCCCAGGGTCAAATGACGTTCTGGAGGTCAGGGGAAAACTCCTCGGACCTCCAGAACCTCTCCTGGACAGCAAACGATGACGAGAACAACGACAAGCAAGACGACGATGACGACGACAATGATGACAACGACGACGACGACGACGAGGAGCCGGAGAAAGTGGTGAATATTATGACTTTGAACAACGTCATCAAGGTTACGGGAAAGTCATCTTGCATTTTTTAAATAGAAACTCCCATTTTTTTATTATATTATCTTTTTTCTACTAACTAATTTGAACATCTTTTGACTGAAACATTTTTTTAATTGCTTAATATTTTTTTAACTATTTGAGGAAAATTTGGTAACTTTTTCAATATTTAGCTTACGATATCTCGGTCAATATACTTTAAATATACTTTAAATATATCAAAAAATATTAAGTAAATAAGAAAATATTTCAGACAAATGTTTAAATTAATTGGTAGGAAAAGATGATATAATAAAAAAATGAGGGTTCCTATTAAAAAAGTTCGAAGTAATTTTCCCATAACCTTGATAACGCTGTTTAAGGTCATACTAGTATTGCTATATGATGTATTACTTAAAATGCTATAACTTCTATACTTAATGTTTTTTTTATCTTGCATATTTTCAAAGTTACTCATGTGGCCTATTTTAAGTGTCTCACCCTGTATGTAGCAAAATATTTTAATATGTTAACGAAATATTACTTTTGATATAAAATAATTATTGCATTTCTGAAAATACATTTTTACTAATTATTCTAATACTAATACTAATATTAATACTAATTGATATTCAATAATTCATTATTATTTGTTGACAAGTTTAATTGACAACTTGTAATCGCAATATACAATCATATGTCTGTAGTTGCTGGAAAATAAATAATTTCTAATCAATTTATATAATATTTTAACATGATTTATGTAATTGCTGTACAACTTTTGGTATCTAATACATCGGATAAATAACACTTCAGTAACATATTACGTTTATATTACTTAACTGCAATTTTGTATGAGTAGGAAATTACAATTAACATGTATGTTGCATATAACTTACATGTTATATTAACTGTTTTGTTATAAATATTACGACAATGTAACTGCTATATGTTTGATGGAATAGCAATTATTTAATAAGTTCGTACTTAATATTTCAAAATAAATAATATAAACCCATTTCTAAATGACTTAATTATTTGTGGTTTAATCTATTATATAATCTATTATTTAATATATCATCATCAATCATCAACATTTGGAAAACAGTTGTGCATTACATATAGGATAAGGAAAAAGTATGGAAACCCTAAAAAATCTCGAAAAATATAAGTTTTATAAAAAAGCTTTCGAATAGAAATAGGGGTTAACCCTTAACACTCACTAGAGGTCTGAACGACTCTACGCCAATTTCGGATTCAATTTTGATCACGAAGATATTGGAATCGGGACTTGAAGCGCTATGTGTTATTAGTTTCAGGTATCTACTATATGTTTAAACCCTTAGGACAGTATTCAAAACATCAGTGTAGCTTGGGCAGCCAAAAAAGAAGACGGTGTGAAATCTGTGGGTCTGTGCGATCCCGTGTGAGTTTTACGAATAACTGAAAATTTTTTAATATTTGTTTCGTGAGTGTTATATTTCTGCAGAGTCATGCAAAGTATAAATAAGTATAAATAAGTATAAAGAAGTATAAATTTTATACTTCCGGAACAATTTTAACTCATTTTCAAGATGTTAAAGATTATCTCTGATTTTTTTCATTTCATAACTATTAATGGTATTCATTTGACAACTATGAGAAGTTGAGTGAGGTCTGTGCGACCCCGTGTGAATGTTATGAAATTCTGCGGAGGTGTGAGTGTTAAGGTTAAGAAGATTTATTTACTGATCTTCTCAATTTAACTTTGAACGACGTTGCCAAGGTCAGGATAAAGTCAAGTGGAATGTTTCAAATGTAGCCCCCCATTTTTTACTAAATACGAGGGCAGTCTGAAAACTTCTCGGCCTGACACATAGATGGCATTAGAAACTGTCAAACTATAATTGTATTGGAAAGTGGCATCCCTGATATAAACCCGGAAAATTTTATTTCGATCTGTTCGATATTATAAAATTTTATTTCGATCTGTCAAGTCATTCGAGTAGTAGCACCAGTTTAATATTGACGTGTCATTGTCTTTTTTAAAATGGAAAATATTGAATATCGTGCAGTGATTAAATTCTTTGTTTTGGATGGTTTAACACCAACAGAAATTCATCCGAAATCGTTAAAAGTGTATAAAGATGTGTAAAAGTGTATAAAGATAATGCATTACCTTTACTTTCCACTGTGAAAAAATGGGCTCCTCTTTTTAAATCTGATCGTATAAGCCTCGAAGATGATCCACGCGAAGGTCGTCCAAAAACTGCTACAACACCACAAAACATTCAACAAATCCATGATATGGTGTTAGATGATCGACGAGTGAAAATGCGTGAAATAGTTGAGGCCATAGGCATCTCAAAAGAACGAATTGGAAATATTTTGCATGAAGAATTACATATGAAAAAGTTTTGTGCAAGATAGGTGCCGCATTTGCTAACAATTGACTAAAAATGCATTCGAATGCGTATTTCTCAAGCGTGTTTGGATCGTTTTAAGCAAAATAAAAGGGATTTCAAGCGTTGTTTCATAACTGTTGATGAAACTTGGATCCACCACTATACACTAGAGCGAAAAGAACAGTCGAAACAATGGACTGGAGCTGGTGGAAGTGCACCAAAGAAGGCAAAGACGGTTCCATCAGCAGGAAAGGTTATGGCAATAGTTTTTTGGGGTTACAAAGGTATTTTGTTGATCGATTATCTTCAGAAAGGTAAAACAATTAACTCTGAATATTATTGTAACCTTTTGGATCTATTGGATGCAAAAATTCGTGAGAAAGACCTGCTTTAAAGAAGAAAAGAATCATTTTCCATTAAGACAATGCACGTATTCACACAAGTGTTTTGACAATGGCAAAATTCAACGAATTAAAGTACGAATTGCTTGAACATCCAGCATATTCACCAGATTTGGCTCCCTCTGACTATTATCTGTTTCCAAACGTGAAAAAATTCCTAGCTGAAAAGCGTTTTACATCAAATGACAAAACTATTGCAACCGTGGATGGATATTTTGCAGACCTTCCGGAATCATACTTTAATAATGATATTGAATTATTGGAAAAGCATTGGAATAAATGTATTGAAGTTTCAGGAGATTATATTGAAAAATAAAACATATTTTACGCAAAAAAAATTTTCTTTCATTGTTAGGCCGAGAAATTTTCAGACTGCCTACGTATATTCATAATACGTCCTTGCATTAGGGTCTTGTTAATTTTTTCAATATCAATTATTTTTAGTATATTGTAGACTTATCTATTTAGTAAGGTGAAGATTTAAAAAATATATTTATAATATGTCTTACCTTGCGTAGAGGTAAGACATATTATAGGCGTAGAGGTCTTACCTTGCGTAGAGGTCTTGTTAATTTTTTTAGCATCTATTTTTAGTATGTTGTAGACTTATCTATTTAGTAAGGTGAAAATTTAATAAATATATTTATTTATCATTGAAATCTAAGCGTTGCATAAATATCTTGTTAATTATTTGTCGGAAAAAAGTGGCATTAGACTTTTTTCCTCTATTTGATCTCAAGAATATATTATTATAATAGCGCCCAGACTTTTGTTAATTTGATAATTTTGAAATTTCCAAAGGTCAATAAGTTAATAAAAGTTAGGACACTATTGTAACAATATATTTTTGAGATCAAATAGAATAAAAAAGTCTAGTACTATTTTTTCTTCCGATAATAAATAGTTAGCGAGATATCGTAAGTTAAATGTTGAAAAAGTTATCAAGTTTTCCTAAAATATCTTAACAAATATGAGGCAAATAAAAAAATGTTTCAGACAAAAGTTGTTAAAATTAATTGGCAGAAAAAGATGATATAATAAAAATTGGGGTTTTCATTTGAGAAAAGTAATGATCAGTGAATACCTGGAAAGTGACGTCATCTGTAAACAAAATGATAAAATTGTTTTATGTCCCCCTTGGAACCATATAACTTGTGTCTGAGACATTTTTTCCTGAAATATTTAGTTTTGCATTTCCCCGTTCCGGTACTTTTTATACACCTTATATAATCGCACAGTGCATTTTTTTTGTATTGGCTCTACACGTGAATAATGTATTTATTATTTATATGCGTATTATATAATTATGGAGCATAAAATATTTACATACACGCGTGTACAAGTATACGAACACATATATTTATTATAATAGCTGCAGTACGTAGAAGAGAAAATTGTGTGCGCGCACGTGTGTGCGTGTGCATGTGTGTGTAAAACTGGCGACTCATTTCGCTGAAATTCACGTTGAACTGTTGAAAGTTCTGCTTTTTTTCTTAATAATTTAGAGAGAGTTTCTAATTAGGTTAATTAGATTAACTAGGTTAAACAAATAGTTCCTCCATTTAAGCAAAAAAATAGATCCGGATAATCTGACATTCATGTTGTGCCCCTTATTTCCGTTCTTATTATTAGATAAGTTTTGTTCTATACAAATTCCACCATCATATTTCGATAGATTTTGCGGGATCTATAGTTTTATATTCTATATGAGTTTTACATTCTATAAAAAATTTCTGTCATAAAAGTAAAAATTTATTATAGTTACATGAACACTTGCAACCATAATGTAATAAGCTAAACGAATTGAGATGTTAGTCAAAATTTCGGAGTGTGGTAGCATTTTTAAAAGAGTACTCGTATAATTCTGTACATACAAAGCTATCCGAAAAATATCCGACCTTAAGCTGTAGCAGGAAAAGTTAATTTTGGTCAATGGTGACGACGTCCCTTTCAAAGTACTCCCTTTTGAAAACCATAATTTTTTCAGCGATCCTCCCATTGTCGGAAGCGTTCTTTATATTCAACTTTCGGAATAGCTAACAGCTATTTCGTCGCATTCCTTTTTATTTCCTTTACATCATCAAATCTTCTTCCTTTTAGAGAATTTTTCCATTTAGAAAACAGCCAGTAGTCACAGGGAGCCAAATCAAGACTGTAAGGGGGCTGACGAAGTTGAACAATTTCGTGTTTCACCAAAAATTGCTGGATAAACTGCGATGAATGGGCAGGTGCGTTGTCATGATGAAGCCCAGTCATCACTTTTCTACAAATCAGGCAGTTTCCTTCTCACTGCATTACATAATCGCTTCAGAATTTTTATTAGGTCATACTCTTTGTTCACCGTTAACTTTCTGGAACATATTCATGGTGAACAACACCTTCCTAGTCAAAGAAAACTGAACATTACTTTGATGTTGATCCGACTCTGACGCACCTTCTTGGGTCGTTGTTCTTCAAGCGTCCTCCACTGTGAAGATTGGACTTTTGTCTCAGAGTTATAATCATAAGCCCATGATTCGCCGCCATAGTTGTTGGCAAGTTTTTGGCAAAATTTAATGCAGACTTTTTGTTCGATGCGTTTAGTCATTATGAAATGCGACGCGCACAAGGTTCAATCTTTACACAACAGTATAGCGTTGTCGACTGAACAACTGTTGCATCGTGCATGCGTTTGCGTTGCGTTTAATGAGGGTATTCAAAAAAGTCCCCTTTAAATGGTGAATACCTTTTGACAATAGTTCTCTTAAGTTCAACGTTAGAGCATAAGGCTGGATACTTTCTGGACAGATCTCGTATTTACACACATTTTAAATAGTTATAGTGCTGTTATTTTTTAAACAATTATACTGTTCGTGCCTAGCTTATTTAGACATAACTAAGGTATCCTAAATTTGACTAGAAACTAAAACGGCCACCGGATTTAGATCCATTTCTTTTTTTAGGGATACATTAAAGACAGTTGTTAAGCTGGAAATTCAAAAATGATGTCAGATTTAGTAGCAACTATTTAAAAAATCGTCGGTAATATTAAAGACAACATGTTGGAAAAAGTTTTTACGAGTTTTCGTAAAAAATTGAGTTTTATACAAAATCAGATAGTGCGCATTTCGAAAACGTTTATCACTAGCTTATTTGATCGCTAGCATGTTTTTTATCATTTTTCATTAATAAAGTAAACTGATAATTACCATTTTTAAAAATTTATTTATATCATTAAAAACTATAGACTCTCTTTCTTTTAATTTTTGTTTTTACAATAAATGAAGACATTTGAAAATGACAGCTGATTAATTTCAGCAACTTCCCATGGGACACCATGTATTACATATACAAACATGTTATAAGGTAATGAATACTTGAACTTTAAAGATTCTTAAGGCTCCGGGTTCGGTTTACAAGTGAGGTGGATTGTAAAGGAGGGTTGTGAATGAACAAAAGAGTCTCGCCTTTCTTTTATTCTTTGTTTCTTCTGATACACTGTAATAGAGGTGTTTTGAAGTATATGCGTATCTACAAATCATGTGCAAATACACTGCTCAAAAGAATTATGGCATAGATAATTTATTGTTAAAAATTGGCCAACTTTGACTGGCGATTACTTCGCGAAGAATTATTGTAGACTAATGATTTTTTTTTTCAAAATGAAGCTTGAAGTCTCTACTTTAAGAATGTATCTCCATTTTTTGCATGCAATGCACTCCTACCCCTGTAACCTCTGATATCTGAGGGCATGTTTGGTATACTGAAAATTGCAAAGTTTGACAGAATGCACGGACGTGGACAATTTTTTTCGGGGACGCCGTTTGCATCGTCATAAAGTTCAAATCTTCCCCTTCAATTTGAAAAAAAAATGGAATCGCTACAATTTTTTTTCGCAAAGTTACAGCCTTTCAAAATATCGTTGTTTTTACCTCTTTGAAGCTGGCAGGACCAAATTGGCAGAATCGAAACGCACCTATCAAATTTTGTAGTACTTATTTTGTGCTAATTTGTGCTATTAATAAAAATGTTGTACCTCGTGCCATTTTGAAAAAAATCGTGGCGCTACTACCTTCATATGAAGTCAGCAGGACTACAACAAAAAATAATTAAAAAATAAAAACACTTACATAAATAGAAGGAGCATAATTTGTGCTAATTTGTTCCATAAAAGAAAATTTGCTATTTTGAAAAAAAGTGGCACTTTACTCTTGAGCGTAAGCTGAGTCTGTGATGAAGAAGGTTTCTGAAGAAATGCCGCGAGTACAAAATCTGCAATTACATATTTTAGTAGCATAAAATAAGCGATATTTATTGCAAAAGTCGCGACTCGATTCTGCTCATTACAAGTGGCACTTTACTCTTGAGCATAAGCTGGGTCTGTGATAGTTTTTGGAGAAATGGGGAAGAAAGGTTGGACTCCTTAAATAACTTTGAAAATATGCAAGAAAATAATATAGAAAATATGCATAGAAAATAATATTAAATATGGAAGTTGTAGGATTTCAAGTGACGCATCACATAGCAATATTAGTATAAACAACGATATCAAGATTACAGGCAGGTCACTTTGAATGTTTTAAATGGAAACTCCTATTTTTATTATATTATTAATATCTTTTTCTACCAATTAATTTGAACTTTTTTATTTTGAAATTTCCAAAAGTTATCAAATTAACAAAAGTTAGGACACTATTGTAATAGCATATTCTTGAGGCTAAACAAAGTAAAAAAGTCTAATACTACTTTTTTTCGACAAATAGATAACGAGATATTATAAGCTAAATATTGAAAAAATTACTAAGTTTTTATAAGTATCTCAAAAAAAAATATTAGACAAATAAAAATATTTTTCAAGCAAAAGTCCAAATTAATTGGTACAGAAAATGATATAATAAAAAATGGGAGTTTCTGTCTAAAAAATTCAAGGTGACCTTCCTATAACTTTGATGACACTGTTCAAGGTCATCAACCATACTAGTATTGCTATGCGATGTATCAAATAAAACCCTATAACTTCTGTGTTTGATATTTTTTTCTATTTTGCATATTTCTAAAATTATTCAGGAAGCCCGACTTTTTTCCCCATTTTGTATGTACGAGATGTATACATTTACATTTTTGTTGATGCGCCTCTTTATATAATCTCGTGTGTATTTGCTTTCACACGAACAAACCTCTGACCACAATTGCGAGTTGACGAAGCTTTGCCAGTCTTTCCGCATTCTCCTTCCTCTCTCGTCCCGCGACTCTAAACTTTTATACCTTATAAGTTTATCAAGAGTCGTAAACACTCAGCTGTTGTTTCCATTTCTACTGTATGTGCGTGTAAATAAGTGCGTAACTTAGCAAATTATTTAATGGCTGCGATTTTGCTATCTCGATCAAATTAAATCTAATCTTGTGCAAAAATGAAATAATTTTTGTTTTGCTTGCTTGAGTGTTTTTGGCACAAACGATCAATTTTTCGGGTCTCCTTTTTGCCAACAGGCTTGATCGGCCGTAGGAAAGTGACCGCAGGTGGTAGTCGTCGAAGAAAAACAACAAGGGCAAAAACAAAGATAACGACGACGACGGCGAAGAGAAGTCGATCTGCCGTCGAAGGTGAGGCGAGGTGGAGTCCGGTGAAAAAAAGAAGAAAAAAAGAAAGGTTGAAAGCGGTGCGGAAGGGACATCGTGAGGGAGAAGGAGAGAAAAAAGGCAATGGTGGTAATGTTGGAAGTAGTGGTAAAGGAAAGAAAGAGGTCGAAAAGTTGAGTGACCTATGATTTATGAGTAGATGGTAAGGAAAGGACAACAAGGTGGAGTTACGTAGGCGGATAAGGAATAAAAAGAAGACTATCGAGAAAGGACGGAGAAATGATCTTGGTAGGTGACTGGCAAAGTACGATGATCGATTTCTCGACGAAAGGCAGATAGCGTCACAACTAGTTGTCGCTAGGGCACAAAATATCGAGCTCATGCGCGTTGTGGCCCTAGCTGTGGATGAGGAGGGAGAGGAAGACGACGAAGAGGAAGAAGACAAAGAGAAGGAGGAGGAAAGAAAGGAGAAGAAAGAGACCGGAGAGCCAACAGCGACGGAACAAAGGAGATACAAGAGACACCACTGGGTCCACGGGCCTGCGATGCGCCCCGTGGTAACAACGGTAGTAGGGGATAAGAATCGACGGCCTAATACAGCGTGTTTGATTTTCTTTGTGCCGTCATCACCACCGCTGCTACTGTTGTTGCTGTTGCTGCTATTGCCCACTTGGATTTTGACGATCGTCGTCGATGCGTCGCCCGTTCATCCCATTCCATTGCATAAAGGTGAGTTACATTAGTCTTCTTTCATTAATTTGTTAAAATAGCGAAACTCGCAAATTTTTCGATTGGATAAATTAGATTTATTTTTAAAATTTTGTAGTATTTATATATTTATATAGTTAAAAGATGTCCCAAAATTCACGCAAGAAGTAATTTTGATAGAAAACAGGTTTATAATTAAAAATTGTAAATTTTTTTATTGATTCATAAAATATACAGTAAAGGGTTATGTATGGAATAGCATATCGGGTAAATGGCCTCCACGGCTTTGCTGGCACATATGCATTCTTTTGTTGAAATTTTCCATGATCGTTTTGCATAAATGTGGCTGAATTTCGTTGATACAGCGCTCAATTTCCTCCTTCAAGGCGTGGGTGGTCGTGGGCTTGTTGGCATAAAGGACTTAGACTTTAAAAAACCCCAAAGAAAAAAAGTCCAACGGCGTTAAATCGCATGATCTGGGCGGCCAAATCTGATCACCAAAACGGGAAATTACACGACCAGGAAATGACTCATGCAGTAATTGAATTGTTTCTCGGGCTGTATGGCATGTGGCACCGTCTTGTTGAAACCACATGTCCACATCCATATCTTGCAATTTAGACACAAAAAACTGGATTATCATGTCGCGATAGCGAGCACTATTAACTGTTATTGCCTGACTAGCCGCATTTTCGAAGAAGAATGGTTCGATGATGCCTCCAGCTCAAAATCCGCACCAAACAGTGACACGTTGTGGATGCATTTGTTTCTCAACAATCACTCGTGGATTTTCTGAACTCCAAATGCGACAATTTTGTCGATTAACCAAACCATCAAGATGAAAATGAGCCTCATCGCTGAAGATGATTTTGTTCGAAAAATGAGCATCCACTTGTTGTTGTTCCATAATCCATTCAACGAACTCTCTTCACTGTGCGTGGTCAGTTTAAAAACCCTAAACTGTCAGTTGTCACGCTGTCTTTTTTTTTCGTTAGCAACACTTTACCGCACAAATGGCGCAAAACTCAAATCTTGCGTGAATTTTGGGACACCCTTTATTATATAGGGTCTGCCAAAAGTTCCGGAACAGCTAATTATTTCAGAAAATAATGATTGTTTAAAACAATGTTTGAGACAAAAATTGTAAGGCTTAAGAAAAGCTATCAGATATTGATAATTGTTTGACCTTGGAATGACCTTGAGAAATGTTATCAAGGTCGACATAAAAATCTTAAATGGAAACTCTAATTCTTTATTACACCGTCTTTTTCCACCAATTAATTTGAACAACTTTCTGTCTGAAACACTTTTTTATTTGCCTAATATTTTTTGAGATATTTAAGGATAACTTGGTAACTTTTTCAATATTTAACTTACGATATTTCGCTAACTGTTTGTCGGGATAAAAAAGTGGTACTAGACTTTTCTATTCTACTTGGTCTCAAGAATATATTGTTACAATAGCGCCCTGACTTTTGTCAATTTGATGATTGTGAAATTTCGAAAGATCTGCTTAAGACCTAACCTAGGTAGACTGTAGTAAACCGATAACGTCGATAACAAAAACCCAAGTGTTTTGAAAAAAAATTCTCTGCACATGGTGGGAGCAGAAGGGTTGCGATGAGGAAATGCTAAATGTAGTATAAGGTCTTGGAATCGGGTAAATCCATTAAAGCAGAGATTTATCAAGAACATTGATGTCTTTGAGCGATAAAATTAAGAAAAAATTCCATTTACTGGATAAAGCAGCCATAAAGTCATTCTGCTGCACGACAATGCTAAATCGCATAAAGTAAAGCCACAAAGGAAACCATCTTATGCTTAAGCTAAAAAGTTCTCCTATATACGGCGTGTTCTCCAGACTTGCCTCTATTAGATTTTCGCTTATTTCGGTTGATGCAACACGTATTGCCTGATACACATTTCTCGACAGTTGATGACATACGAATTCATCAGTGACTTTATAACCTCAAAGCCACCAGTTTCTATCGTGATGGGATTCGGTAATTGCCCAATGAATAGTGCAAGGTTATTCGATAACAACGGAAAATATTTCCATTGTTGAATCTTGGTTAATCTTGTTCTATTGATTTTTAAATAAAGATTGAAAATTGTCGAAAATCGGAAAGAATTAACAAAATCTTATACTTGGCAAATATAGAGAAAGAATTTTATTAGTAACAAATTAATTTCTTAAATTTGATAAAATATTTTTATAAGTTTCTTTTCTTTAATTTAAGAAATTCATAGTGCGCGCGCGCGCATACACACACGCATACAAAGTGCTTGCAAAAATTCATAAGGTCACGAATAGATGGCTGTAGCAGCGACTTAGTAATTGTTATTTTTTGAGCTACTTTTTTAGTTTCCAAATATTGACCATATTCAATCAAAATTGATAGTTGATAATTCATAATTACAAACCATAGAACGTCATATTTAACATGATTCGGAATGGAATAAAATAAAATTCATCTTCGTCACTGCTTTACCACTTTAATCCAGGTGCAACAATTAAAACACGAAGTTGTGAAACCTGTGGAGAGAATATTATGTCCGCCGCTATTTGTGAGAAGTAGCTTAATAAGTTTAGAAATAATGATCAGGATGTCAACGACAAATCACGTTCATGTCATTTAAACGAGATGCAGAATAACGAATTAGAAACATTGCTCAACGAAAATTCGAACGTTAAAAAAACTTATAGGGAAGCTTGTAGTTGATAAATTAACAGTATGCTTCTATGTGAAAGCAATAAGAAGATCCAGGAGGAAGGAAGATGGCTTCTTGGTGAACTCTTTACAAACGTGAATGTGAATCGACTTATTATCTGTTTTTCATTGTTTGTCAGCTATAAAAAATTTTTTTTGTGACGAATAGTTATGGGTGATGAAAAGTGGATCTATTTTGACGGTTCTAAACTCAAAAAGTCGTGGATTGATCTCGATCAAATATTGATATCTGCAACAAAACGCAACATCCATGGTCATAAACTTTTTTATGTATCTACTGGGACTAAGGAATGTTTTACTATGATCTATTACTGGAATTTATTACTGGAGTAGATACTAGGAGATCAACAGATAATGTAGTTGTCAGTGCAGACAATCATGGATTAGATTGGGAAATCCTGCCGCACCTAGCGTGCTCTTCAAACATCGCTTCATTTGATTTTCATTTATTTAGATCGATGCAGCATGGTCTATCTAATATATAGTTTCGAAATGCTAAGGAATTGCGAAAATCTTCCGAAATAAAGGAATGAATTCCATAATTCAACAAAGGAAAAGTACCATCTGTGCAAAGTAATAACGAAGGAAGTGACAGAGGAAATGACCATCAACGTCATCTTCAATCTACATTAACTAATTTATCTTTTATGGTAAAAATTAAATTCTCAGTATTAGACAATCACAAAAACACATGCGATTATAAATTAATGCCAGGATTATCAGTAAATTTAATCAAAGATAATTATGTCCCATTACAAGCACGCACACCCATGTCAAACAATATTAATTCTTACTTTGATATTAATAATATTCCTTTAATGATCCTAACTATAGTATATATACTATAAATATATAAATATATTTGAGACAAAGATTATTAACGATATTAAAATAGAGATTAAATTTCTTATTGCTCCTGATAAGACTATGATATTCTCCTGCAGGTCGAGATTTTATATCATCGTTCAATATAAAAATCTTTATGAACAAAGATTGTACAATGTCAACTAATAATGATAAAATTATAAATAATGCATATAATGAAACTAATAACTTTATACAATAAACTACACATATAGAATATCTCAACAAACCAAAAATAACAGATAATCTAAATATTAACCCAGAAATAGATTTTGCAGTGATAGAAAAATTAAAAGAAATTTATATTCAAACGTATACGAGTATTACTGAAACTGTACTGCTGTACTGACACTATTAATAATAATAGAGAAATCAATATCGTTTTAAAACATAATCAACCAATTAGCTTCAGACCAAAATGTATTTCCCGATAAATAAAAATTACAAAAAAAGAATTTAGATGATCTACTAAAAAATAATATAATTCAAGAAAATATTAAATAGTCTTTGTGCAAGTCCTATTGTTTTAGTGCATAAGAAAAATGGTGAATTATGCTTATGCATAGATTACAGCGAAATTAATAAAATTACAATTAAAAATAATTTTTCTACATAATTAATAGATGATCATTTAAACAAATTACACGATAAGAAATATTTTGGCAACCTCGACTTGCGCAATGGATTCTATCATATCAAAACGGCTACATCAATAAAATATACAAGGTGTTCGGTAATTAGCTGCCAACCCGAAGTGTGAAGGTAGATTGGGTTAAGACAAACATAAAAGTCCCATACCGTTTTGCAAAATTTGCAATAATTATCGTGTTATTAATGACAGAAATCTGAGAAGTGAGAGCGCGCTGACATAGATGATTGGAGAATACTGATCTGTATTATAACTGAATAGCGAATACGCCGAATTTTCTATGCCCATATGATCGGCGCCATGTTGGAAAAAGCTTGTCAATTTCAGGCGTTATCGGAAACCGTCATGAATCGTCGTGTGCGTAATCGTATATATGCATCGTTTCGCGAAAAATATTAACGCATTGAGTTAGAAATTATTCAGTAGATTAAATATATGTATAAATATATGGTCGTAAATATTTTTGAAGGAAAAAATAATTATAATATATACAGAAAAGTTGTAAAAGTATTGATCATATTTCAATGTGTACATAAAAGTAAATAATTTTTAAAGCAAAACACTGGAAAAATAGTCTTGGGAACACTATTATTAAATGTGGTAAGAAATATTAAATATAACGATAAATTGTTTACAGATATATAATTATAAATTAAGGTCGATTTCATCGTAGTAATTGAAATTGTCTTAATATAAATAAATGTTGTAAATAAATGATTGATTAATGTAAACTTTATTATACATACAATTAATGTAAACTTAATTATACATACAATTGTGCACAAGAGACGTTGATGGCAGAAAAAATATAAAAAAAAATAAATGTCAAAAATCATATATACAATTTTTTAGTAATACAGTCAATTAATTGTTATATAATTGTTGCAACATAATTATGAATGATATTGAAGTATGACACTTGTTCAGGAAAGACAGGCAACGTTTATAGACGATGACATCATATAACATGGCTTCGGATATCCGCTGAGCATCTGCACTTGTAGTATCTGGAAAAAAACGCATATATTTATGACAATAATTATATTATTAAATTAATTATATAATTATATTAACTATTACATACGTAGACATAATCATATTTTATTATTATATTCCAGGCAACTGTACATGAAGTATGTGTATGACGCAATGTATTAATACTACTACTACTACTCTTACTAATAATAATACTAATTATCAAAAGAAATGTAAATATCTTTACTAATAAACATAAACAGGACACACAGAATAGAATATTATAAGAAAATATACAAGAACGATAAAAGAACAAAACATATATTAAATTATATAATTATTAATAAACAACAATATAAAATTTTCGAAAGTATCGCAAAACATAATACGTAATGATTTTGTATTGTTTTAAAAAATTATTGACTCTTCCAAATTATTTCAAGCTAAATGATGTTGTAATTTCATGCCGATAGCAACATCTGACGTGCGGTTCGTAATGGTAAACATTCGTAGCTTAATGTAGCATTTACCAACTTCTTTCGCTAATATAAAAACGTGACTCGAGAAATGTTCGATTGCATCGTCAAAGATGTGCTCATTCAGGGACGGAAATAAATTGCAAGGCGGCTAAAAAACGTCTTGCAGTATTTTTGTGCAAAGAACTGCTTCAGCATTTGATTCTCGGAAAAGAATACCCTTATTTCTGTTCAAGCTATGTCTTATAACGTTTTCAGCGTATTGACAGATTGTAATGACGCATTTGCTAGGAAATATTAGCCCACCTCGCGTCTTTGCCTGAATAAGACTATTGTCCGAAAATTCTGCTACACTCTGACTGTCTTGAAATAACGCATTTCGATATTTCTCACATTTCACTAGCGGTTTTTTTTACTTCGATTATTTTCTTGACTATCCAGCCAGCTATGTTCGCGATACAATTTTTCGAAAACGCGGACAGTGAGGCTGGTAGTTGCCACTTAAGTACGAGATATTCATTTAGAAATTCGTCATTTTTGCTGCACTGTCCGATCTCCTCAACTAATCCATATTTTTTACAAATTCGAGCATTGTCCATAACGCTATAAATAGCAGGATTGTACCGATCGATAGACTTTTCTTTTTAACACTAGAAGGAATCGTTAGGATACTCGTAGAATCCATGGCTTCGACATTACCATTTGTGGCAATTATTTCGTGTCGAACCAATAATTTTCTGTATGTGGAAACAAATTGCGCGCAAGTCGGATTCGGACACCAGCCACCACATCCTTAGATTGCATAAAAAAATAGTTCTAAATGGTCCTAACTACATTTGTATGTTAACAAGTATTTTATTTGAGAACCTTCCGGTTTAACGTATGTATCGTAAATGTCAATGATAGACATGGCGGCTATAATCATTCCGACGAATGGAACGTACCGTTTGGTATTCCACATTAGCTTGCCTTCGACATTCGTGATATTTTTTAAGTACTCTAACTCGGCCAAAATTTGTGGTCGCCAAATAAATTTATTAGTAGATTGCAATGGAGCCTTTCCAAATATATTACGCGAATTTAAGAAGTCGAAAAGTCTATCGATACAACGAATGAAACATACTGTTGCCTCACTTCTTTGAAATTCTAATAAACCTAAGTCTCGCGCACAAAACTCGATTGCATCAACAATACTGCTACTTAAATTTTGAGCAGCTAGAGCCACCTTCATTTTCATTTTATAATAATGGATATATGCGATCTTAAGTCGATATCCTGCCTGTATACCTTCTTCTTGTTGTAAATGCGCTAGAGCAGTTACGAATCTCCATTCGATTTTTTTGCCATCGCTGTCATGCAATTCTTTTTGATTGCTTAAACAGTTATTTCTAAACAGTTTTAGCATATGGCAGGCATCGAATATTATATGTACTTTTCTCTTGTTCGAAGGATGCAGAAAATAAGGTTTCGGATCTATGAAATCAAAAGTAGCTCCGAGTTCGCGTACTGTCGCGAAATGTTGCGATGGACCGTCTAAAGTCAAAGACGCTACTTCGACGCCAATCTCATTCAGACGCTGTAAACAATTCCGTATGAGACTAGTATTTGCCGAAACATCTATCCCATTCACCAGAAAATATCCTAAAGGAATCTTCCATCTATCATGTAATGCGACTGCCATAAAAACTAATGCGTCTTTTGCCAAAGGTAAGTCATCGTATGTTTCCATTCCCGATCCTATACCTACATAGCCTCTAATTTTCTCATTATGAAGATATTGAATATCTTTCTTAATACCTATTTCGTCAAGCATCAAGGCGACAATAATTTGCTTTTTGACTTTTTTTCTTCCGAGACTTTTTTCTTAACGCATCAAAACTTTCGGAGGTAAACCCGGGTTCACAATTAATGGTGCTATACTATGACTGAAGTATGCTTGGGTGAAGCAGAGCGTTGCAAAATGTTTGCCTTACATACCTGTAAGCTTTTGGAACAGAAATGAAGGGTCATAGCAAATTACCGAATGGCAGATGGATATTTTTCGCGAGAAATACCTTCTAATTTATCTCGTTGACGCTTAAATGTATTACGACTCTTTGTTCGTTTCGGTTTATTCGCATTTCGTGCGTACTTCTGCAGAAACTCCGAAACGTCACTATCAGCGATCGATTCTAAACATGCAAGTCCTGACTCACTTACAGATGTATTTTTTCGCAATATGCGTACTATACCCTTCAAGAAGCTTATTTTTGTCGTCAGTCGCTTGATCCGTTGCCCGTTTGACTTGCATTCTTTTTTGTATATCCTGATCAACTTGCAGGCCGAGGCAGGTTGTCTCTTCAAGCTTCTAGGAGAGTTTTCATAACGGTGGTCATGCCGTAACAAAATTGAAACAGGAGTATTTGGTCTCTTTTTCTTATGACTGCCTGTTGGAGTATTTGAGATGAGTGAAGTAGGTATTATGTCTGTCGTACAATCGACGTTAATAGTGTTAAAGTTAATAGTTTCCATGTCCGCATTATTTCCAATATTCGCCGCTGTTTCTAAATCTGTAATAGTTTCTATCTCCGTTGTAGTTTTCATATCAGTAACAGTCTTAATCTCAGCAGTGATTATCTCCGAATTATATTTAACAACTTCTATTATTTCTATATCCGCAATGGCTTCCATCTCGGCAACATTTCCTGATTTCTCAACTTGCAACTGCTGTTGCTCCTATTTTCGAAGATAAAACGTTCATTTTTAAAATGTAAGAAATAGGGAATAATTGAAAGTGTACATGGAAAGCTCTAATATTATATCATTAAATATAGCGATACGTATAAAAGGCAATAAATAAAATTAAAATGTTTCATTTAAACGAGTATTATTTACAATAAAGCGGTAGAAGAAAACTATTTTTCATTAATACTTTTTAGAAGAAGAGAATCAGCGCGGTATGTATGTTGTACTTATTACACTTACCTGTACGCAGTATAGACTTAAATATTGTGGGGACCACAAGCGTTTTCAAGCGCAACCCATTCTTAACCCATTGGAAACAGTTTGGCTCAAAGTGGTCAGAACATAGAATGTCTTCTTCCGTCGGAAAGAAAATCTGCAACGGTATGCCAGATAACCATTTCCGAAGCTACATTGAGTTTTGGAGAGGAAATCTGTAAATATATAATAGTTAATATACTGCATGTAATTACATTTTGGAGTAGAATTGATTCCGATTATTGCATCGAATGTCATAAGTAGTGGTAATAATAATTATCCAACAATTATTAAAAACAGTTAAATTATAAAGAAAGATATATAATACAATAAATCGAAAATATGTAATAAACCATACCTTTATTTTTTATTAGTAAAAATGCTACATTTACTTACTTGTGAAATGTA
Organism: Harpegnathos saltator; assembly: GCF_003227715.2. Taxonomy (NCBI): domain Eukaryota; kingdom Metazoa; phylum Arthropoda; class Insecta; order Hymenoptera; family Formicidae; genus Harpegnathos; species Harpegnathos saltator. The sequence goes on along the minus strand of NW_020230561.1, from coordinate 561,515 downwards.
CGATCACCTTCATTTGTCTTAGGCACATTGCAATAGATGCATTTGCTCTGGTGCTTAGGTGCATGAAACAATGTTGGAATACTTCCTTGTCGTAGTGTCACGATTCCATTTTCTCTTATAAAACATTTCTCGGAGAAATGTTCAGAGCACACTCGCAAATATTCGAGTGGCTGCTTATTGTCCCGTAGGCTCAGATTTTTTAACCAAGACTGACGCTCTCGTGGTCTTTTTATTGGAAATCTAAATGAAAAAAACAAATTTTATGATAGTCTATTTTTATTCACTTAATTTGTAATTTTCATGATACATCACATCATGTACGAATAAACTATATATAAAAATAATATATTTACATTTTATATATAAAAATCGTATGACTATTTATAGAAAAACATTCACGTAAAAGTAAAACAACAAAAAGTAATTAACTATTCAATATAACCTACAATTTAATTGAATGACTAATTGTCATTTATATATAATAAGTTGATTTATATATATTAATTAATTTTTTCCATTCTTTGAGTAGTTCTTGTTTCTTTAGAAGCAGAAGTCGTTTCGCGCGCCGCTGTCTTCAAGCGCATCGTCTTTCTTTTCAACATAGTATCTGGCTATGTATCCTATTTTTATTTTCATTAAGTGGAGTATATGTAAAATTGTTGTATTACCCTGATTGAAAAAGCTGCCACATACGCTGCAATATTTACAACTTTCGACCACAACGATGCTCAGAAATAATTGACCCTACTATGTGTATAATAATATATAATATATTATTATACACATTAATAATTATACATTAATAATATATAATATATAATATATAATGTATAAGACTTATTCAATAACGGACAAGTAAGACGTTATTCTATATACTTAAAACTATCAATTTATGAAAAAAAAATCGATTTTTTCAACTTTCTAAACTAAAAAGGTCCTTTAAAATGATATGTTTTTGCTGCACTTCATATTGTCAACCATATGACAGTATGATATTCGTTTCTTTTGCCGAATAAAATATTTTATTAAAAGCAAAAGTCCGTTTTACAGAATAAATGGCAATTATTAACGAGAGAAGATATAATAACTCATTCTTTAATTCACCATCAGTTATTATTTCTATTTTTCGAAAATACAATAAATGCGTGCACGATTTGTATCCAAATTAAATCTAGAAAAAACTATATTCAAAAATATTACTTAACTTTATTTCCCACAATGTCAAGAAATGCAACATTTAAAACGTTATTATACACAATGCGTGTGTTTATAAAATGTATTTGCCAAAGTTTATAAGAAATATTTATGTTTCACATATCAAAGACAGCTGGCTATTTATAACTTTATTATTATAATTTATAACTTTATTTATAACTATATTGAAAACAGCAATATATGGAAATTACTGTATATTTTTAAGTATAGATAAAAATTTATGTAAAAATTCAGAATTATATGTTTTGTAGTTTTCCAAAAAATATAAATATGCTCTGTTTAGTTTATCTTCCAATAACTTTAATGTTGACATATATAGAGTAATTCAGAATAACTTTCTGTCTTTGAAATCACATGTTCTTGAACGAACTCTGAGACGATTTTTCTTCTTGTAAAACGTTATCCGAAGTTAGTTTTTAAATTATAAAGATAAGCAGTTTGCTTATTATAGATCGAGTACAAGAGGTAGATAGGGACGGCACAACTCATCGTTACAAGCAGGCGCTAAGTTGAACGCTTAATGTGATGAGTTTATGCACGTAATAACATTGCACATGACTATTTTTACAACTGTTACTGCTGACCGAATTGCACCCGATGGAGTGTTAATTTCTGTTCTCTTTAATATTGCTCGTCACAAAGAGGAAGGAAAGTCCATAACTCACGATCGAACCGAAACTGAAAATAAAACTCTTTAATATTACGAACTAACGAACTAACAGGTGATAAATGCTGACAAATAATAAATGTTGATAAATGCTAACAAGTGATAAATGCTGTCATTCTCAAGATAAATAATCTTTACAAAGGAATGCAAATTCGTCTATTGTCCTAAAAATAAGAATATCTTTTCAAACCGTGATTAACACTTTTTTTGGTTTTTATTTTCTATTTTCCTCATTTATATTTTCAAAGTTCATTTTTTAGTTCGGAAACATTCACATAATTAAATATTTTACCCTCAAATGTTAAAACATTTGACTTTGGTTTAATTAAAATTAATTTAGTTTAATAAAATTATATATAATTTTATACAATTAATTTAATATAATAATTAATTTAAAATATTTCATTTGATCGCATTAATCCTTACTGCTTGGCACATTAATTTATTTATGCTGAATAATATTGCCGTTAATTTACTATTGCGTTTTGCTGCACAATTATACATGTTTGCAAAAGAAAGAAATGCATCAATTTTGCATTCCCTTGTAGCCTTCGATATGATCATTAAAGAAATTTATAAAAATTATGTTTGCATTGTTAATAGAGGTATGCAAAAGTTTCCATCGTTCACGTATATATAGCATTGTGAATTATTTACATAAAAATTGCGACGTATGCTTGTTAGATTATGTCAATATTGGTCAATCTGCATAGAAACTAATGCATAATAAGTCATATTTATCGACATAAACATTTTTAATTCGTATGAAAATGGGAGTCGATGAGACGCATATTCGTCATTGTATGCTTTTTTTATTTCATATGTACAAAACAGCTGCCGAAGCAACCAAGATCATTTGCGAAACTTATGGTAAGGAAACGATAGCTGAAAATTCATGTTGTGAGTAGTTTCGGCGCTTTAAAAGTGGCAATTTTTGAAAGACAACTTGAAAGACAAGGAGCATGCTGAGCGACCGCGAGAGATGAGTTCAGATGACTTGAAAGCGTTATTACAAGAAGATTCGACTCAATCGAATATAGAACTTGCGAAAAAGTTACATGTTAATCAAAGCACTATAATAGTAATTTGACGCTTGCATGAGATGGGGAAAATTCAGAAGGAAGGAAAATATTACATATTACATATTACAAAAAAAGAAATAGTAATTTTTTTCATATTATTTTTTCTATTATATTATAAATATTGTTGAATGTATTTTTTATGTACAGGGTGTCCCATTTAACCTGACAAATCGTAATATCTGGAAAACTACATGTCGGATCAAAAAAAGTGGGTAATGAAATTTGTTCGCCTCGAAGGGGGACATCCAATAATATCAAACTCGATCTCCCACCCCACTCCCGGGGGGTGGAGGTTGGGGGCAACTTTGAAATCTTAAATGGGAACCCCAATTTTTTATTGCAGATTCGGATTCTACGCCACAAAATACATAAGTTTCGTTGGAAACTTTTTTTTTGATTCATGATAGATGGCGCTATAATCGCAAAAAATTAGATTTTCTGCAATTCTCCAGAAATGATCATTGGATTGAAAAATAAAAAAATACCTGTTCAATATTTCTAAAATTAAAAATATTTTTAAAAAACATAACAGTTATTCCCCTCCATGAGAAGCGAGGGGACTCACCTAAAACAAGCACCCCGATGGTGAGAGGCGAGGGGACTCACCGAAAACAAGCACCCTGATGGTGAGAGACGAGGGGACTCACCTAAAACAAGCACCCCGATGGTGAGAGGCGAGGGGACTCACCTAAAACAAGCACCCCGAAGGGAACAGAAAGCTACTACGTCCTCGTCGTTGTTCCTGGGTAACGCTAAAAGTAGTTTCTCGGAAAAATTCAACGCTATCTATCACGAATGAAAAAAATTGTTTCCATAAAAACTTCACGTAAAATCTAATTCTGCAATGAAAATGTGGGTTCTCATTTGAGATTTGAACGTTATCACCCACCCTCCCCCGAGGGAATGGGGAGGAATAACTGTTATTATGTTTTTTTAAAAATATTTTAAAAAATATTGAACAGGTATTTTTTTATTTTTCAATCTAATAATCATTTCTGAAGAATTGCAGAAAATCTAATTTTTTGCGATTACAGCGCCATCTATCACGAATCAAAAAAAGGGGTTTCGGACGAAACTTACGTATTTTGTGGCGTAGAATCCGAATCTGCAATAAAAAATTGGGGTTCCCATTTAAGATTTAAAAGTTGCCCCCCACCCCCACCCCCCGGGAGTGGGGTGGGAGGTCGAGTTTGATATCATTGGATGTCCCCCTTCGAGACGAACAAATTTCATTACCCACTTTTTTTGATCCGACATGTAGTTTTCCAGATATTACGATTTGTCAGGTTAAATGGGACACCCTGTATACAAAGTGTATAAAAAGTCCCGGGATCTTTGAATATCTCAGAGGAGTTACGTTTTAGAAAAAAATGTTAAATATGAATGTTGTAGGGTTTCAAGAGGTCTATCTATTAGTTAATCTATCTTATCAGCTTGACCTTGAGTGACGTTGTTAATTTGATGATTCTGAAATTTTCAGAAGTCGATAAGTTAACAAAAGGTAAGGTATTATTGTAACAATATATTTTTGAGACGAAATAGAGTAAAAAAGTTTAATACTGTTTTTCCTTCCGATAAATAGTTAGTGAGATATCGTAAGTTAAATATTGAAAAAGTTACCGAGTTTTCCTTAAATAACTCAAAAAATATTAGGCAAATAAAAAAATGTTTCAGACAAAAGTTATTAAAATTAATTGGTAGAAAAAAAATAATATAATAAAAAATGGGGGTTTTCATTTTAAAAAATTAAGTTGACCTTGACCTAACCTTGGCAACGCCAATCAAGGTAAAATTGATAAGACTAATAAATAGATTTCTTGAAACCCTATAACATTCATATTTAACATTTTTTTTTCTAAAACGTAACCCCTTTGATATATTTAGGGTTCCCGGGACTTTTTATATATTCTGCATATTTCCAAATGCTAAGTTCAGTAAATTAAAAACATGTAAACAGTATGTGTGTGCGTATTTTTATAGTTTATATTTTCTAATTTTTTAAGTTCTTGTAAAATTTTATTGTGTTTCAACTGTAAAATTAAATTTCCTTTCTTCTCAGGCTTCACTTTGTTTTCTTTCGTAAAATACATAGGTCACTAGCTAAGTTTTGCAATACACTAATCATTTTCAGCGCAGTAATTTTCCTTAAATTTAGCATCGCTGAATAGTATGCTTCAATAGAAGAACACATGCTACATTTGCTTAGTCTAAGTCAAAAAGTTTATTTGTATGCTGTATACGTTTAAATATTATGAATATAGCGATTTGATCCAGAGACGAAATTCGAATGATTTTAAAGTATAATTTTGTGAGAAGATTGTCAATCGATGAGTACATGGGTGAACTGTAAAATGTTCTGGTCGACGATTGTCCTCATCAAACAGTCGTGTTTCATTGGTATCGAGAGTTTCTACACGGAAATTTTTCCACTGACGACATACCGCGTTCAAGCCGTCCGATCGATGTGGTGATTCTCGATGTCGAAAAAGTAAAAAAATCGAATTGCTGAAAACAAGCAACTAACCTATCGACAGATTGAAGAAACATTGGTGATTAGTATACCAAATTTTAAATGAACATTTAAAAGTATGGAAGTCTCATTCTAGGTTCTTCAATCGGTCACAACAAAATACTCGTAAATTGCATGTAGAATGATTTGGTGCACAAAGATGCTAAAAGACTCGGCACAAAAACGGAGCTCAGCGGTATCTAAACAACTGCGTTGCGGGTGACGAAACCTAGCTATATGATTACGACCTGAGATCAAAGCATAACAATTAAGAATGGTTCTATGAAAATGAAGAAACTTTTAGCGAAGGTGTGAAAAACGTGATCGATAAGGAAGAAGATGATCGTGATATTTTTTATACCATGCACTAGACGTGTGCAGATCTATCGGAAAGTGGCAGCAAATGTTTACCGACTGGTTTACTCGTATGAAGAAATGTAAAGATGGTACATGGACTAAGGAATAGAGGAATAGAATCTGAAAGCATTATTTGGGCGAGAGGGATATAAATTCAGACATGCGGGGAATTGCTTTCCGCCATATTAGTTTCTACCAATTCACACATAGACATGTGTTTGTGAAATGTTGTGACTAAGAGGTTAGGTGTATATAAATTATGAAAATTAATATTTTATAGGAAAATGGTTAAATATATAGTGCCAGAGTGTCCAATAACGGAGTATATAAGATAAAATATCTAAATATTTAAATATCTAAATATTTAAATAATTACAAATTAGAAATTCTAAAATAATTAAAAATATTTAAAGATTCGTTATATTGTATTTTTATTTATTAAAACGTATTAAATGAAAATGTTGAATGTAAAACAATATATAATACGATTTTTTATAATTTTATGAGCGATATTTTTATATAAGTTTCATATTTAAAATTGTCTTCAATTTATTTTCAGATACTTCCTAGCAAATAAAACTATCCGTATAGCGTCTAAAAATTAACTTAATTATACTAAAATATAAGATCCGACTGTAAGCACCGGTTTAAATTTTATTTTGAAGCTGCGGTCTACTTGATGCTACAAATGCATTGAAGCGTTAAATAGACCGCAATAGAAGAAATGAATATAGCGACACTCCCTCCTCCGCTGTGACATGTTACTCAGCTATAGCTTGTACTTCGTCTCCCTATTCCTTAGTCCATGAGATGGTAGTGGAGATTTTGAACGAAATAAATTAAGAGAGCTGTATTGCGAAACTTATCTAGTGATCTACGTAGAAACGTATCTTTACAAGCGACTCATCTTTGCGTGATTTGATATTTTATAGTTTTGCACAATACATCCTTTTCAAATTGCTATTACTAGAAACATCCGTTTCTTTGTATGGTTTTCAGGCATTACACTTGGTTCGTACATTAAGTACTACGAGGCAGCTACATATGACACTGCAGCCTTGAGACGACATCGCAATCGGATACGTCGTGATGTTGCCGATCCTGTTGACGAGCAACCATTGATTTTACATTTGAAGACACATGGGAGGTGAGTTTCATAAGCAAACTTGTTTGTTCACTTTATCATCCGTTGGTATATATGTTACCGTTAATGTATGAAATTAAGCATTGTATATCTAGGAAGTTAAGCATAGAATATCTAGGAAATTTATAGAATGCCGAAAACAAGATGTCAAAGTATAAAACATTTAATATTTCATACATTTCCTAGGCATTCTATGCCAAAAGATAAACCGGCAATGTATAAAATACTCTCGCGCTAGTGATGTTTTTATTGTCATGTGGCGAGGCACGATGTGATTTTCGACGCACGGAATGCTTTTTCGATCAGCTATTATATACTCTAGTCTACCGGAAGCGGTCAAACTCTTATAATCGTCTTTGAACTATTATCGTAAATATAAAAAAAGTATAATTGTAAATAATAGCAATCATATATTGAAATTAGAGTTTTCAAGAATAAATATACATTGTACTTTCTTTTTGTTTGATTTTCAGTTTTTATAAGTCAACATAAAATATTTGATTACTTATTATAAAAAAATAAATTAACCTTTGCAAGTAGGACAAAAATATTTTTTTTATACGGTTGCTGACACCAGCATACTTTTTATGAACCTACATATAAAACACTGTATCATATCTCCAACAGCATATTTATTACATATTTTGCACTTTCTTTGCTTGATATCAATATCTTCTGATTTACTGTTTTAACGAGCTGTTTTGATGTTTTTTTTTATTGTTTCTTTTTCTATTTTTATTTTTCTTTGGTTCTGATGATATTAGATTTATGTATGAATTTTCGATCAACCCTATAGCCTGTTGATTCTTACAATTTCGTATACATAACTCTCTTATTGTATTTATTGCATCTGATGTTATTTGCGTGATATGAAATGGGAAGCTAGTACTTGGTGTTGTTTCATTAGTTTTAGATTGAGCAAGTTGAGCACGTGAAGCTTTTGAAGGAGTTGAATTGATAGATAATTTATTGAATATTATACAGCGCGGTGTGTGGAAGACACCATACTATTGCGGAGCAAGAAACGTATCTGGACATTAATAAATATTTAAAACTGTAATGTCTCTATACATCTCTCTATATATGTATATATATAATATGTCAAACTGAAAAAACAGCTCGTTCTACTATTGACGTCTTGTGTTATCCGTAATTCCGAGAAGCTTTGTAGACTTACGTTTTCTGACCGCTATAAATGGAATATTTTGTATAGAAGCTCTGACTTGCATGAACATTATATGTTATATTTATAATGTATGTTTATTAACTTGGTGATTAATTTTATATGCCTTCATTAATTTAACAATACGTTAATATTTCTTACATAAATTGATATTATGTTATTTATTATAAAAATTAACATTAATTCCCTCCTCCATTTTTCTGATAAAATGATTAGCCCTATCAGTATTCCACTTCTATTAGCTTTCCTTGTTCTTCTTGTTTCTTCTTCTACTCCGGCTTTGCTTTGTTTTTAATATATTCTGGGAGAAGCTTGAGGCCATTCCGTAAAGTTTGCACGAAATGTATTTTTCGATGCGCCCTTTGACAAAATGTATAAATTATATCCATTTTTCGTAAAGTCGCTTGGGAGGGAAGGTTCGTATCCAATCTACTTCCATACAATGATAATAAGTTAAAAAGAACGGCAATCATTCATCTTGTCTTTATTTCACCACTGATGAGCAGTCACGCGACGATAGATACAAGATGAACTAACAGCAATTTTATAGCTAAACTTATAGTTAAGCAAACATCCTTACCAAGTCTCAATTGTCCAGCTATTCATGCGTTGCTACAATTTTCCTTATCTGTAATCTGGGAAGAAAATGATTTCAAGGCTTCATACGATTTCTGGCAATAATGTAACAAAGCTAACAGCCATTCACTTTTGATAAATGTTACATTTGCTTATATAGAGTGTCTTATAACTCAGTATGAGGAACTCATGGAGACATAGGATAGCTTAAGACAAACATAAAAATCCCATACCGTTTTGCGATATTCGCAATAATTATTAATGTTATTAATGACAGAAATCTGACGAGTAAGCGCACGCCGAGATGATTGGAGAAGCGTTGCAGCCGCTCGGGTCACAATGTAGCCCAGTCGATTTAGCAACCATTGTCGGCGTGCAGCGAGACGTAGGAACGACGAGTAGGAGATAAGACGAATAACAGAGTGTTGTCCTTCATTTCGCCACGCGCCGGCAACTGTTGCTAGATCGACTAATTGTGAGCCAAGCGGCTGCAATACTTCTTCAATCATCCATCTCGGCGCGCGCTCACTCATCAGATTTCTGTCATTAATAACTGGATATAATTATTGCGAATATCGTAAAATGATATAAAACTTTTATGTTCTGTCTTAATCTGTGCTATGTCTCCATAAATTTCTCGTATTGAGTTATGGGACACTTTAGATACACATGATCTTACTAGATGCGTAACTAAGTTTCCGGGTTTCTTTGATCAATGAAAAATGGAAAATTTCAAGAGAAATACAAAAAATGGTTTATTCAAAGTATCGTCCCTCACTAGCTACATATTTTTGCCATCTCTCTGGCAATACATGAATACCGTGACGATAAAACGACGCGTCTTTGGACCGAAACCATTTATCCAACCAATTTTGCACTTCTTCGAAATTGGCCAAGTGTTGCCCAGTCAAACCATGCGCCATCGACCGGAACAAGTGATAATCGGAAGGGGCCAGATCTGGCGAATACGGCGGGTGCGGTAGCAGATCCCATTTCAGCGTTTTGATGGTGTCCTGGGCGATGGAAATGCGATGGCACGGAGCGTTGTCGTGCTGCAATATCACTCGTTCATGTCTCGTGTCCCATTCTGGCCGTTTTTCGGGCAATGCATGGTTCAAATTGATCAGTTGTTGTCGGTAGCGATGCCCATTGACAGTTTCGCCCGCTCATTCAGCAGCTCATAGTACACGATTCCTTTCTGGTCCCTCCAAACACAGAGCATTGTCTTCTTTCCGAAGCGATTTGGCCGTGCTGTCGATGTTGATGCTTCGCCAGGTGAAAGTCACGTTTTTTTGCGTTTGGGATTCTCGAAATATATCCACTTCTCATCGCCAGTAACAACTCAATGCAGGAAATTTTCTTTCTTTCTTTCATGCCGCAAAAGCAAAATTTCGGAAATGGCTCTTCAATTTTCCATCTGTCTCTCAGTCAACTCATGCGGCACCCATTTTCCTTCCTTTTGAATTTTTCCCATGGCATGTAAACGTTTGGAAATACCTTGGCGAGTCATGTTTAATGCCGCTCCGCAAGTTGATCTTGTGTTTGCGTATCATCTTCATCCAATAACGCTTGCAGATCGGCGTCCTCAATTGTTTTTGGTCTTCCGGAGCGCTCCTTGTCCTCAGTGTCGAAATCGCCACTTCTGAAGCGTTTAAACCAATTTTCACAGGTAGTTTTCGATGGTGCATGTTCGCCGTAGACCTCCTCAAGCAAACGGCGTGCTTCAGCTGCACTTTTTTTCAAGTTAAAGCAGAAAAGCAAAGCTTCCCGCAAATGCTGTTTATTTGGCACAAAACTCGACATCTTCCTTGTTAGAGAAAATATTTTTGCGTTGCGGTATGTGTTGGTATTACGACTGGTTATTGTTAACAGATGTCCAAGCTATAAAAAAAGCACAACTTCAGACATGTATGTCGACTACATGTGTCGTTAGCGCCATTCATATGTGAAACCCGGAAACTTAGTTGTGCACCTAGTATGTGTGTAATTAATGTGGATAATTACGCGCGTGTTTTAACATTACGCAATGGTAAATGATATCAAGCAAACACAATAAAATAATGCTTAATAGAATAATGAAACATGTTCGTCAAATGCATCGGTCAAATATAAGTACAGAACAGACTCAATAATTTTCTATTCTTCTCGTACATGCTCTCCCGTCCGAACTTTTTCGCCCATGCTCTTCCGCCTCTCTCTCTTTCTCTCTTTTCTTCTCTCTCTCCCTTCTCCTCTCCTCTTCCTCCCTCCTCTTAACCTTTTCTTCCACCCCTTTCACCCTCTCTTCTTCTCACCCCCTTCTCCTGTCGTACCTCCTCTCTCTCTCACTGTCTCTCCCTCTCCCTCTCTTTCTCCCAAAAATTAATAGAAATATTGCAATGAATCAGGATAGTAATTATTTTGGAGAATTTTTTCCAGCAGAAGGAAAAGTTCGAGGTCAGTGCTATTTTTCGTATTTTGACGAATGAGTTTGAATATTAAATATAATATTAAATGTTCACATAAAAACACCTAGTTTAGTTTGCAGAATTTTACAGAAGCTGGTAAATATTATGAAAGGCTGCAAGTTTTAATTCGAGTCTCAGCTAAAAATTGTTTTAGCCGAAATTCAAACTACCATTTTAGGTAATGAAAAAATGTATCGGTTTATACAAAAATTTTGTCATGATTAAAACAGTATATTTTTGGGATTTTGGAATTTCATCCGATAATACATTACTGAATAATGTAAGATGGTACCACCTCCGCATTCTTTCCATTATCAAGTATTGCAAGAAAATTGGTCTCGCCGCACGCCGACAACAGTTGTGGGATCGACTGGGTCGCATTAAGCCCGAACGGTTCTTTCAAGACCATATCAATGTGCACTCACTCGTCAGAGTTTTGTCATTAATAACTCGATAATTATTGCGAATATCACAAAACGATATGGAACTTTTATATGATTATCTTAATCCGTTGTCTTTACGAATTTCTCATATTAAGTTATGGGACATTTCATATATAAGCTCCAGCATTTTGCATGACATTTTAGCTTGTACAAGGATACATACAAAATAATGGAAATAGTAAAAGTTCGGCAAATCTCTTTTTTTGTTATCTACATGTTATTATCAGATTATTTATTTTCTACTTAAATTATCTAAGCTATGAGGATTATATTATTATTGCAATGCGTGTGAAAGGTCAATAATTTACTCACAATTAACTCGCAAAATATCTGTTCTTACTTGCCACTTTATAATTATATTTTTACAGATCCTGGACAATACGCTTAGTTCACGATGCGAATTTATTCAGTAAGGATGTATCGTTTGAAGGTACGAACGGGCCAATATCCTTCGACACATCGCATTCTTACACCGGTACCGTTCTAGGTAAGTTTAATATTGAATGTTCCGCTTAACAACACACACATATTTGTAATGACACATAACGTATAAATGTTATATCACTTAACCATTATATCAACTCTTCTTTTAGACCAACCTATACTTTTATATATAATATAGAATTAGTATATTTTTTTGTATTTTTGTTCATATTTGTTAGTACTATATTGTCATATCTAAGACGGAAATTGCTCGTATTATATTAATAATGCGTCCTCGGGACATGCGTATTGAAATTAACGGACAATTTCGTGCGTAACAAGACTTTAAATCACGATTATTGCAATAATCCAATAATCTCAAAGTTTGCCGTATCAAAATCATGTAGTCGGCATAATATACGTCGTTTTACAAGAAAATTGTCAGAACTGTTCCTCACTGATTTTGATAGGCTTTGGATATGTTGTAGAGTATTGAAAAATATTCGATTCGTATCTCTTTAGCGGCGTATTTCAACGTTTAACGACAGAAACAATCTCTCGAAAAAACACTTTTCGCGGTCATGCTATACTCAATCGCCAATTTATCTGATCTCGGCGAATATACCGAGGTAGCAGCGAATACGCCCGGATCTGTCAAACGGATAATACACGGAGCCTTGGAAAGCGCTAAGAAATGGTGTTTTTCCCGCGTTTTGCTGTCTGAGTTTGATACTCTTTTCTCGGTTTTCTCGGTATCCGTATCGCTTCATACTTACAGGGCGGGAATGTTCTCAGAGTGCGGTGCTAGCTTTACTTCCGGTAGCTGCTTGCTCTAGTATCGCCTCTCGGATCTGGATTCTCTCTCGGATCTCTCAAAATCCTCGCATCTGATGAATCTATGAAATCTGATCTCTGTCATCGAGTTCGCGATCTTTTATATTGGTTCGATTATTGATTCGGTGATTGTCGCTAACTTGATCGGTTATCTTCGATTGCTCTCGAAAATAGACGGATATGCCTCGGTTCGGTGCGTATTCGGTGACGGCTGATGACTCCCGAATGTCGGTAAGCCGGCATTCGGGAATAGTCGTCGGTTACGGCCGATTGTACCGCGTGCGCGATGGGCGGCGCGGGCACGGGGGAGATGCGGCGGCATTCAACCGTTTCATAACGGACTGTCAGTCGTGGTTTGTTGTCTTTTCTCGTAATGATCAAAATAATTTGATCTTTACATTACACCTTCCCCCTTTCAGTACGGGTTATTGTTGAATTACAACGGCGGTGAAAATTGGCGCTTCGTAAGCAACCATTTTGATGGAACCATAGATTTCACCGTCCGCCTGCGGTGGTCAACCGGTATCGACGGGAGATTATTACAGCAAAATAGGGAATCTTCGCTGTCTGCCCGGTGGGTAGAGTTACGATGATGGGCGGCGGAAGATCGGGCCCGTAGGTTAGGAGCGGTGCTGGCTGATCCTCCTTCTTTTCGTCTGCCTCTCGTTGGATTGTTATCCGGGTGGTCGGTGTCATTATTTCCCCGACTCGCGGGGTCGCTTTTGCCGGTGATGCTGGCTTCTCCGGGGATTTCTCGACGGCGGTGACTACCGGAGCTGGTGTGCCTCTCTGTACTCCGGCTGGCTTGTCCTTGACGGCGGTGGTCAAGGAAGCGGGCGCGAGCCGGATCGGTGGCCGCGCGAGGCAGCAGAATGGCCCGCATCCAAGTCGTGGCGATAGTGGTACCATCAGCATCTCCGATTTTTGTTGGATCGCCGCGTCCTTATTCTTATCTTAGCATCTTAGCGCTGGTGGACGCGGCCGCTTTCGTCGCTCCTTCGATGGTGATGCGGCTCAATGGAGCCAGCGGCGGCAGTTCCGTCGTGTTTAGTCGCGGCGCCGCGTCTTTCCGGGATTTCTCGTCGGCGGCCTCTGTGGATGGTGGCGTCTCCGGATCCTCGAGCAGCTGCTCCCACATGATGGCGGCTTCATCATCCCCAGCAATTCTACATCGTCTAATTCTTCGATGTAATCTCCGAGCTCCATAGCGAATCTCTCCTAACGTTGGTTCGGCTGGCGATTATATATGCTCCCTTTCGGTGGATTCGAAAGCTTTCGGTCGTTGGAAATTTGATTTTGGGACGAGTTATTACCTTATTTGGTTCTATTGTCATATACTTACCCGATGTTTATTGTTTGTCCTCTGTGGAAACTAGTCGCAGGTCGCGTATGTGTATATGTCGATATTATGTACCACGCGTATTACGGAGATCGACTATTACCAGGGAAATTATCTTTTTAACGGTCATCGGTTCTATATATTTTGGTGCTAACTGGACGTTAAATGCCTTTGCTTTATCGGAGAATGAATATTCCTGTTTCTAGATCATGTCTCCCAAGCGCGATCGCCACGCGCAGATTGTAATGCGGTTTTTGTTGATGAAATGCTTGAGCTAAATGTAATTTTACCAACTCGTAAGTTTCTTGTAGCAATTTACTGGTTTTTTTGCGTATCTGCTGTTATTTTGAGATTGTTTCGGTCAGCTAGGTGCGGTCGCATTAATTCGCTTAAATTCCACAATTTAAGAACGCCGGGCTGAATTGCGTGGCGTTATGCTTTGCGGTATTATATGCGAAACGTAATACAGTCAGGTATTCGTCCCAACAGTGATATCGGTTATTTATCATTGTTTTGATGGTTCGTTCGACAGGATTGCACTGCAGTGTGTATACGGAGGTGATACAATGGCGGATCTCGAATTCTTTGAGCATCGTTTGAAATTCTTTGGATTTCTGTATGCCATTGTTGGAGACGATTATTGATGGGTAACAGTATCGGTAAGGTAAACGATGAGGTCGGTAGAGCTGTTAATAATAGCTTGCGTGGTGGCTGCTTGCCGTAGGGACTTCAACTCTAATCATTTTGAAAATTGGTTTTGCGTGGTTAGTAGTCATGTGCGTCCTTGACTTGAGCGAGACAGAGGTCCAATCAGGTCGATCCTTACCTGCTCCCAAGGTTGGTTTATGGCGGTGGCGTGAAGTAGTCTGGCTGGTTTCTACTGACTGGTTTTATGAGTTATACATGTCTGGCATCATCGAACATATTGTGCGATGTTACAGGCCATATCAAGTCAATAATAACTTTCTGCGATACGAACTATAGTTTTCGCTATTTCTAAATGTCCGGCGTCGGGTGTGTTGTGGTGTCGTCTCATGATCTCCGAACATTCGTTCGTCGGGGCGCATTTCTCTCATTGTATCTCAGTCGGTATTTCTCAGAAGTTTAGACTGTGGAGAAAATGGCGATACAGTTTCCCGTCTCGAATCATCAGGAAACTCCTGCGGTTTAGTAGTCGCTTGTTCTTTTAACCGTTGGTACCAGACACAGTTCCAGTTCCAGATTTGGTTATTCATTCTTCGGATTCCCGAGATAAGGCGTTAACGACCTGATTCTGCGCGCCTCTCCGATATTTGATGTCGAAGGAATATTACTACAAATTGAATTTTATTATCCGAGGCATTTAGCTGCCTCCAAGCGCTTCAGCCATTACAGGGACTGATGGTCAGTCAGCACGATGGAAGTGTATTTTTCTAGATACTTGCGCATGTGGCGGATGCCCCACATGACTGCGAGGAATTCAAGTTTGGTGGCGCTATAATTTTTTTCGGCGCTGTTCAGGGTTCTCCTAGCGTAGGCAATTATTCGTTCACCTTCTTCCAGATGCTGAGTCAAATGTTTGTGAAGTTAGCACGTTTTGTGAATTGATAAAAAATACTCATTGTTCTAGTAGCACTTTTCATTACTCTGCTGTTCTTCAAAAAACGAAAAAATGTTCCGTATGCATAATACCAAAAAACCGAAAATTAAGATGTGTCGTGCTAACTTCGCGTTTCAGCACGACACTTGTCCCTCTGAAGTACAAGAGTACGACAAATATTATGATATCTGACGATTATTTTAGCTAATTGTGTGTAAGTTTAGTGTAAATAGAGCATTTTAGAACAAAATGCCAAAAATTAACCAAAAAAGCCGAAAATTAAGAAATGTCATGCTAACTTCGCATTCTAGCACAACATTCCTCCCTCTAAAATACAAGAAACAGATAAATAATAAGTTTATTCGACTCGAGCTCTATATAATTCAACTATTTAAGCATTGTTTTGTTATATAAGTATTTCTAAATTAATTTTGACTTTTTTTGGCGCCGGCATGACATTCGACGAAAATGTCTTGTGCTATTATAATATATAATATACGTATTGTGCTATTATAATATATAATATTATATATTTGGGTTGGCAAGTAAGTTCGTTCGGTTTTTTAGAGTAGAATAAAACACAATTTTTTGATACACAAGATAAATTTTAATCAATTATATATTGGCCATCTTTATCGATGACCTCTAGCCATATTTTCACCATCTTCATTATACTGCGTTCGTAAAACATCTGGGGCTTATCGGCGAAAAACCAATCCAGGTGGTTTTTAACGGCCTTTTCATCCTTGAAGGTTTTCCTGTTCATAGAGTTCTGCAGCGACCGGAATAAACGATAATCGGAAGGGGCAAGATCTGGTGAATACGGAGGATGAGGCAAAACATTCAAGCCAAACTGAAGCAGTTTGTTCCGAGTGGTCAATGACGTATGAGGTCTGGCATTGTTGTAATGGAAGACGACACCCTTGCGATTTGCCAATTCTAGACGTTTTGTGCGGATTGCTTGGTTCAATTTCGTCAATTGCGAACAGTATACAGTTGAATCAATCGTTTTGCCTGACGGTAACAGTTCGTAATAGATTACACCCTTGAAATCCCACCACACGGAGAGCATTATTTCCTTCGGATGCAATCTCGCCTTCGAGGTTGTTTGCGGTGGCTCGCTGCTGTGCTCCCATGTAATCTTTTACGCGTTACATTATCGTAGACGACCCATTTTTCGTCACCCGTCACCATTCGTTTAAAAAATGGGTTGTTTTCTTGGCGTTTCCGTAGCGAATCGCAGATGGATATGCGTGTGATCAAGTTAGCCTCGGTTAATCGTTGTAACACCCAAACATTAAGCCGAGAAACGTATCCCAGCAAATGCTTTTCTACGCTTGTGTGGGATATATTCAATGTCGTAGCAATCTCTCGTACCGATTGGGATGGATTTACTTCGATTATAGCCTTAATGTTACTTGAATTAATCTCAGTCGAACGACCGGAGCGGGGCGCATCATTGACGTCGAAATCTCCAGAACGGAAATTGGCATACCACTTTTGGCATACGCGTTCTGTTAAGGCATCATCTCCATGCACACGGCATATCTTTTTATGAGCATCCGCAGCTCGTTTGCTTTTTTTAAAATAATAGAGCAAAATGTGACGATAATGCACGTTATTTATTTCCATGTTCACAGCTACGCAGCACACACAATACTGATGTTAGTCAAACCAAACACAGCACAACATAAACAGTGAAACGTAACCTTTCAAATGTGTATTCGATTTGCACGATAGTGCTGAGAAAAGAAAAGTGAATCTGCATGAAACTTACACTGAAACAAAAACCGAACGAACTTATTTGCCAACCCAATATAACCGTTTTGACGGTTTTTTAAATAATTCTGCTCGAGTAGTCTGAGAGTTCCGGACAAAATTAATAAATTGTTATAGAAACACACATTTATATTCCGGAACAACACATAAAATACAATAGACAATAAAATTGTAAAATATATAGAACTTGAATAGATATACCTAAAAGAATCATTAGAATAACGTGCATTGTATAGTATATTTTCTAAGTCTCGTTTAAATCACAAAGATAATAAATTGTTATAGAAACATTTATATGCCGGAACAGAACCTAAAACTGATTGTATAATACAGTATTCGAGCAGAATTATCCCAAAAAACCGTCAGAACAACGTATTATATTAACGTATTAACAACGTATTATATATTATAATATATTATATAGCACAAGACAAATTAATTGCTTATATAACAAATTAAATACTTATATAACGAAACAATGCCTGTAAATAGTTGAATTATATAGAGCTCGAGTCGAATAAACCGGAACAATCATTAGAAGTGTAAAAAGTCGACGGCACAACATATTTCCGTCGAGTGTCATGTTGGCGCCAAACATTTAAAATTGCATAAAATTGTTAATTATTGGGATGTTGTCCTGAAATGCTTCATAATGATGGAATGCGATAAGAACGAACTGTGATCGAAAAGTTTATTATTTATCGATTTCTTGTGCTTTAGAAGCAGGAATGTCGTGCTGGAATGTGAAGTTAACACGACATTTCTTAATCTGCGGTTGTTTTGGTCAATTTTTGACATTTTGTTTTGAAACGCTCTATTTACACTAAACTTGCACACAACCAGCTAGAACAAATGTCAGATGTCATAATATTTGTCGTTCTCTTGTACTTTAGAGGGAGAAGTGTCGTGCTGGAACGCGAAATTAGTACGACACATCTTTCGATTTTTTGATATTATGCATGCGGAACATTTTTTCGTTTTTTGAAGAACAGTAGAACAATGAATATTTTTTATCAATTCGCAAAATGTTGTGCTAGCTTCATAGACACCTGAGTCCAAGTACCGTTATTAAATACTTGACATTTTTATTTATGGTAAAACCATTGTGTGAAACTGATCAATTTTAAAACTTCATTATCGAACGAAATAGAAGATGGACACACGAAGAAGAAGGAGAAGATTCACAAGGAGAAGACGTGTACTGCAAAATTTATTTCCGAAGGAGTTATAGCTAATTTAGCCATATATAGCCATGATAGCCATGCATAGAACATGAAAACCTGAAAGAGATTCAGATAAATAAGCTTTTGCTTATGAGAAATTTGCAATGCATAATAGGACTCACGGAGTCATGCTTCTCATAAGACAAAACATAATACTTTCTTTCGTTGAGGCGACATAGTTGAGCGGGCCCGCGCCGATGCTTCTTGTCGACGGCTAATGTTCGAGTCTAGCTGAATTATTTTTTCATATTTTTTCGTGTCCTATATTGAAAGTATATAATTATAATTGTATTATGTAAAGGACAATGGGTAAAAAGAGCCGATTTTGGCCCATCATGGGGAACGGACAAAACACATCATTTCCAGAAGATTTTGACCCGCTAAACACGATGCTGTCGTTAGTTTTTGTTTAAAACCTGGGGAACATATTCCAATCCGACCTATCATCCAATAATTGAATGGCCCGGGAAGCCTTTGCGTAAACTTTGAAGCTATTGCAAATTCGTGTACTAGCTAAATTAGCTCAAGACAGTTAAGATTTTCGATTTAATAGAATTATTTTCGATTTAATAGTTGAAGATGTTCTTTTTTATGCAAAATTTGCTGTAACAAATAATGCACATGGTGTCACAGATCATCCGTACTATCCGATTTTTTTGTAAACGCGATATTTTAGGGAAAAATATTTCAACAAAAGTTATATAGTTTCAAAAGGGACATATAACAACTATATTATTTTGAGATGACAGATGGCGCTACTTTCGAGATATTCACTGATCATTTATCATTATTTTTCTTAAACAAAAGCTCCAATTTTTTAATATATCATCTTTTTCTGCCAATTAATTTTAACAACTTTTGTCTGAAATATCTTTTTATTTGCCTAATATTTTTTGAGATATTTAGAAAAAACTGTGCAACTTTTTCAATATTTAACTTACGATATCTCGCTGTGTGTCGGAAGAAAAAAATGATACTAGACTTTTTTATTCTATTTCTTAATCTTAATGTCTTAAGAATATATTGCTACAATAGCGCTCTGACTTTTGTTAATTTGATGATTTTGAAATTTTCAAAGGTCGGTAAGTTATCGCGTTTTCCTTAAATTTCTAAAAAAATATTAGGCAAATAAAAAAATGTTTTAGACAAAAGTTGTTTAAATAAGCTAGTAAAAAAAGATGACATAAAAAATTGAGGTTTTCATTTAACCCTTTGTATCCTGACGGTACTTCAAAGTACCGCTCCATATATGCGCTCTTGAACCTTTTTCCCGTGTCTTACCCTACATTCCTGTCGGTACTTACAAATACCACGTCAAAATTTAATCATTGAATTGTTACAAAATTTATTTTCCTGTCTTATGTTTATGATATGCCAAGAGTTATTTAATTACGCAAAAATTTAATAAGGTCTTGGGTAAATTAATTTAGGATATAAAGGATTAAGAAGAATAATGATTAGTGAATATCTTGAAAGTAGCGCCACTTATAAACAAAATGATATAGCTGTTATATGTCTCCTTTGAAATCATATAACTTTTGTCTGAAACATTTCTAATCCTAAAATCGCGTGTACAAAAAAATTAGGTGGTATGGGCGAGTTGTGACACTATGTATATTATTTGTTACGGCAAATTTTACATAAAACGAGAACATCTTCAACTATTAAATCGAAAATAATTCTATTAAATCGAAAATCTTAACTGTCTTTAGCTAATTTAGCTAATACACGAGTTTGTGATAGCTTCAAAATTTACGTAAAGTCTTCGCGGGCCATTCGATTATTGGATGATAGATCCTCGGATTAGAACATGTTTCCCGCGTTTTGGACGAAAACTAAGAACGGCATCGTATTCAGCGAGTCAAAATCCTTTGAAAATGATGTGTTTTGTCCGTTCCCCACGATGGGCTTAAAATCGGCCCTTTTTACCTATTGTTCTTTTTCATCTATATTGTATATTGATTTTATTATGTGAGCAATTAAAATAGTTTCAGATGCTGATATAAAATAATATGGAAATATAAAGTATTTAGTTGTTGTAGTCATAATTTGTTGCACGTTTTGCATAGCACACAATATAAAAACAGTATATAAAATTCGTAACATGGCCGGCATACACCTGGCATTATGTAACAAAAAGTATTTTTATTTAATATCAAAAATGGAAAGGAATGCCAGCTCTTCTTCTTGCTCTGATGTAACGGTTTTTGCAGAGGGATTCTCATCTTTTGCGACCTGATCTAGTCTCTTGGCATCCTTCAAAGCCGTAATGTAATATGAAAATTTGTGCCTACGAAACGTGAACGTCAGATGAAAAAACATGGTAAATATAGAAACAGTGAATCCATAATTAACTATGTATAATTAAAGTCCTTGCAAATTGTGATATTTTTAAAGAAGACTTAACGAATGACATAGACTATTTCCGTGGTAAATATACATGGGTTGTTTGATAAGTTTCAAGCCTGAACATGAAGATGACATTACGGATCGGAAATTCGCCCCAAAAACTACATCGACTGAAGAAATAGTGGACAGGAGAAAGTGTATCAAATCGTATTGGATAACTAGAGACAGAAGGTCAGAGAGATAGCAAATGTCGCAGATATATTTTCTGAACGTATATTCCAAATATTACATGAAGATTTAGATATGAGAAAGCTGATTGCGCAATGGATGTCATGTTCGTTGACGTTGGACTAAAAACGCATTCGACACATATCAAAAGAATATTTAGGAGGGTCGGATAGGATTTCTTGCGTCAATTCGTGACTGTTGACAAAATATAGATTTACCACTACACATCTGCAAGCAAGGAACAGTCGAAACAATAAACTTCACCAAGCGAACTTGCTCCGAAGGAGGCGAAAATGTTTCATTCAACCGGAAAAGTTACAGCGACTGTTTTTGGGATGACCATGGCATATTATTCATTGATTATCTTCAGAATGGAAAAACTATTACTGGCGTATATTATGCAGTATTATTAGAACATTTGAAGGAAGAAATCGCAGAAAACAACCGTATTTGAAGAAAAAGGTGCTTTTTCACCAGGGCAATGTACCAGTTCACTCATCTGCAATTGTCATGGCTAAACTGTATAAATTACAAATTGGTCCCTCTCTTCTATTTGTCTGATCTAACTTGCTACGACTGTTTTTATTTCTGGACATGAAGAAATGGTTGAGAAGAAAAACATTCGCGACCAATGAGGAAGTGATTATCGCCGTAAACGAGTATTTTGCAAAGCTTAAACCAACTTACTTACTTTGCTGACGGAGGACTAGAAAAGAGATGGACAAAATATATCGAGCTAAAAGGAGACTATATGGAAAAATAAAACCCATTTTACCCAAAAATATAAATGTTTTATTGTTAGGCTCAAAACTTATCAAACAACGCATATATCTTATAAGTTACTAATAGAAATGAGTGTAAATTGGAATTATATTGCTGAGTGTTATTTTCAAATATTTTAATATAATTTGATATATCTGTCGACACGCTAAGAAAATTTTTGAATACAATGACTGTGTGTATGAACACATTATATTTCCATATTAATTTATATTATAAACACCTGAAATTGTTCTAATTGCTTATATAATAATAAAATCAATTTAAAAAAATTTAATCAATTCAAAAAAAGGCTCAAGATTTTAAAGGCAAATAATATTCATAAAATGGAGGAAATAAATCCTGCAAAATATGGATCGAAAAATTAATATTGTCGGAATTATAAATAATTTACTTTAATTAAAGCAAGTAACTTACTCGCTTTTGGTGCGTTTGTATTCTCTGATGTAATTATGTCTATATCTGTACTCTAATGTAATGTCTGTCATTTATCGTGAAGAGAGAAAACTATACTATAAAGGAATCCCTGAAAAAAAAGTAACGATCCGATAAGTGACATAGACAAATTATATTAGAGAGTATAAAATGCCTGTCAAATAGTTAGAAAAAAGCCGAAAATGTTTGAAAGAGTTTGCAATTCCATGGTACGAAGATTTGAAGCATGTGTAGAAATAGAAAGAAGACATGTAGGAAATTTTCTGTAAATTTTATAAGCACCAGAAGCGAATAAATTATTTGCTTTAATTAAAATAAATAATTGTTCATAATTCTAACAATATTAACTTCTCAACCCATGTTTATTAGAACTTTTTTTCTCCATTTTGTAACTATGTGTCCTTTTTTAAATATCTTATATAATGGTTGCCTAAATGTAAATGTCCCAAGGCCTATATGCCTTGAAGAAGAATTTATAAAAAATTTGATAGAAAATTAAATTTCATCGAAAATTTCTTTATAGACTTTGTAAATTATTACAAACATTAATTATTACAGATATTAAAAGACAAATATTGGCAAATAATGATGCAATGGATTAATCTCTGCAGTTAAAGTTTTATCCAAGATGTCTGAATCTATTGAGAATTTCTGATGAATGTGAAATGTATAATGTCGGACAGTAAAGGCGTATAATTTTATGATGTTTTGCACGCCTCCACTATTCAATGTCAGATATAACTCTTGGATAGGGTTTGGCTTAAAGTGCATATCCCACTGCATCGTGTAAATTGATTGACTACAATTTTCTTTCAATGATATCTTCATAATTGTGATGGATTAAGTAATTTTGGTTGAAGTTAAAATGACATTTTTCTGTTTAGTTCAACGAACGTTCTAATCTAATTAATCTTTAATCTAAACATAAAATAAACCATTATGTTGTACATAATAGTAACATAAAATGTAAAAGTGATTAATTGTTTATAATACAAATAAAAATATATTTACATAACATTTATATAAAACCGGTGTAAAAAGCGATATTTATAAAGAAAAAGAAAAATGCTGTTACATTTTAAAGATATAGAAAAAGGTACGGTATCTTAAATATCTGAGAGTTTGCGCGTTTTAAGATAGGAAAAAAATTTTTAAGATTATTAATGGCCATAAGATAATTTAATTATATAGCATTTTATTCAAAATGACAAAGCTTCATAATAAAAGTTTGTTTAGTTTTATTTTTTACTAAAAATGAAATGTGTCTGTCAAAAGTCGCACGCAATTGGATAAGTAATACGTTCACAAGACAATATTTTGTTGTTGATAAATGTTATGATATAAATTCGATTATTAACTACATATTGATCAGCGCCGCCTATCTTTTTTTCTTTTTTCAGAGGATGAAAGCGCTGTAGTGCAGGGTGTCGTTACTAAAGAGGGTCTTTTTGACGGTAGCGTCATGACCAGATTTGAAGAGTATTACATAGAGCCGACAAACAGGTATCTGAATAAAAATGAAGACACGTCACCACTATATCACAGCATAGCTTATCGTACCTCCGATGTTATCATCCCACCTCATCCATTATCGTGTGCTAGTCATCAATTGCATCAAGGAACTTTTCGCAATTCCGTTGATAGGTGAGTTTTTTTCTTTCTGCATTATCCTTTTACATATAAATATATACGCACACACACATATGAATATATACGCAATATGAAATTTGAGAGAACACGTAATATAGGTATACTATGTCTACGCTCGCACAGCTCGTGGATCGCGCATGAGGGAAGACGTAAGAGGAAAAGTGGTAGACGAGGCGAGTTGAAAATTGAGCAAAGTGTGCAGATTTTGCCGAGCTCTGTTTCATGAAATAGCAAAAATAGCTCATACTGAAACTATAAAAAATTCTGTAATAAAGAAAAGATCGAAAGAAAGAAAACAATAGAAACCGATAAGATCTACAGAGATCATAATCTAAAATTCAGTGTTTTCTATCATAATCTATCGCTGCATCAAATTCGAAAAAAATAATATTGTTTTTTTACTGTACTCTATCGCTCCTTGTTAGGAAAACATTTAGTCGTTAGAGTATGATAGAATTTTCTTAAAGGCTTATCGTGTTCTATTGTTTTGTTCAAGTCTATACAGAGGAAAATATTTGATTGAATAAACTAATTTCCTGATGAAATATGAACGATGCAAAAATTTGGATTAAAAATACTGCAATTTTGTTTAAGTTAATAAAAAATCTTGATAATTTAGACTGAATTTTGCAATAATTTAGACTGATAATTGCAATCGAAATTTCTATATCGTTCGTATTTCATCAGAAATATGTTTCATTGAAAAAAACATTTTTCTCCGTATATCGTGAATAAATTGCAGTTGTAATAAGGTGGTGTATTAAGTAATGCATTATATAGGAGAAATTCAAATTCTTTATCATGCAATTATGAAAAGAAACCCATCGTTATCAATTATGCATTAGCAATATTTGACATAGAATTGATTCCTAGGTGTAATTACGATAGGAAAAACATCGTAATTTATCGCGAAGTCATTAAAAAGTAAATATATTGTATAATTAAAAAGGAATATAACACATTATATAATTATATCTTTCACATATTTTTCTAATTCTCTAATAAAATATTGATGAAAGAAGAAAAAAAATTAACCGTGAATTTACGATAGTTTTCTGTTAATTCATGATTCGTGGAAAAGAAAATAATACGATACAACATGATGTAAAAATTTGATGTAAATAATATATTTACGGAAGGAAATGATAGAGAATCAATCGTAAATTTATTTTTCATCAATATAGGATTCATAATCACGATATAACACGAAAAAAACAAGAATTGTGAATGCTGTAAAAATTATATACTTATGAAAAAATAACAAAGAATCTATCGTATATTTATGATAGGTTTTTGTTCGTTTGCTATTCGTAATAAGTAGGCTAATAATGAAATAAAAATAAGCAGAGTAAAGGATCATATTAGAATAAATAAAACTAATAAAGAAAAGAAAATAATCTTTTGGAATGTATGAGGTTTGGGAAACCAATTGATAGTATTAATAGATGTAGGCGAATCGAATCGCGCGGCCACCGCTAGAGGCGCGACCGCGGTTAGGAAAAGGGGGGATTACGCGGGAATTACGAGGAAGAAGGACACGTGAGGGCGGCACAGGCGAGAGGTTGTAAAAGGCGCACGGTATACGGAGGACGAAGTGACTAGTAAAATATATTCTTATACTAACAAGGGGAGGACGCATCGACCGGGAAACGGTTTGGAAGGAAACTTACGGAGTTAATAGTACTTGACTGCTAATAACTCATGGCAATAGCATACGATGCACTACCTCTTCGTTTTTAAGAAAAAACGGTCTAAAGAAAAGAGCCAACAAAGTGTATGAGTTAGTAAGGAGGGTATTCAACGAGGCGGTGTAGCGGAGCAGCGAAGGTAACGGACTACCGAGCTAACGGCTCGGGTTCGATCCCTGCTGTATGGTTTGTTTTTTATTCTGTAAGCATAAAAATGAAACAGAAAACATTAATAAATAATAAAACTGCGTTTCTTAAATATATTAGTGTTTATTAAATATATTATTAATAATTTAAATTGCAAAAAAACCGTAAATCTTATCTGTAAAATATATAGTGTATGAGAAAATTTTTATATAATTGCAATGGAAATAGGAATAAAAATATTGTTATGAAATATATAGGAGTGCTATTAAACTAGTGTGAGATCATTTTTCGTAATCTTATATCGTATATATAAAATATTTGTTTCTATTACAACTCTCTATGTTGTGTTGAAGCTCTTTATCTTTTCTGGCAATCCCCCTCCAAAAACTTCCTTTGTGTCATTCTAAACGACCGTTAAGAATGATGAAATGATTCGAGGGTCGGAACAGTTGTCAGTAGAGCAAGCAGCAGTGTGCGTTTACTAATGATACAGAGCAGTTCGGTGATCATATTTAAATTACAAATATCATAACAATGTCAGAGAATCCTTCAACAAGCAAAATAGTTGATGTAGAATCGCTAGAAGAAAGATCTTTTGACTACACCTTTATATAATTATAATAACAACTTAATATATTTTTACTCCTATTTCCATTGCAATTATTATATAAAAATTTTCTCATACACTATATATTTTATAACGTGTCACTCAATAAGTTCGTAGGATGACATATAAATGGCGCTACTATTGACAAATCCATATGATTTTTAGGAAGTACTAACCTTCAAATGATACGTGTCAAAATTTTATGACAATTGGACGTTTAGTTCACAAGTTACAGTGGTTTTAGTGACGCACGACGTCGACTCGTTTTAGCAAGGCTTCAGTTTCGGTAATCACTTCTTCATTGGAGCCAAATCTCTTTCCCTGGAGCTTTCCCTGCCGATTTGACTCTGGAGTGTAGTGATGGATCCACGTTTCATCCATTGTCATATACCGCATCAAAAAATCCTTTTTATTGCGCTGAAACAGCTCCAAACAGGACCAAACCGCTGAATCGTCGACGTGTTGCTAAAACGAGTCGACGTCATGCGTCACTAAAACCATTGTAACTTGTGAACTAAACGTCCAATTGTCATGAAATTTTGACACGTATCATTTGAAGGTTAGTACTTCCTAAAAATCATGGATTTGTCAATAGTAGCGCCATTTATGTCATCCTATTGCTTATTGAAGAACTTATTGAGTGACGTGTTAGATAAGATTTACTGTTTTTTTGTAATTTAAATTATTAATAATATATTTAACAAATACTAATATATTTAAGAAACACAGTTTTATTAATTATTAATGTTTTCTGTTTCATTTTTATGCTTACAGAATAAAAAACCATACAGCAGGGATCGAATCTGAGCCGTCAACTCGGTAGTCCGTTACCTTCGCTGCTCCGCTGCACCGCTTCGTTGAATACCTTTCTTACTAACTCGTACACTTTGTTGGCTCTTTTCTTTAGACCGTTTTTTCTCGGAAACGAAGAGGTAGTACATCGTATGCTATTACCATGAGTTATTAGTAGTCAAATACTATTAACTTCGTAAGTTTCGTTCTAAACCATTTCCCGGTCGATGCGCCCTCGCCTTGTAAGTTGTGCCTCTTTCGGAGCCGCTCGGACACGTTTGAGGACTTGTGTCTATCGTTCCCTTCCGTTCCTCTCATATCCGACATAGATAAAAAATTTGGGAGATATACAAGAATTTGATTTTATAAGTTTAAGGCCGGGTCTACAATAGATATAGTAAGCTTTAAGCCTTAAAAAGCTGGCTAACTTTATTCGATTATTCTTGTAAAAATCGACTAGAATTGGTTAATTTCTTAAGGCTTAAAGCTTACTACACTTATTGTAGACCCGGCCTAAAGGAGAGTGAGAAGGAGAAAGAGAAAGAAACTTGTGAATAAGAAAAAAGAATTGGGAAAAAATTAGAAGTAGGTTTCCAAAGACATAGTTTTTTGACTATTTTACAAGTATAATTTAGTAATGTAAAGTATTTTTTCATACAAATATATTTTTACTTAAAAATGTCACGTGAGAATTGTTAGCATTATTTTTTCGCTTCTGAAGTCACTATCAAGACGACGTCAAAACAGTATCAAAAACTTTAAACATATTTAGTTGCCGATAAATAAGATACGCATCGAATATTTTGATCCCTTCTACAAATCCACTAAGTTTCTTTAAAATCGGAGAGGAATACTTGTGTGCTTTTTCTTATAAATATACATTTAAAGCCCGTAAATATTCTATTTTTCCAGGTATAGATATAACAATTCTGAAGAATTCTACGAGCCTTTGTTCGAACAACATGATGGTATCTTCTTCAAGCGGAACGACGCGGAAGTGTTAACATCAGAAAAAAATGACAATATTGCATATACAGACATGTGAGTATCTTACATTTTTAATGAAAAGCTGTCAAAATGTTTTTTTACTTTTAGCCGTAACGTTAACAGTTTATTAACCGTATTTTGATTCGTATTATATTACAAGCGGTATAAATTAGATTTACAATATATAAGAATATTTCATTGCGTGTAGAAACGTTCTGACTAAATGTCACAAATGATTACGTGATCAAACTCATATCTGTTTAATGGCCAGCATGCACAGCTAAGTGGCTTACAATAGCCAGGGTTGGGAAAATTACTTTTTAAAAGTAACTCGTTACCGTTACTCGTTACGGGTCTTAAAAAATACCGTTATTGTTACTTGAAAATAACGATATTACTCCGTTACTTTCCGTTACTATTTCTTGTTGTAAATACATGATTATAAGAAAGGTACTAAGACAAGATATAAATCGGACATAAGATGATTAGAAATATACAGGGTGTTTCTGAATGGTCTGTACAAACTTTCAGGATATGTTCCAGAGACCAAAACAAGCAGAAAATGTCATATAAACATAGGATCGAAAATGCTTCTTTTTAGAGTTATAACGGTTTGAAGTTTTCCTGCAGTAGAAGAAATTATAACGTTAAATCGTATAGGAGTTGCAAACTGTGTTCGAGGAGGGAGTGCCGGCGCAGTTCCCCCGACTCCTCATATTCCGGCCCGATTGGTAGACACCCTGGTGGGGTTTTAGCCGGTAAGAATCCGGCATAACCCCCCCCCCCCAAGGGACGGGGGTATCCATGAGGATTTCCCCACCGTGATAAAAAAAAAAGTTGCAAACTATATTTATTTATTTCTACGGATATAACAAGACAATATACTTACTATAACAAATACTCAAAATGGCCTCCGTTAGATTCCAAGGAAGCCTGTGCACGTTGTCGCATTGATTGGCGAAACCGTTGGAAAATACCAGATATATTACGGATGATGTCGCAGCCATCCAGGATATGCTGACGAAGAGTTGCAACATCTGGTACTGGGGAAGAATAAACAAGAGTTTTCAAATATTCCCAAAAGAATAACCTTTTCCAGATTTTTCCAAATTTTTCCAGACTGTCGAACTCCAAATCATCAAACGTTCAGCAGTTAATCGACGATTATGAGAATTTAGGTAATTCAGGTCGGTAACAGCCAACAATGGTGCTCCAAGAACTGTTCCAGAACTATTCGAATCTGATCTTGAAGAGAGAAAATTTTTCTTAAGACAGTTCTTTGAATTGTCGTAACTTTTCTTCTACTGCAGGAAAATTTCGAATCATCATAACTTTATAAGTAAACGTTTTCAATGCCATATTCATATGACATTTTTTGCTTGTTTTGGTCCCTGGAACATATCCTGAAAGTTTGTACAAACCATTCAGAAACACCCTATATATTTATATATATATATATATATATATATATATATATATATTTAAATATTTTGATTATTTTATGTTATTAAATGTTGTACTTAATGTAAAGTACTTAATGAAAAGTTTCTTAATTAGTGGATATGAATTTAATATTTGGACATTAGTGTCTGTTGATTTTAAAAATCTTTGCCATTCATCATAGACAGATTCCTCATTTGATATTTGCTGTTTGAAATTAAAAAAGTCTTCGTTATCATCATGCTTATCAGACATTAAAGAATGTTTAGCTGAAGGAGTTCCTAATAAATCTTTTAAATATGTTTGCGCAAGTTTTCGCTTATCTCCGGCTAACCAACTCAATTTGAATTTGGGGTGCAAACAGCTGGCAATTATCAATTCTTCATTTTCGAATGTAGTACAAAACCTAAATCAAAATACAAAAATGAAATCAATGAAATTAAATATGAACATATTGATTTTTCTTTTTGATCAGATGATTATTGTTTGATGAACATATGTGTTAATCAAAAAAACCAACCTTTCTTTTAAATCTTTTTGTACTACTACGGCCAATGGATAACAATATGTGAGTCCATCTTTATTGGTTTTCATTAAATCTACCATAAAACAAGAAATGCATAGAAATTAAATACAATTAAGTTTAATTTTATAAAAATTAACGATTAAAGTAACGGACGTTTCGTTACTCGTTACAAAAAAAAGTGTATGGCCGTTACTCTTTCGTTATTGACACAAAAAAAATTAGGTAACCGCGTTACCTAATCGTTACTCAAAAAAATAACGATACCAGTAACAGCGTTATAAGTAACGCGCTACTTCCCAATCCTGCAATAGCCATAGCATGTATGATATTCAGTTGTATGCCACATATTACAAACATCAATTTTTTTTGGCCTCGGGGGGAAATCCTCATGGATATCCCCACCCCTTTGGGGAGAGGCGGGGGTTATGCTCCGGACTCTTACTGGCTAAACCCCCCTTTCCGAGGATATCTTCCTGGTAGGTCTTAGTGAGGTGCTG
Organism: Harpegnathos saltator; assembly: GCF_003227715.2. Classification (NCBI taxonomy): domain Eukaryota; kingdom Metazoa; phylum Arthropoda; class Insecta; order Hymenoptera; family Formicidae; genus Harpegnathos; species Harpegnathos saltator. The sequence continues at coordinate 530,589 of NW_020230561.1, read as the reverse complement.
AGGGAATTACGTCAATATTCCCTCTCCAATGCAAACATCAACTGAACTACTGAATCTATGGTTTCACAATATGTGTTTTTAGTTTTTTTTATTAACATAGCAGGTAGATACATAGGAGATATATACAGAGAGTACAAATTTGAATTCGAATTTCTTGCTATATTAGAGTTCAGCAGTAGGTGACAGTTGGCGTTAAGATAGGCCAGAAACGTGAGTAAGACGTTATTTACCTCGAAATGGCCGAGTTCAGTTAGGTCCAGCTTAGAATATAATCTGGAGAACGGCAATTATTGAATATTCTTTGCGCTGGAAGGACGCCGAGTGAAATAATAAACTTCTTCGGATATCCTAAGTCGACAGTGTATAATGTTGCTCAGAAGTACGCAGCCTCAGAGGAGTCTGACCATGGCGAGAAGTATACAAGTGAAAGAGAAGGCAACACGGACTTCAGAACTTATTCAAAGAACCCAAGACCACATTTTAGAAGATCCAGGGACTTTACTCAGAAAATTGGCGTCTTGGAGATGAGCAATATTTATATTTTAGGCCTTTTTATATCCATCTTTAGATGCTGCACGGATTATTTTATTGGCTACAGACCATCTGAAGATAAACTTAAGGAAGTCTTAAATATAAGGCCTGACTATGAATACGGGCATAACGTTCCTTGGATCATTTAAAAAGACTTCAGATACATGTTCTACGCCCTCAAGATTCAACAGATGCTTTCTGAAATCGTCAAGGTTACGAGACTTGTCCGTGGCCACTTTTTCATATATTTACTTCGTGTGTGATCCAAGAATTTCTGGCCTCTTAACAACCCCGTCTTGAACCCTTTCGATTACTACGTATGGAGCGTAACCGAGAGGATTTTCAACAAATTCAGACATCCTAACGTGGTCTCCTTCCAGGTCGCTATTGAGGCAGCATTCGCAACCATGGATAAGACTCATTTGAAGACAGCATACTCGCGCTTTAGGAATAGAATTGAGGCCGTGATTGAAGCAAAGGGAAGCTACATATTATAGAATAAAAAGATTTTAGAAAAATTCCTCAATATAAATATAAAAGCATTATTTTGTATTTTTATACTTTTTCTATAATAAAGGGCTTTCTCGATAAAATATTTTCATGTTTGGATTCTAGTGACGCATTCTATATATCGTTATCTATATCTATCAGGTATATTATAGGTGCTTGAATTAATTCTCGCTGTTTTTTGCAACAATAACTCATGTTTATTTCAAAAGAACGGTACATTATATTTTATTTGAAGTATTGCCTTTCGGAAATTATAATCTTTTCCTACTTTTCGGGTAATACATAGATTCTGCGGTAGAAAAATTCAGGTTTTTTTAAGGCGATCCAGTCATCGAGCCATTTTTTGATATCTTCGAAAGATCTGAAATGCTGCTCAGAAAGGTCATGCTGCATCGACCGAAACAAATGGTAATCTGAAGGAGCAACGTCTGATGAATAGGGCGGGTGGGGTAAGACATCCCATCCAAGTGCCTCCAAGATTTCTGTTGTGTCGTTGACTCTGTGAGGCGTATCGCCTATAGGATAGTTCCAGGAGGGGTTGCTCCTTCAGATTAAGTTGTAAATCAGACACGATCGTGGATACACTTCTTAGAGAATATATTCTGTTTTAAAATACAAAAACTTGGTCTCGACCTCCTAATCTCTCGCTATACTTCTCATCTCTCAATCTATCTCTCTACCGCTACAAACCCGTCTAACTGCACCACCTAGCTCTCGCTTAGTCTCTCTACGTGCATGTCGCTACTCGCATCCTCGTGCACGCGTTCTCTCGCGCGGGAAATATAATCTTCACTATCCGTACAATTTCCTTCATTGGTTTTGTAACATGTGATCTAGCATTGTCACGGAGAAGAATAATTTTGTCATATCTTGGTATATTACGGGTGTTTTTCTTTGAGTGCTCGATTCAAGTTGAGTAATTGTCGTCGGTACCGTTCAGCATTAATGGTTTTATTCGGTTGCAGCAGCTCATAATACACTACATTGACTTGATCCCAAATGCACAGCATGACCTTCTTCCCAGGAATATCCTGTTGTGGCATTGATGTTAATGGTTCGCCGTACCCATGATTTCTTGCGCTTAGGATTGTTGTAATGAATCCATTTTTCATTACCAGTCACAATTCGATGTAAAAACTCCCTTCGATGTAAAGACTTCCGTTTTTGTCTTCGAAGCAGCAATTCACAAAGGATTAAACGTTTCGCAACGTCTTTTTTCTCAATTTATGTGAGACCTAGTTTCTTAGCTTCTGGATCATTCCTATTGCTTTTAAATGTTTGCTAACAGTTGACTCATCGACATTTAGTGTTTCCGACAACTCTTTGAGCGTCTAACATGAATCTTTTTCCAGTAATGCTTCCAATTCTCCATCTTCAAACTTTTTCGACTAGAGCGCTCTTTGTCATTCACGTCAAAATCGTTGTCTTTGAATCGTCTAAACCATCTTTGCTTTGTTGTTTCAGATAGAGCATGCTCCCCATAACCTCCATTAACAAACAATGACTTTCAGCAGTAGATTTCTTGAGATGAAAGCAGAAAAATGATGCTTCCCGTAAATGCTCTTTTCTTGATACGAAACTCGACATCTTCAATGCAGTAAAAAATTGTGTTCTTTGCACTTCGATCTAATGTCACACACTGATTATTAAAGCCTATTGACAGTACTTTCATATACAGCAACAGTCACTTTCGGCCATATTGAAATAGCATAACTACTGATCTTTATTAATCAACAGCGAGAATTAATTCAAGCACCTAATATATCTATTAGATCTTCAGTTTCCTAAAGGTTTGGTCTCTTGGTGTTATTTTTAAATACTTGTTTTTTCGAAATATTTTGATGCAAAAGTTAAAACGAGACTCTGTATATAAATACACTGATACTCAATTATGGATAACTGAGTGGATTGATTTTTATCTGAACACGCAAATATCTACAAATTCTGTAGATTTCGTTTCTCGAGTTAAGTGAAATGAAGAGTAAAGGCCACAGAAAACAGCACATATAAAAAATTAGAAATCTTACAGCTCTTGATTGCCTAACTGCATTCTTTCACTCGTCAATTCGCACTTGCACTATTCCGGTTCTAGTACAGCCTTAGTTAAGTTATAAAGAATCTTAAGTTAAAATAGGATGCAGACAAGTGTGCTTGGAGTGTTTCAAAACACACAGGAAAGAGTAACGAGGTGAACAATATTTTTTATTATGCTATAAAATAACCTTATTTTTGTCCTTGTGCGCAGGATAAAGGGAAGAGATCGGATTACGAGGCATCTGCACAAACGTGCGACGGTAGATCCCCGGAAAACTACTTGCATGCTTTATTTGCAAGGGGACCATCAATTTTTCGCGCGATATGGCACGGAGGAAGCCTGTATCGAAGTGATGACGAGGCATGTGCAGAGAGTCAACTCTATTTACAAACACACCGGTGAGTTCCTATCATGATGATGCTATGTACGCGTACAATGGAAAAATGATTTAATACATTTACCGTGATTGCCAAATAATATTAAGTTGATCGAAAAATAATTTCGGTTTTTTGCGTAAAAATGAAAGGCGATATTTTTAACAGAATGAAAAAAGTTTTATTTTGTTAAGTATTGATCATTGTGTTCTAACACCTTTTGCCATCTTTGGGGTAATAATATGATTCTACGCTCGTAGAACTTCTTGTTTTTATTAGCAAAAAATTGAATTAAGTGGGTTTTGACACCTTTATTTGAATTGAAATTTTTACCATCCAAAGAATTTCGCAATGATTGAAACAAGTGATAATCGAATGGTGCCAGATCAGATGAATATGGTGTATGCTGTAACAAATCCCATCCAAGTGCTTCTGGCGAATCATTAAACTTGTCTAAGGTCTAGCGTAGTCATGATAAAATACAGCACCTTTTCTGTTCGTCAGTTCTGGTCTCTTCTGCTTGATGAAATCATTCAATTTGTTCAATTGATGACAATATACATTCGAATCAATTGTTTGGTTGTTTGGTAGCAGCTAAAAAAAAATTATTCCTTTCCAATTCCACCAAACAGAGAGCATTACCTTCTTTTGATGAATATCAGCTTTCGATGTTCCTTGAGCTAGTTCATCACGTCTGCTCCATGATCTTTTGCGTTTAATATTGTTGTACACAATTTATTTTTTATCTCCAGTTAAGAGTCGCTTCAGAAATGGATCGTTTTTCTCACGTTTCAACAGTAAATCGCAGATAGTAATGCGAATCAAATCTCTTTCTTTGAGAGCATGTGAAACCCAAATATTAAGCTTTGAAACGAAACCAAATTTTTTCAAATGTTCATGCATGGTCGAATTCGATCAATTCAATCACTCAGCAATTTTCCGTGTTGTTAAATGACGATTTGCACCACCATTTGATCCACTAATACCTTTATTTGGGTTTTATCAGCCTCAATTGGTCTTCCAGAACGTGCATCTTTGAGGTCGAAATTTCGAAAATTAATTCTGACATTGGCGTTCAATCAACACATCCTCTCCACACACAGCACATAGCAATTTTTCCTTGCTTGCGCTGCATTTTTGCTTTTATGGTAATTAAAAAAGCAAAATATGATGAAAATGCTCACGTTGGTTTTCCATTTTTGATATGACGTCAAACAAAAATAAGTTGATAGATTCCAAAACAACTTTTTTGTAAATGAAGCTGAAATGTGCGTTGTAAAAATATAAAATAATTTTCTGATTTAGAATGAGGTTAACTGTTTAAAAAAGCAATCATCAATTTGGATAACATCTATTTGAAAAAAGCAATACCATCTATTTAAAAAAACCGAAATTACTTTCCGAACAATCCAATAATATGTTAAATAAAAGGCGAAGAAGGAAACTAATAAAATAATGAGCGAATAATCTATTATTTAAACAAATTACTTATTTTTATTTATGAAATCGAGAAGAAAACATATAAATAACGATATATTGTCTTCTTTTAGATTTTAATCAAGATGGACAACCGGATAATATTGGTTTTATGATAAAACGCATAAAAGTGCACAGTGAAGACGCATTGAGAGATCCTAATTATCGTTTTCCGGGCAATTATGGCGTAGAAAAATATTTGGAACTTTTCTCCGGTAAAAATCTATATTACCTTTCTTCCTTCCTCCTATATTTGGCTTCAATACTTCTAGCTGAATCTTATACGTATACTATTATTAGTCTAAAAATCTATTGTTCTTTGTTAATCCCAATGCGATGATATATCACTATAGGTTAATACAATACCTTAATCCAATGCTGGGAATTAAGTGAGCAGCGCGAGCCGATTTCAGAGGCAACGCCCGCGCTTCTCCCACTATCTCTCGAAGTGCGGCGGCCGAGCCGCCGATCGCGCGTGAGACGCTCTGCCTCAGGAAAGGTCTCATATACGATATAAGATGAGATCGCACCCTCCGTCAAACCAAAATTAAAATATTTATTTATCCTTAAAAAAATAATTCTTAATGATGAACTCTTAATGATGAAATATTACGCTTTTATTTCTAATATAATAAATTCTCTTTAATAATAATATAGTGATGACAATAATTAAAAATATAATTATTAAAATTTTATTAATAGATTTCCACATCACCCATGAGGTACTATTGTTGGTGCGTTTTTTTTTTTTTTTTTTTTTTTTTTTTTTTTAAGAAAATCCAATTAATATTTTTATAAAAATTGGCTATTTTGCGCTCTGTACTTATTCTTCCTCTTTCGTTTTTATATTTCTCACGATGTAGCATTTCGCTTTCCTGTTGAGCCATATATTTCATTTTCATTAATTTTTAGTGGAGTAGGCCTACTGGGGAAACCACTTAAAAAAACGCATCAACAATAGTACCTCATGGGTGATGTGGAAATCTATTAATAAAATTTTAATAATTATATTTTTAATTATTGTCATCACTATATTTTTATTAAAGAGAATTTATTATATTAGAAATAAAAGCGTAATATTTCATCATTAATGACAGTAAGAATTATTTTTTAAGGATAAATAAATATTTTAATTTTGGTTTGACGGAGGGTGCGATCTCATCTTATATCGTATATGAGATCGTTCCTGAGGCAGAGAGGCGTCTCACGCGCGATCGGCAGCTCGGCCGCCGCGCTTCGAGAGGTAGTGGGGGAAGCGCGAGCGTTGCCTCTGAAATCGGCTCGTACTGCTCACTTAATTCCCAGCACTGCCTTAATCGAACGTTTGTTACATTACAGAGGAAGACTATGACACATTTTGTCTAGCTTACATGTTTACATATCGGGATTTCGAGATGGGAACTTTGGGCTTGGCTTGGACAGGCGATCTCAAAAATGCCGGAGGTGTATGTGAAAAGAACGGAGTAAGTTGTAAAATATATAAATGTTGATAAATATATAAATATATACAAATTGAATATTGATATCGGTATCAATATCGAATATATAGGGGAATTATAAATTTACAACCCGAAGTGTGAAGGTAGATTAGGTTAAGACAAACATAAAAGTCCCATACCGTTTTGCGAGATTCGCAATAATTATCGTTATTAATGACAGAGTTATTAATGACAGAAATCTGAGGAATGGGAGCGCGCCGACATAGATGATTGGAGAAGCGTTGCAGCTACTCAGACCACAGCGCGGCCCACTCGACCCAGCAACTGTTGGCGGCGTGCGGCGAGACGTAGGTCCGGCGAGATAAAACAACGAATAGCGGCGCATCGTCTTTTCCCTCGCCGCGCACCGGCAATAGTTGTTGGATCGACTGGGCCGTTCTGCGGCCTAAGCAGCTTGCAACGCTTCTCCAATCATCTATGCCGGCGCGCTTCCACTCCTCAAATTTCTGTCACTAATAACTCGATAATTATTGCGAATCTCGCAAAACGGTATGGGACTTTTATGTTTGTCTTAACCCAATCTATCTTCACACTTCGGGTTGTAAACTTATAACCCCCTACTTTGTATAAATTGATAAATACATGAAAACATATTATGAATACAGATTCAAGATACAGTCCAATATGATGTAATATAATGATTAATAACCGACGAAATAATGAATGTTGCAGCTTTATCGTGGCAGCATGAAGTCCTTAAACACCGGCATAGTTACTTTGTTGAATTACGGAAAGCATGTACCACCTGCGGTTTCTCACGTTACTTTAGCTCACGAGATTGGCCACAATTTTGGCTCACCAGTATGTATATCTATTTCTGTTTCTGCATTCTGTACTATACACAGTAGTATACGACGTATAACATGACATCCCATCAATCATCCCTATTGAAAAATAAGTTCGTTATTATATCTTATTTGTCCCGTAATAGCATGATCCTGAAGAATGTACACCGGGTGGCGAGGATGGCAATTTTATAATGTTCGCCCGTGCTACTAGTGGTGACAAGCGCAACAACAACCGCTTCAGTCCGTGTAGTTTGAATTCTATAAATCCTGTACTGAACAGTAAGGCACGTTCGCTGAAAGGGTGCTTTACCGGTTAGTTATTTACGAAATTTCTTTAATATATCGTCATATTAGTGTTAGACATTGTGCGATGAAATATCGAATCTTCATCTGTTTTTCAAATTACTCCGCTATGCATTGCACTCTATACTTGATAATATTTACATTGTGCGTAGATCCGAAAGTATCGCTGTGTGGCAATGGCGTTGTAGAAGAAGGGGAAGAATGCGATTGCGGTTGGGAGGAAGATTGCAGAGACTTGTGCTGTTTCCCTCAGCGTCGTTACCAACTGCCCGAGGAGCCCCCGTGCAAACTTACTTCACGCGCCGTGTGCAGCCCTAGTCAAGTATGTAGAATATTCGACATAAAAGATATGGCTTTTATTTTACTTTTCAAGTGAATTTAAAAATGATCTTAACATTTAATCTTAAGTTCTATTTACTCGCTTTTTTATTTCAAATGTCGAATATCGGTATTTGTACAAGTTCTCAACAAATTATTCACATTTTTATGTGCATTTACGTATAGTTGAGTACTTAATACTTCGACGGCCGGACTCACATATACGTGAGTTCTTTGAGCTAGCGATTATCGGCCGGACTCACGTATACGTGAGTTCGCTGAGCTTGTGTCTACTGGCTGACTTCACGTATATGTAAGTTGATTTAGTTAGTGGTTATTGGCCGACTCCACATATATGTGAATTGATTTAGTTAATGGTTATTAGCTGGCATTGATTGTTGTTAAAGTTTCAAGTTTATATACAGGGTGTCTCATAACTAATGTTGCAGAGCTCGTAGAGACATAGAACAGTTTAAGACAAACATATAAGTCCTATACCGTTTTGCGAGATTTGCAATAATTATCGAGTTATTAATAACAGAAATCTGAGGAGTGGGAGCGCGCCGACATAGATGATTGGAGAAGCGTTGCAGCCATTTCAACAAAAAAGAGCGCGGCCCAGTCGATCCAGCAACTGTTGCCAGTGCGCGGCGAAGGGAAACACGCCGTTATTCGTGTTTTATTTCGCCACACCTACGTCTCGCTGCACGCCACCAACAGTTGCTAGATCGATTGGGCCGCACTGTGACCCGAGAGGCTGCGACGCTTTTCCAATCCATTTCGGTGCGCGCTTACTCGTCAGATTTCTGTCATTAATAACTCAATAATTATTGCGAATCTCGCAAAACGGTACTTTTATGTTTGTCTTAAACCGCTCTATGTCTTCACGAGCTCTGCAACATTAGTTATGAGACACGCTGTATAAGGGTGTCCCATTTTAAAAAACGCACCTCGATAATTCTTTAACGAAGCATTTTCAGCAAAAATGTTTCGAACAAAAGTTGTATGATTTCAAAGGGGACATAAAACAATAACTATACTATTTTGTTTACAAATGGCACCACTTTCGAGATATTTACTGATCATTACTTTTCTTAAATGGAAACCACAATTTTTTATTATATCATCTTTTTCTACCAATTAATTTTAGCAACTTTTGCCTGACACATTTTTTTATTTGCCTAATATTTTTTAGATATTTAAGAAAAACTTTGTAACTTTTTCAATATTTAACTTACGATATCTTGCTAACTCTTTGTCGGAAGAAACAGTGATACTAGACTTTTTTACATTACATGGTCTCAAGAATATATTGTTACAATAGCCCTGACTTTTATTAATTTAATGATTTTGAAATTTCCAAAGGACGATCGTTTCTTAGTATCTTTCATATTTTTCGAGATTTTTATCTGGCTTATTTAAAATGAGACACTCTGTATGTAGAGCAGTTTGTGATGTTCTCGCAGCGTTCTCTTTTTATTAAAATTCATAAAGAATATGATATAATGATATAATGTTGTATATAATAATGTTGAAATATGATATAATGTTGAATATAGGAAAGTTATCCATTACTATCCTCTCTCTCCTTCCCTCTCCTCTTCATTCTTTCTTTCCCCTCCTCTCTTTCTCTCTCTTATTATTGAATTAAATAAAATTTGGAATTAATTTTATTAGTTGAATAAATGACATGTCAGATCTTTTAGTTCGGCATTTACACTACGTAATCACAAAAAGACAATAAAATATTTTAGATTTAAATTATTTTACCGTGTTTTCACATAGGAATATTTAAAAATTCTTTTTTACACTTGATATAATGTATTCCTTATTGATATGCATAATATACTTGACCAGTATATATTGAATATATATATATTGAGCAGTATAATGCACCAATTGAGATAATTTTAATTTATCTTCTAATCTATGTCTGAAATTTCATTTGCCTGCTTTTCAGGGTCCGTGCTGTAATACTGATTGTACTCTCCGTTTCGGGAATAAGTGCAGAGAAGACAACGGTTGCCGCGATGCAAGCTTCTGCAATGGCCGTTCTCCAAATTGTCCACCATCCAATAATAAGCCTAATAAAACTATATGCAACAGTGAGCTGGTTTGCTTCATGGGGGTAGATATCTCAGCTATTAATCAAATATTAAGAACATAGACGTGCTCTTGTTAAGCGAAATGATTCATTTTACGACCATAAAAGTGGTATCTCCTTTTGCAGGAGTGCACTGGTAGCATTTGCTTAGCATATGGATTAGAATCCTGTCAATGCATACCAGGTTCAAATGACTCACCGATGAAAGCTTGCGAGCTCTGTTGTCGACATCCTGGTGAAAATCAACCGTGTCTGTACGTTATTTTATTAATATAATAGTTTATACAAAAGTTTCTGAAAAACAAATTACCATTTAATAAATAAAAAATTTTAATTAACATTTAAATAATTTATGTGTACTTTTTAAACGATTTTAAATAATACTAAATAGATATTTTGAAAAAGTTGTTGGATATAATTACCAAATATTTGGTGCTTTAAAAACTTTATTATAAATATTTTTAACATTATTTTAATATTATTTAATATTAATTTAACTGAGGTTAATGTAACCCATATACTTTTTAAAATTATTGATAAAATTTTTGATCTTAATTAATATAATGTTAAAATTATAAGAATTTCGTTATAATATTTTTCTTTTTTATTGTCTTTTAATATTACAAATCTCGCTGTTTACCTACGCGACAGGGTGTCTCAAAATTTTGGCACACGGGCTCCGTAGGGATATAAAGCTAAGTGAGAGGAACAGAAAAGTCCTCTGCCATAATGTGAAAATCGTAATAGTTTTTTAATTATAACAGTGCAAAATTAGGCGTTTTCCACGCCCAGCGCGGCCTATAGACGCTCCGCGGCAAGCTGTGTGCGTGGGGGCTGAGCGGTAACGCGGCTCGCGCTGACCGTCGCGCGGCATCAAAGCGCCAAGATGCCATCGTGATAGTCAGCGCGAGACGCATTATCGCTCAGCCTCTAGCTTGCCGCGGAGCGTCTATAGGCCGCGCTGGGCGTAGAATATGCCTAACTTTGCGCTATTATATGGTCTGTTCTTTGTAGCTGCACTGTTGAACTGGTGCAATAAGTTAAAGTGAGACAAATATAGGTTTTCTCATTCTAGCTTATTGCACCAGTTCAGCAGTGCAGCTACAAAGAACAGACCAATAATTAAAAAACTATTACGATTTTCACATTATGGTACAGGACTTTTTTGTTCCTCTCACTTAGCTCTGTGTCCTACGGAGCCCGTGTGCCAAAGTTCTGAGACACCCTGTATATAAGGTGTCCCATAATTGTAACACATCAACTCCATAGGGGTGTAGAGCTAAGCGAGAGGAACGAAAAAGTCCTGTTCCATTTAGCGATATCTCGCATAGTTTTTTTAGTAATAACCGTGAAAAGTTTGGCGTTTGTCATGCCCATCACGGCCTATAGACGCTCTGTGGCGAGCTGTATGCATTGAAGCTAAGCGATAACGCGTCTCACTGATTGTCGCAATGGCATCTTGGCGCTTTGCCGCCGCGCGATGGTCAGCGCGAGCCGTGTTATCGCTCAGCTTTGACGCACACAGCTCGCCGCACAGCGTCTAAGGCCGTGCTGGGCGTGACAAACGCCAAACTTTACGCGGTTATTACTAAAAAACTATGCGAGATATGGCTAAATGGAACAGAACTTTTTCATTCCTCTCACTTAGCTCTACACTCCTATGGAGTTGGTGTGTTACAATTATGGAACACCTTGTATATAGGGTGTCCCATTTTAATGTCTCACTCTAAATAACTCAGTATTGAAGTTTTAAGGAAAATGATCTGAATAAAAGTTGTAGGGATTTAAGTGAGCTACCTTATGTTGACCTTGACCTCTATTTTCAAGGTCATTTGAAGGTTTGAACTTGCGTTTTTTAAATGGGAACCCTTATTTTTTATTACACTTTTTTTTCTACTAATTAATTTGAACAACTTTTGTCTAACGCATTTTTTATTTGCCTAATATTTTTTGAGATATTTGAGGAAAACCTGATAACATTTTCAATATTAAACTTACAATATCTCGCTAACTATTTGTCGGAAGAAAAAGTGGTACGAGACTTTCTTGCTTTATTTAGTCTCAAGTATATTGTTATAATAGCGCATTGACTTTTGTTAACTTACTGATTTTTGGAAATTTCAAAATCACAAAATTAACAAAAAAAGCAGGGCACTATTGTAACAATATATTCTTGTTTTTCTTCCGGCAAATAATTAGTGAAATATCGTAAGTTAAATATTGAAAAAGTTATCAAGTTTTCCTCAAATATCTCAAAAACTATTAGACAAATAAAAAAATGTGTTAGACAAAAGTTGTTCAAATTAACTAGTAGAAAAAAAAGTAATAAAAAATAAGAGTTCCCATTTAAAAACGCAAGTTGACCTTTAAATGACCTTGAAAATAGAGGTCAAAGTATGCTGACCTTGACCTCTATTTTCATAAGATAGCTCACTTAAATCCCTACAACTTTTATTCAGATAATTTTCCTTGAAACTTCAATACTGAAGAGTTACTTGGGGTGGGACATTAAAATGGGACATCCAGTATATATTGTATTTAATTGTTTTATTAATATCTGAAAAAAATATATAGAAATAAAAAAACTTCACAGCATAACATTATAATATTTCTTTTTTATCATTACCGAAATTTCAAGATTGCGACTAAAGTATATTCATAATGATGTTTTATACACTAATATCTACATATTTGATAATGTTGTGTTTTTGAACATCAGTGTAAAAATATTATATTAATGATTTTTTATTTATTGAGTAACTACGGTTATAATAATAATTCCTTAACAAATTATAGGATCAACTATTTCTTTTACGGGATATTTTTTTATAGATCGTCCTTTGATTGGAATTCTCCACCATATGATATCCCCGATATGTTTTCAAAACCGGGCACTCCCTGCAACGATTACAATGGTTACTGTGATGTCTTTAAAAAATGTCGTGAGGTATATGAAATTGTATTCTCAAATTGTATTATCAAATAAAAAGCGAATGAAATAATGATGTTAATTAAAATATTCTTTTTTCAGGTTGATCCTAGTGGGCCATTAGCAACTTTAAGAAAGCTTCTTTTATCCGATGAGAGTCTTACCACTTTCAAGCGGTGGGTAGCTGAACATTGGTATGCCGCAGCTCTAATAATTTTAGCGGCAATATCATTATTGGTACGTTATTAAAAATATCGTTTTTAATTTAATTTATTATTGGGTTATTAATTATTGAGTTATTAAGTTTTGAACTTTTATTTAACTTTATTTTTTACTACTTATTTTTTTATCTATTTGTTTTCTTTTAATTATTTTTTATTTATTTATTTATTTATTTATTATCTTCCTTTCATTTTTTATATTTATTAGCTATATTAGTGTTTTGCAACAACATTTGATTATTATATTATATAAAAACAGAACGAATATATTTTTATATAAATAATTGAAAAATGTAAAATTATGCAACATATTTCATATATCACGAAACTGTTTATTGCTAGTAACTTCTACGGAAAAGAATTGTTGCTAAATATGAAAATAAATATAGAAACATTAAAGTGGTTTCATAACATCATAGTGTATGTTTTAGAATAATTTGCTTTATTAAATATGTATCACAATTGTATATTATTACATATTACAGAAATATCACAATTCCAAAAAATGCCAAAAATATATCTGATTAAAGTATCATTAACTCTTTTACTGCCAGGCTCATCTATGCGATATATGCGAAGACTGCCAGGGCCGATTTGATATGCACCTTCTATAAATTGCTTTATAAAGAAAAAATCGACTTTTTGGAAGAAAGTTTTAGTATTTATTTTTTTTCAAACAATACAACACTAGGCATTAAAGACAATGATTAAGTGTGAGTGAAAGCAACTTGACACTCAGAGGAGCGATAATCTGAATGTAAAAATACACGGAGTCGACGCATTAGTCCGTGGGAGTTTTCGCATACATATCGCGGGCCGATAGATCGGCCTGCTGGCAGCCAAAGGGTTAAAGCATTAGAGAAATATGTTTAGTTAGTCAGAAAGTTCGTTCAGATCTTTTACAGCAATTAAAACTCAAAAATTAAATATTAAAATGCAATTTTAATCGATAAAATATCACTTTCTTGGACAATGTCAAGCCACTTTCTTCATTATAAATATCATGAAATATATTTATTATTTCATGAATGTAGAATTGGATTGGTTTTTCATTATCCGACCATATTTTATGGTTAAGTAAAATATCCTAACCGAAATTTAACATTTTTTTTATAACACATATACAGTTTTGTATTGTTATGATGAAAAATAATATCTTTATAATTTATGAATTTCGGATGATTTTTATTGATTTCTGGATTTAACTGGCTTAACTGGCTTAATTGCAAATATTGTTTTTCATTATTCTATTTTATTAGTAGAAAATTAATAGTTTCGTTTAGTAAAAGCTCATAAGTTACTGTTCTCTTTCAATCTCACCAAACAAAGAATAACTTTTTAGATAAAACATTGGATTGCGCTAATAGAGGTTGGTTTTTTATCCAAAAATATTTTCTTTATAATATTGTTACAAGTGATCCATTTTTTATAATGCCTATCACTAAACGTACAAAAAATAACTCATAACATTTTCATTATGTTTATAGAGCAAATTGCAAATAAAGACTCAATCTAAACGATTCTTCTCACTCAATTCTTACATAAGATGCCATACATTATATTAATTAATGTATCCAAGTCCCTTTAAATATATTACAATTGATGCATAGGATATTTAAAATATGATCAATCTCTCTTATGATAATGCACTGTTTATTTTTAACTAATATAGTAAACTAAAATTGATTGTCATCAACTGAGGAAAGAATTTCTGAATATGGAGAATTTTCCAAAAAGAAATTTTTTTTAATTTTTTATTCAAAAATTTTTATTCAAAAATTTTTATTCAAAAATTTTTATTCAAAAATTTTTTATTCAAAAAATTTTTATTCAAAAATTGGCAAATCACTTCTGACATGTTTGATTATTTACAGAATTATTTCAGAATCATAAAGATATTATTTTTCATCATAATGCAAGATCATATATGTTTTAATTACCTCAAAAAAATTATCGTCAAAATTATTAGATTTCAATTCAGATGTTTTGCTTTAATTCACTATATTTTCCCGATATCCATTCAGACTATATCGTTCTATATCGACTATATTGTTCCTTTCATTTCAAGACATCTTGAATAATTAAGAATTTTTTTTGTGAAAATCGTACAAAACTTTTGTCGACTTTGTATTATATTTTTATACTTACGATAATAAAAATACATAAAATGGCAATATATACCATATTTTCTACTTTTAAATTGTTATTGCATATTGTTAATTATAAAATTCATGCAACTGCTATAAAAAATTGTATCTTCATTATTTTTGCATATTTGTAAATTTGCATATTATTAAAGCAAAAAAATAAGTAAAAAATATAAAATTATATCTACAAAATATAATAAAAATATAGTATAATACGGAATAAAAATATAATATATAATATAATAAACAAAAATCTGTTTTTTCTATATTAGGTGGTCAGCATAAGATTGTTGGGCAAGCGACCGGATCTGAAATTAAAGTCTGTTACAATAATCCATAGTTCTACGACGGAAACAGTGCGACTTCCGCCAGAAGGTGCGGAAGGTGTTACTGTGCATCCGCCAGCGGTGCGTGCTAAACTTCCTCTTAATAGGAAGGTTCGAGAAAAAAGACGTCATCGCAAACACAAAAATGGTAGTCACACCGATAAATTTAATAGGGTAAGGCGAATTATTCTAAAGAATTATCGGTAATTAGATATAATTAATTAATTTGTGTTAATCAATTTTTCTAAGAAATTAATTCAAATATAATAATTATACACATGAAGTATGATGAGTATCATACATATGTTGATCATACATATCATCGATTTTAACATGCGCTCACTCCTCGGATTTCTGTCATTAATAACTCCATAATTGCGAATATGCACAAAACGGTATGGAACTTTTATGTTTGTCTTAAGCCACTCTATGTCTTCATGAACTATGAGTAAAAATTATTCTGCGACATCCTGTGTACAGAGTGTCTAAGAAATTTTGGACCAACCATTTTGTACAGATAGAATAAATGGAAATGGAACAATAAAGTCATATAAAATTTTCTAAGAATCGTAATAGTTATTAAGTTAAAACATCTGAGCCAATAAGCGTACGGAAAACGGTAGACCAGACTCGACAGAAGTATAAAGACAATAGATGAGATAAATGACTTACTTCTGAACACTCATAGCAAAGACAATCAGTCGATTATATGAGGCGGGTCAGCACGCAATATCCTTTCCTTGTCTTCAACGGCAAGATGCATTAACGCATCAGTTGTTCTATATGTTATATGTGCAGTGCAAAAGTTACGTGAGATTGGGTGTTTAGTACATAACTATAGAGCAGTTGATGCGTTACTCGGTCATCAGCTGATTGTTTTCGCTACGAGTATTCAGAAGTAAGTCATTTCTCTTATCTATTGTCTTTATATTTCTGTCAAATCCGGTCCGCGTGCTTATTGGCTCAGATGTTTTAACTTAATAACTATTACGATTCTTGGAAAATTTTATATGACTTTATTGTTCAATTTCACTTGTTCTACCTATATAAATTGATTGGTCCAAAATTTCTCAGATACCCTATATGTATAGGGTATTCGGTAACTTATATAGCCATAACAAATAAAAGCATAGAACTGATTAAAACAAATATAAAAGCTCCAAACCATTTTGCGATATTTGCAATAGTTATCAAGTTAGTAATTATAGAAATCTGACGAATGAGCGCACATTGTGACGGATGATTGGAGGAGCATTACAGCCACTTGGGCAATAGCGCGGCCTAGTCGGTCATTGCAAAGAGTCGAAAATAATTTTCGATTACGCGTGACACAATGTATCGATCAAAATGGAGGTGTGTTTGAACATTTGCGATAAGAAATTGCATAGACATGAGAGGCAAGGGGACTCACGTAAATCAAGCGCCCCAAAGGGAATAGAAACCTTCTACGTCCATATCGTTGTTCCTGGATAGCGCTAAAAGTAGGATAGTGGGTAGAAATTTAGAGTAGTAAGAGTTTAGCACGACCATTAAATCTTTTTGCACGAACAATACAGGTGGAGTCAGTCTGGGCTTCATAAACTTTAAAATTTCATATCTCTGAAACGGCTTATGCAAAAGACAATTATGGTTTTTAAATGTCTCGACGAGATCTACAACTTTTATGTGAAGAAAAAAATTAAGTTCCATTTAAGAAATTAGTAACCTTCAAATTTTCTTGAAAACAATGACACCTGCGACACGACTTACGTCGTGATCATGTCCCCCTTCAAACCAAACAACTTTTGTCGGAAGTATTTTTTTCTACAATCAAAAATAAGAAAGTTTTTGGAGGTGGTACATTAAAATGGGTCACCCTATTTATTAGGAGATTGAGTTAATTTTGGTCTTTGTCAATTTTTTATCTTTGTTTTAAAGAAATGGTTAAATTTATATTAACTAAAATATTTTCCGTCGTCAGCTCTGATTGTTAGCTTTTTCCCATCTTTCTGGTAATATAGCAATTCCATGACGATAGAACGATCTGTCTTTCGAAGCAATCCAATCAGACATCTATTTTTGCACATCCTTGTAATTTTTGAAATGTGTATCTGCCAAAGCATGTTGCATCGATCGAAATAGATGATAATCAGATGGTGCTAGGTCCGGAGAATACGCTGAGTGCGGATTTCCCGTTCGAGTTCTAACAATGTTTAATGATTGAAGCAATATGTGGACGAACATTATCGTGCAAAAGAGTCACTTTCCGTCTATTACTGGCTATTACTGGTCTTTTTTGTGTCAATTCATCATTCAATTTGTTCAATTGTTGCTGGTATCACTTTCCCGTAATTGTTCTATTCGGTTTTAGAAGCTCATAGTACACCACACCTTTCATATCCTACCAAATACAGAGCATTGCTTTGTGACCGTGAATGTTCCGTTTTGGTGTCGATGTTGATAGTTGTCCTAAATTAACCCATGATTTTTTCACTTCGGATTATCAAAATAAATCTACTTTGTTTTTTCATCTCCAGTTACAATTCGCCACAGAAATCTCTTTTTTCTATCTGGCAAGTAAAGATATGGCGATATTCAAACGATTTGCAATGACACTTTCATTAAATTCATGTCAAAAGGAATCCATTCCTTTTGAATTTTTCTTATAGCGTGTAGGCATTTGGAAATTGTTGATTTATCGACATTTAGTTGTTCTGCTAATTGTTTTTCCGTTTAAGCGACGTTTTCATTCAATAATGCTTACAATTCAGAATCTTCGAATTTTCTTGGTTGACCAGTACAATCTTTGTTATTCAAATCGATATCACCACTTTTGAATCGTTGAAACTAAAATTTACAGTTGGAATATGATGCAGCTTGATCACCATAAGTTGTAACAAGTATTTCATTAGTTCCAGTTGCTGATTTTTTCAAATCAAACAAAAAAGTAATGAATGTCGAAAATGTAATTTTGTACGGTCCATTTTAGATACATATAAACA
Source organism: Harpegnathos saltator (assembly GCF_003227715.2). Lineage (NCBI taxonomy): Eukaryota > Metazoa > Arthropoda > Insecta > Hymenoptera > Formicidae > Harpegnathos > Harpegnathos saltator. The sequence goes on along the minus strand of NW_020230561.1, from coordinate 512,047 downwards.
ATGAAACTATCAGTAAAAATAACGCGCAAACTATAACTATCCTATGTTATAGAGAAATATCAAATTTTTCAATGTTTCCACATTTCACATTCGTACTAACTATTAATTTGTTACTAAAGCCATCTATTGCTAGAGACCAGAACTACCTCAACCTCCTAATATATAATACGGCATCGCAATCCAATTAATTTAATCACAATTGCATTGGGTAATTTTACTTTTTGCATATCTAAGTAGAAATGTCTAAACGGATAATATATCGTTTGTCTGAACAGTTTAGTTTTATATTATTTGTTATATATATAATAAGCAACGTATAAGCTATATAAGGTCACAAACAAGTAGGTTTAACAGACATGTGTTGGACTTCTTGATCTATTGGAATGATGAATATGCACAGCAAACGCAGATATACAGCGTGTCTTTTTAATCTTAACAAGTAAATATTTTGAAAATGTGCAATTTTGCAAAAAAATGTTTCAAATAAAAATTATATGTTTTAAAGAGGGACATACATGGTGCCCTTAGTTTGACCTTGAAACGTATATTTAAGGTCAGATGAAAATCAACTTAATTTTTTCCAATGGAAACCCCAATTTTCTATTATACTTTCTTTTCCTACCAATTAATTTTAACCACTTTTGTCTGAAACATTTTTTTATTTACCTAATATTTTTTAAGATATTTAAGAAAAACTTGGTAACTTTTTCAATATTTAATTTTTCAATATTTTTGATATCTCGCTGACTATTGGGCGAAAGAAATAATAATACTTTTTTATTCTACTAGTACTTTAGTACACTTTTTTATTCTACTTGGTCTCAAGAATATATTGTTACAATAGTGTCCTAACTTTTGTTAACTTATCGACTTTTGGAAATTTCAAAATCATCAAATTAATAAAAGTCAGGATGCTATATATCTAATATATTTTTGAGACCAAATAAAATAAAAATGTCTAGTACTATTTGTTCTTCTGACAAATAGTTCCGACTGATAGTTAGCGAAATATTGAAAGTTAAACATTGAAAAAGTTACCAAGTTTTTCTTAAATATCTCAAAAAATATTAGGCAAATAAAAACATGTTTCAGACAAAAGTTGTTAAAATTAATTGATAGAAAAAGAAGATATAATAAAAAATTGGAGTTTCCATTTGAAAAAATTAAGTTGGCCTTAAATATATGTTTTAAAGTCAAACCAAGGGCACCATTATACGACTCCCTTTAAACTATACAACTTTTATCTGAAACATTTTTTTGTAAAGTAGCACATTTTCAAAATATTTGCCTGTTGAAATTAAAAAGACACCCTGTATAACTATTACATGACAGTAATGAAACGAAATATAACATGCAATATAACACATTTATAACGGGTTAAAGTATAATAGAAATATCAGGGGTGTGCAAAAATTTCCATCGTTCACATATATTATAGATGGCACTGTGAATTATTTACATAAAAGTTGCGACATATTTTTGTTAGATTATGTTATGTATTGGTCAACCTGCATAGAAACCTAATGCATAATAAATCATATTCATTGACACAAAACATTTTTAATTAGTATGAAGGTGAAAGTCGACTTACAAGTATATGTTACATATAATGTAAATGTTATATTGCACATTATATTTTATTATATCAGAACAACGTAATAGTTATATTATTGTATTCTAGAAATAGAAAAGATTATTTCATGATATTTTATCTTTGTAGTATCAAAATCATAATAATCACGAGATTACGAAGTCATAATAACACTAGTCTACATTTTGCGACTTTTTTTGTCACAAAAAGAGTGACACATGATTTCGATAGGATTTTTCCCGTAGATTACAAATTTGAAATCCAAAATGTTCCATTACGTCATGTTTTTGAAAAAATGGCGGGCAAAATGTGAAAAAACGCGTTTTTGGCCCTCTGTCTTTTTGAACCTCTGTCACAAGGAAACGGGACGTGATACAATACTGTACGTGGGTTCAAATTAAAGCTTGAACCTTAGCTTGAAACTTTAAATGTATGACGCTAGATAACATGTGACAATACTGTGGAATCGTGTAGCACTGGTTTTTTGATTAGGCGCGCGCCAATTTAGACTCCGCGTTTGACAATAAACCTGATTACAACAGAAAGTCTCAAGTAAGCAAACGTAAGATAAAATAGCTTAAAATAAGAAAATTTAAGAAAGCTATTGAAAGTTAACATAAATTGCCGGTAATCAGATTAGTAGGCTTTACAGGGCAACTAAAGGGTGTCCCAAAATTCACGCAAGAAGTAATTTTGATAGAAAACACAGGTTTATAATTAAAAATTGTAAATTTTTTATTGATTCATAAAGTATAGAGTTATGTGTGGAATAGCATATCGGGTAAATGGCCTCCACGGCTTTGCTGGCACATATGCACTCTTTTGTTGAAATTTTCCATGACCGTTCTGCATAAATGTGGCTGAATTTCGTTGATACAGCGCTCAATTTCCTCTTTCAAGGCGTGGGTGGTTATGTACTTGTTGGCATAAACCTTAGACTTCAAAAAACCCCAAAGAAAAAAGTCCAACGGAGTTAAATCGCATAATCTGGGCGGCCAAATTTGATCACCAAAACGGGAAATTACACGACCAGAAAATGACTCATGCAGTAATTGAATTGTTTCTCGGGCTGTATGGCATGTGGCACCGTCTTGTTGAAACCACATGTCGTCCACATCCATATCTTGCAATTTAGGCACAAAAAACTGGATTATCATCGCGATAGCGAGCACCATTAACTGTTATTGCCTGACCAGCCGCATTTTCGAAGAAGAATGGTCCGATGATGCCTTCAGCCCAAAATCCGCACCAAACAGTGACATGTTGTGGATGCATTTGTTTCTCAACAATCACTCGTGGATTTTCTGAACCCTAAATGCGACAATTTTGTCAATTAACCAAGCCATCAAAATGAAAATGAGCCTCATCGCTGAAGATGATTTTGTTCGAAAAATCAACATCCACTTGTTCCATAATCCATTCAACGAACTCTCTTCGCTGTGGCCGTTTACCCGATATGCTATTCCATACATAACCCTATACCGTATACTTTATGAATCAATAAAAAATTTATAATTTTTAATTATAAACCTGTGTTTTCTATCAAAATTACTTCTTGCGTGAATTTTGGGGCACCCTTTAGGTTCATTGTTAAACGCGAGATCGAAATTGGCGCGTGCCCAGTCAAAAAACCAGTGCTACACGATTCCACAGTATTGTCACATGTTATCTAGCGTCATTTATTTAAAGTTTAAGGTTCAAGCTTTAATTTGAGCCCACGTACAGTGTATCACGTCTCGTTTCCTTGTGACAGAGGTTCAAAATGTATCAAAAACGCGTTTTTTTTCACATTTTGACCGCCATTTTCTCAAAAACGTGACGTGATGGAACATTTTGGATTTCAGATTCGTAATCTACGGGAAAAATCCTATCGAAATCATGTGTCATTCCTTTTGTGGCAAAATCAGTGTCGCCTAGTGTAATATATGAATATTACAAGTATGATGTCATAAGGGACATCACACTTATCGCGACATTCAAATATTACCATGACCTCAGTAATGTCTTTGACAAAGCGGACATTATTATGACTTCATTGTAATCTCATTGTGATTATTGTGATACTATGAGGATATGATCACTACTAAAACACAAGACTAACTCACATATCACATGAAACAAAATTTTTAAAGGTCTAATTAGTTTATGGTTTAAATTTAGATTTTAATACATAAGTTATTTAGATCTTCATCTGTTTTATACACATACACACACACACACATAATACATATTTGATACATGATACATACTTAAAATTTTAAATTAAATTTTTTGTTTGAAGGATGTTGCGACAAAGAAAAAACAATCAAATCAGATGAAGAAATCGTCTACTGGTGCAGCGACGGACGATTTTACGCGCAAGAGGTCAGCCGAAATTACTCTAGCGGTTACACAGGAAAACAAACGAAAAAAAATTATGTCTACGGCCAGAGATAAAACACAAAGCGGTGATAATAACGCTGTTGGTGGCGGTGATAATGATAAACGGAAGCGCAAGAAGCATCACAGAAAGGAAGTGATTGATTATTCAATGATTCAGACAGAAAAAGATTCTGAACCAAACACTGATCCTAAAAGTAAAGTGCGTTCTTGGTTATTGGCATCCTCACAATGTAGACTACCAGAGACTGTAAGGACTAATGCTACCGGTTTGCCAAAAAGCAAGTCAACTCCGGTAGGTTTGACGGCCGGTGGTGGAGGCGGCATCAGAGCGTCTGTGTCAAAACAAGCACCATCCGCACGACGTGTTGGCGCAGAAACTAAAGAGTCGAAGAACTTGTCGTCTGGTTCAAACGCCAAGAAGGAACGCGCAAGACTTCAAGTGGTGTATAAGCCGCCGTTCCGCTTTAGCGTGAAATTACGCAAGTCTGATAAAGTAGCGCAAGCTCCGCAGGCAATTGTTTCATCAAGTGCCGTGACGACAAATCATACTAATATCGGTAAAACGGCAGTAGCTAAGCTACCGAGAGCCGGCGTGCTCCTAAGGACGGCAACCAAGAGAAAGGATAGAGTCAGGATAGGCAGAGCACGACAAATTGCCCCTACCGGCATAGGGAATGGCGGTGGAGATCTGCCAGAGCTAGCTAACTCTGACTTGCATACTGTACCCTCCGATTTGGAAGTGCTTCTCTCTGAGAGCGAGTTCCTCTTCTCGGACACGTGACCATGGGTCTCAGTGACGGGCATGTTTATTTCACTACACAACTAAGTAATCTTTTCTAGTACGTTATATAAATTTTTGTTCCTCAGCTCAAGAATAGCTTCATTATATGAACTTTGTGGAATGATAGTTTTGTGTTGAATCGATAGCTCATGCATGAAATCATCTCGTCCAAAAGCGTGAAAGGGAATAGTCACTGCCTTTGATATATTACTCACTTATGTTAAATTTGTTGTATACCATTTCGATATGTTATTTCTTCCAACTGCTTACCAACAACCGTGTTATATACACTGTATATACAGTATACTCGAGAGCAAATTTTGCATCTGCTCTCTTGTTCTTTTATCTTCATCTGTAGAGCGAACCGAAAGCAGCAACGTAACACGATTGCGATCATTCACATGTTCTATCAGCAAAGCAACGAATGTTGGTGCGTGATTGACAAATGGAATTTACAATTCTATGGTAAATTTACGGAAGTACCGATGACAGTTAGACGATCAAGCCAGTTCTCTTCTTCCAAAGAAAGGGGCCAAATCCATTGTTCAAGAATGACTGCCGCTGACTTGCATAAGTGCTAATTTATGTATTCTTGTATACCGAAATACTACGAAGCAGTCTTACGTCTCGCTATTGGTTTTTAATCGCAGCTTTAAATTTCAGGGATCAGTGCGCAACCATTGCAATTTCGAAACGCAAAATGCTGTATTTTGAGAGTGAAAGTAAAATACTTTATCTCTAATCTCTTTATACCGTGCCTACTGTTACTATATTCTTTTTTTTGACTCTTAAGAAAGATAAATGTCTAAACAAGAAAATAAAATTTTCTTTTCTAGGACGATATACATAATATTGGTCGTGAATAGATGACGAACGGTAAATTGTATCGGTGAATTCTCTTCATTTATTTGTCGCTTTTCTCCACATTATAGCCTTAGTTATGATGTAATCCTAATATATTCTTATATTAATGTTGCTACTATATGGCTGTAAAATATTTTATATGTTAACCTTATATATAAAGATTCGCGTCAAGATATTGCGCAATCTAAGTAAATCTAATGTCGACATTGTATTGACTCTATTGCTTGTTGCAAAGCATCTAATATTATTTTTATTTTCCATTAGTCCCTCCTAGTTTTGGAAAAAAGAGAAATATCTATATTTCCGACTGCAAAGAATTAACGATATTATTAATTGAATATCCGAATACTCAGGATACTACTCCGAATACTGTTAGGCTGCTTGGAAGATTCGTTTCAAATTTTCTATATAAATTCAGAACGTAATATTTTATTCAAAAAGTAACTTTATTTGTTGGAATTATTTATTGAAGTAAGTATATACCATTTTGTTTTATAATCTTGACTCATTTATTGGGTAGCTATATGATGCCCTTGCTCCAAAACGAAGGTTCCTTATTGACGAATAATTGAATTTGGCGAATTTTGAAGGTTTTCAAAGAATTCGAATTTTTTTTAAGAAAACTTTTCCAAAAGAGAAATAGGTAATAGTCAGATGGAACAAGAGAATATGGAGGATGACAACGTCTCATTCAAAATTCAGCAACTCCCTATGAACATCGTAAAGTTTGGTAATATCATGATGAAAGACATGCCTGTTGGCCAGTTCAAAGCACTTCCGTGCGAAGCCTTCAGTTCGTCTAGCTGGTGAGTGTACTTCGCAGTATTGATGTTCTCGTTCAGATGAAGAAGCTCACAATACATCACGCCTTTAAAATCCCACCAGATATTCAGGAAAGCTTTCTTTAGGTGAAGCTCTGGCTTGGCCACTGTTTGCGTAGATGCGCCGCGGGAGGTTCCCCAATTCCCCATTCGCCACTGGTTCTCTTGTGGCTAACATTATTGCATAGGATCCAACTTTCATTGCTTGTTATGGTCTTCTTTAAAAACGGTTCCTTTTGATGCCATTGAAGCAGTATATCACATATGTTTACACGTTCTACCAGCTGCCATTCACCCATTTCGTGTAACATCCAGATATCCAATCGAGTTGAGAACCCCAACTTTTTCAAGTAGTCATGCACGGTCAAAGACGAACTTATGCAGAGTATCGGTGAGTTTCCTAACGGTCACTTGCGAATTTTAGCGTATCAAAGTCTCAAGAACCATTTCATCAACTTTCTGAGGCCAAGCCCGAACGAGCTCAGTCTTTCATATTAAAATCGCCAGCTTCGAATCTGGGGTACTACTTCCGAACTACTTCCATCTGGTGGGTGACGCAGGCATCTCTATACGCAGAAAACATCTCATTCGTGGTCTATGAAACCACGCGTGAAGCCATGCTTAGAACAATAGAGCATCACATGGCGAAAATGGATTTTTTGGTCCTCTATTTTTCCTGATTTCTGTCGAAATGGTTGTACTTAGATCACAGTTCGAAGGTTCACAGATCGAGGAAGGTTTGTTGATGAACAAAATTGTTTAGAGTGCTCTCGCTTTCACTGATAGCATAACAAAATGGAGCATGCGAAATTTGAAATGAACTTTCCGAACATCCTAATATTTTATGTTAAAACGACTTTAAAAAATCATATTATTGATCTACCATTCAATTATTATTTTTGAACTATTTTCATTATTTGGCTTAAAAGATATAGATACGATTCTCCAAGGATAAATGTAAGTCTTATATTTTATCAATTTTATTAAAATGCAATTTTAAACTTTTCTTTTCGATATTGTCATATTGCTAGATTGCATAAAAGTAACAACTTAATTTCTGTAATGATATTTACTCTTCTGATTACATTATATTCATTATATTATATTCTTTTTAATTATATCTACATTTCATATTACATTTGCACATATATGTATTTCTTAGCCTCTTGATTAGCAACTTAAATTTTGTAAAAATGTTTAAGTTGGTAAAAAATGGATTTTCAAAAGTTAAATAATGCCACTAAAATTTTATGTTTAAGGGTTTTTTGAGATCACTGTTTATGAATATGAAGTCAAATTTTTTTAAGGTTCAAAATGGTGAAACCAATATAGCGACCAAAATTATAATTTTACTTTATCAAAATAAAACTAGATCAAAATAAACAAAATAAAACATCTAATTATGAAAAAAGTTAAATAATGAAAATACACAAAATTTTTAATTAAATTCCATCGAAAACAAAATATCAAAATAATAAATATTATTTATAATAATAAAAGTTATATAGTATACATGTAATATTTTTTTAGTCATGTATATTGGTTTGAGGACTCGTCATTTCAAATTTTTATTTTTAAAATTTACCATTGAAAAGAGCGATCTAAAGACCGCAAAATACAAAAAATTTTAAAGTTTTTGTGAAACTTTTATATTTTTATAAATTTTATAGACGAGCTATATTATATCTGTCATTTTCAATGTGAATTGTACAATTGAATAGAGCGACTCCAAAAAATGTATAAATATCTAATTTTAAAAGTATTGAACTGCCAGAAATATTAAAACGCAATATTATGTTGCCTCCAGTTTAAATTACTTTTTGTGAACGTAGTATTGCGTTTCCGCCAAAGTCGGTGAAGGGATTGACAATTCGAATAGCACAGCGTAGAGAATTATATATATATATATGATACCATTTTAAAATCGACTAAATATAAACTACAAAAGAATGATAAGAAAAATAGTAGGTCCTATTTTAAAAATTCAGGCAAAAAAATCGAATTTCTTTCAGACAACTTTATATAACCTTAATATTATCATTTAAAGTTAAACTATTATGATAATCTGATGCATCATTTTAAACCTTATGCTGTTTATTTGAAACTTTTTTTGTCAAAAATACTCCTTTTTTTAAATATTTAAATATTTTCCAATATTTGGGAATCTTAATTTTTTCATTATTTTATATAATAGTACATCAAGGGAGAAACGCGTTACTTGTAATGCTATTTATTATAACAAGTTCCTTTCTTTCTGTAACATCTTAGCAATGAATTTTATTACGTTTATAATAATAACAGTAACACAATTACATTTTTAAGTTAGTGATAGCGAATATAATCATTATCTTTATCCTTTGTACATATAGAATACACTACACAACTTTGCAAAATTTAACTTATAAGAAATTATAGTAATTATGCAGTGTAGGGGATGCACCTTCAATGACTTTGGCTTTGACTATGTTGTCAAGGTCATCACTCTAAGTAATGTGTAAAAGGATTTAGGCGGCGCTCGTTGTTTGTTAAAAAGTTATTAACAAAAGAAGTTTCGGTAAATATAACATAAGGTCAACCTCTTCAAAAGCCCATGATCTTGACATATGTTAAGGACATGTTCCTGAGTGTTATGTTAAAAGTTACAGCCGTCGCCCACTATTAAAAAGTTATTAACAAAAGAAGTTGAGGAAATTATGGATATTAAAGGATATCGCCGATGATCTTTAATATCGATCAACTTCATATATATTATCAAGAACATAGTCCTGAGTAATTTAATTAAAAAGTTTCAGCCGGCTGTCATTGTTTATTAAAAAGTTATTAACAAAAGAAGCTTCATTAATCGAGCGTAATTTTTCGACACAGTGTACATTTAACATCTAAAACTTGCAGGAGATTACTTTGAAACACAGTATATATGAGCACACTCCTTCTCTAAGAAAATCTTTTTTTTTTAGTGTCGGAGAGGAAATCCTTCATGGATATCCTCCAGCCTCCCGGAGGAGAGGACCGGAGGGTTATGTCAGACTCCGATTGACCAAAACCTCTCCGGGCCATGCCGGATCCTAACCACGATCCTATATATGTAAACATTCTCTGGGAACGCCAGCAAGTTCACATACCGGAAAGTATCTAGATCCAACCGTAGAGTCCGTTCGGTCCCTTCTCCGATCATCCGCACTAGTGGCACGAATAGACCTTTCTTATCTCTAATCAGCGACGGATGGTCCGCCATGCCATCCGCCGCTCCCCCTTGGCTGGTGCCCGTGGTTTCCCGAAGCTCGGCATCCCCAGACCAAACCCCTCCACGGGCCCCGCCAGATGCATCTTCCTTGAGGGTTGGGCCTGATATCACCCCCGACTGCCAAAGGGGCGACAACCTTAACCCTCCATCTTTCCTTATGGGATACCGTTCTTTTTTACTTCCACTCCCCCCTGCCCCTTCCTCCCCCACACCCTTATCTCTCACATCCTTATCCCCCTCGGCTCTTCTCTTCATCTACTCCGCCCCACGCCCACTCACACGTTTCCACACACACATACCCACACGCGCTCTCTCTCACCGCACACGTAGTCACACACATCCATTCACCCCTTATCCCTTCGCCTACATCCCCTCCCCCGCCCTCATTCATGCCCCCTGTCTCCCTTATGAAGCCCTGCCCTTCAGATGTTTCCAGAGGCCTGTTGATCTTCTTCTCCACCTTTGCTTCTCTCGCGACAATCTTAGCCTAGCTATCCTATCTTATCCTAAACTTAACCTAAACCTAAACCTAAACCGGCAGCAACAGCGAACTACTAAGCTGATTTCTCTCCATCTTATACCGTCGTTCCCGCCGTTCTATTCATCACTTGGGGAACCATCTCTGTTGGGGGAAGCCATCTGCACACTTGGGTCTGAGCGCTCGCCTGCATCACCTTCTCTACCTCCTGTCTCCTTCTTTTGGCTTCCTGCTTGCATCATGACGGCCGTTGCAAAGGTTCTGACCGCACACTATACCTCCTCTGAGCCAAGTATGGATCGTATAACCGTTGATAACGTCAGATCACCCCCAATCACCCTACAGAGTTCCAACCTCTGTCTATCTCAGCTGGAGCATTCCTGGAGCGTGTGTTGCGCTGTATCTACCCCTAATCGATAGTGCTCGCACCGGTTACTATCCACCTTCTCTATACGCTTCAAGTAATCGGCGAAACAGCCATGCCCAGTAATAATCTGGGTCATGTGAAAGATCAGTCCTCCTTCCTTTCTCCCTGTCCAATCTGCGAAGCTCGGCAGAACGGCTTCTCTCACCCTAACCCCGGATGCATCACGTTGCCCCACCTGTATTTCCCACTGCCGATCCATTAATACGTGTTCCATGCTTTTAATTTCTTCCCGCAACTTCTCCGACCATTCACCCCTTTCTCTCGCATCCTTCACTCGATGGAAAATTCTTCACTGCATGCCCGCTATTAGGTATAGCGGTAGGGGGAGGGGTCCTAGTCAGCAGAGTTGCCGCCTCAAAGAACACAGTCCTATAGCCAGCTATCACCGGCACAGCCACGAATCTTTGTAGCCTCTTCAGCGGTAGTTGTGATCGTTGCACCAAGGACAATGACATCGGTGAGGCTATTGCCTCGCTCCATATTGGAACCCCATACGTCACGACTGACATAACGACGTCGTATATAGCCTCCTCTTGGCCTCCGAGGGTCCCCTCAGATTGGGCATCAATCTCCCCAGCGCTCTCGCCATTCGCGAGGCCTTGTCGGCCACAATTCAAAGTGTGAGGTGAATTTCCACCTACTGTCCAACATGATGCCCAGATACTTGATACAGTTCTTGGTCACCACGCAAGTCTCTGATTTTGACCTCAGGCATAACGGGAGGCTTCCTTCTAGAGCCATAAAAGAGGATGACTTCCGTCTACGATAACTTCCAATTCCAGCTGCTCAATCCTTCTGATCGTGCATGCCACCTGCAGGTTAGCTCTTGCTACCGCCGTCTGTACGTTATCCGCCGTAGCGACTATAAATGTATCGTCGGCATAGCACAACAGGGTGCATCCTTCCACTGTCTCAGCGCGCAGCACCTGGTCGTAGGTCAAATTCCAAAGAAGTGGCCCCAGCACTGAGCCTTGAGGGACCCCTGCCCTAACCGCGCTCTTCCTCACTTCTGCTGCCACCGTGTACTCCACCCAGCGCTCCGAGAGGTACGCCCCCACTATCTTTTGCAGGTAGCCTGGAAACTGCTTCATCTCCAGCGCCTTATTTATCTTAGCCCAGGATATAGAGTTGAAGGCGTTTTTAATATCAAGGCTAATCTCGATAGTATACCTCCCGGTCTCCATGGATTTCCTGACTATCTGTCCTACCCTCAGGATCACATCACACGTGAAGCGTTCCTCCCTAAAACCGAACTGGTTATCCGCCAGTTTAGAAGCTGGGTTCCCCGCCATCCATTTCTTTATACGGGTTACTAAGACCCTTTTAAAGATTTTTCCCAGTACCCGGATAAGGAGGGGCAACGGTGGAGGCCGGCATACATGGACAGCAGGTCTTAAAAGGATAGCAACCTTTGACTTTGAGAGACTGTCAGCTTGTACCACCAGGTACAAGTAACAATGCCTCTCTCTGTAGTCGCCGTGCGCTCGGGATAGCACTAGAGATGTCGCTTCCGAACGACATCTCTCAACGTTATCTGGGGAGGGGAGAGTGTCGTGAGCGTGGAGCGTCAGATAGCTCAGTGGTCTAGAGCAGTCGCCCGGCAAGCGAAAGACCCGGGTTCGATTCCCGGTCTAGCGACTACCGCGCTCTCGATATTTTTCTCTCCTCGGAACGAAAAATGAGATGCAGGTCCCGAACGCACGGCGTCCCGTCGCCACCTAGTACGCCCTCCTTCTTTCATGGTTTGCCATTAAGTTGGCAAATAGGCCTTACCTTAGGCGTCCTCCCCGCCGGAGTGTTTTCCTTCGGAATCAGCACCACAATTGCCCCCTTCCATTCCCTAGGGAAGAATCCCTTCCTTAAACAAGCAGTAAAGTACTGCGCCACCTTAGCCACTGCTCCATTCGGAACCCTTTTCCATACGAGTGTCGTAAATCCATCCATCCCAGGATGCCTTATTCTTGGCTTGCCTTTTCTTTATCACCTCATACGTTTTTTCCTGCGTTACGTCGAGGTCATCTTGCCAGACCACCTCCACTTACTGCCCTGGATTGCACTGCAGACTTCCACCTAGGTACAGGGAGTCCATTAGTCCCCCCCACCATATCCTCATTCCAGGTTTCAGTGATGCGCGACGCAGCGCCCCGAATCCTTTTCAAGACCAATCTATAGGCGGTTCCCCATGGATCCACCTCAACCGTCCGGAAGAGCTCGTGCCAGGCTTCCGTCTTCGCCTTCCTGATTAGTCCTTTCAGCCTGTCCGCACATTCCTTATATACCCTGCCCATTTTTGCAAGCTTTTCCCTCCTCTCCTCCTTCTCTCTGTCTCCTCCTCCATCCCTTCCTTTCCCCAAGAAAATCCTAACCTAACCTAACCCAACTTATTGCATCTCCACATATTGTTCAGTGTGGATTTTAAAGGTTTTAATTTTTTCAATACCTAACAATATATAAAGATGCAATAAGTTCCGTTAGGTTAGAATTTTTTTAGGGAGGGGGTGTGGGAGAGGGACTCCGCCCCTCCCCCGCTTATATATACTATTTAACATTTTTTAATATATACTCGAGATTTAATGCATATTTAAGATATATTATCCGATCATGGATTATTTTATAATAGTAAAATATGTACACGTTGTTCGAAAATCACATACATTTTATTCAACTTCTTTTGTCAATAACTTTTTAATGAACAATGAGCGACGATTGTAACTTTTTCCATAACACTCAGGACATGTCCTTAACAACATATTTCAAGATCATGGACTTTTAAGGAGGTTGACCTTATGTGCATATTTACCGAAACTTCTTTTGTTAATAATTTTTTAACAAACAACGAGCGCCGCTTAAAACCTTTTGCAAGTTACTCAAAGTGATGACCTTGACAACATATGTCAAAGCCAAAGTCATTGAAAGTGCATCCCCTATACTGCATAATTATCGAAATTATTTTTATTGTGAATAGTTACTTTTATTTATACTTGTGAAGACAATAAAAAATATAATTAGAATATCTCTATTTTACATTTAAGTATGAAAAATTGAAAAAAAAATTTATTAAAAATGTAACAAGTTATATATTTTATTCACGTCTATAATGTTCTAAATGAATTTAACTAAAAATATTTAGTTAATCCAAATATTTTAAACATATATGTAAAAATAACAATATATATTCATTTACTTACATATAACTTTCTAGCTTTTGCTTATTTTTTTATCTGAAATTTTATTTGATAGCCCGTTGTTTATATCTCTTTTGTTTCCTTATATATTCTTAAATTTCTTTTATATCCTTAAATTTTGAAGAGACAGAAACAACAGTCGTTGTTATTGATTTTTATGTTCCCTTCATATCCTTGGAATAACAATAGTAAATGCTTTCTTATCTTTCGTTCATTATTTTAGTTTCTCAACATAAATAAATCAGGCACTACAAGGGACTCATCATTTTTCTTAATCATCGAGTTTAACTTCGAAGTAAACTTGTCTTAAAATATGTTATATTCTTTCTTTTTTTGTTTCTTTTACTACAAACTTTTCGTAAATGCAGCGAAAACATCAAAACTGTTCAACAAATATTTAATAACTTAAAGTTTCTACTTTTCAGATCAGTCTTTATATAACAATTTTATTGATTTATTATGAAATTACATTGATATAAATAAGGATTATCAAATCTCCTTTATAAAATGTATTACGAACTGCATATGACGTTTATAATGTGATAAATAGAACAAATATTATTTTCCTTAAAATTTTAACTTTATACATAAAAAATATGGACAGAAAAATGTTGTAGCCGTTTTTATATTGAACTAGTTAGACTCAGTGTATTTCTAACTTTAAGTATATGTTAACATCATAGGATTTCTCAACTTTTTTTGGTCGAAATATATCGAATTTCATAAAAATTTATTCTCAACCCTATATTTCGCTTAAGTTTATACATTAAAAGTTTTACTAAAAAGAAATGATAGATACACTTTAAAGAAGAAACTTGAAGATTTCTACTCGTTTTTTAACAAATACCGTGCATTGCCCCGTTGGTCTTTTATGAGCGATCAAAGTTGAAAAGTCACTTTTTGTTTCACTATTAAATAACTCGTTTAAAATCAGTAAAATCTGTTATCTAAAGACAGACTTGAAAAGTAGAAACTTCAAACTGTCAAATACTTGTTGAAACATCTTATTCTAATTATTTCTGTCGGAGTTACACTCATTTGAAGTTTGTCTATTTTTCGAGACTTCAATTTCCACTGGTGATATAATATTATTAATAGTATAACAACACTTGAATTTATCAACAAAATACAAAGAGATTTAAATTACTATTTTCAATAAATATCACTGCTGTAGGAAAAGAAATTCTTTACTGGAAGTCACTGATCGCTAATCAACTGATTGATTCATACTGAGGTTGTTATACTTCAATAAAGTTCAATGATACGGGAAGCTCAGGTTCATATATGTTTCAAACTGCTAACATGTTGCCTGTTGCTGTAACTTATTATTACTTTGTTTTATTCGAAATATATCCTGAATTTATTTTCAAGTAAAATATCTGTCACTTTAAATACACATTGATCCTAATTTTAGAAAATATTAAATTCAAATAAGTTATTAAAATAAAATACTGATATCAATTTAATTATATAATGTGGGGAAATGATAAAAATTTGTAATTGATAATTAGAAAAAACTACGTAAAAAAATGTATTATATGACTAAAAAAATTAATTTTATTATTTAATTCAATAACTAAATATGTATAAAAATCACATAAAATAATTAAAACAAATTTTTGGACTTATATTACTTATATTATCCATACAGAGTGTTTAACACAATGCGCACATCCGTTAAAACTCGTCAAACTAAATAAAAGGATTTTTTACCATTTTGCAAACAACTACATTTTGAATTATTAATGAAGAAAATTTTCTATTGGTGAAGAAGCGAAATATAAAAAGTTTGACCGAATTTTATCCTCTTAATATATTTATTTTGGAGTTGGACACGTGAATCATTTTAACTTATTAACGCTCTGTTTCAGCAACGTTATACATTTGATCCCGGAAGAGTCTTTAAAATTATATAAGAAATTTGACTGTGAATGTTTAAAATTATGTAAGAAATTTACTGTGTATTTAGTTTGATGGAGAAGCAAAATATAAATTTTGACTCAATTTTATCTTTATAATATATTTATTGGAATAACAGCAAAAGACCGAGGAAAAAATGCGAACAGCAATAATAAATAATTGTTTGTCATAGTTCAAAATTTTATGTGGTTGTTTGCAAACTGACAGCAATCCTATTACTGAATTTGATGTGTTCTACAGGGTGTTTGATAGCTGATCATGCAGACGAAAGTTGGAGATAGATTGGTTGTAGCCGAGAAGAAAAGTCATGTACCATAATGTCAAATTGGCAATAGTCACCGAGTTATTAATTAAAACATGTGAGCCAACGAGCGCGTAGAGAGCGGAGGTCGGCCGCAGTAAGCACGTAGACATTTGATACAGGCGGAGTCAATGAGTGTCGGTAGGCAAGCGCGCGCGGCGAGGGGCAACGTAAGCGACAAAAGGCGATCGCGCGCGACGAGGAGCGAGCGAGCTTTTTCTTTATAGCTTTTTCCTTATAGCTCGCTCGCTCCTCGTCGTTCGCGCTCGCTCACTCTTCGTCGCGCTCGCTCGCCTCTTGTCGCTTGCGCTGGCTCGCTCCTCGACGCGCGCGTTCGCCTCTTGTTGTTTACGTTGCCCCTCGCTGCGCGCGCTCGCCTGCCGTCACTCGCTGACTCTGCCTGTATCAAATGTCTATGTGCTTACTGTGGTCGCCCTCCGCTCTCTACACGCTCGTTGGCCCACATGTTTTAATTAATAACTCGATAACTATTGCCAATTTGACATTATGGTACATGACTTTTCTTCTCGGCTACACCCAATCTATCTCCAACTTTCGTCTGCATGATCAGCTATCAAACACCCTGTATATGCACATGAGCATTGGTACGGTTTACATCAGATATTTTATATAATATTCAGTATTACATACCGCCCGCGGTTACCGAAAAATTGTCAATTGATTGATTTAGATGAGACTGAAGAGCTCATCCTACCGCATTACGTGCACTTATTCCCTGATTTTTTTCTTAATAACTTGAAATTTTACATGAATATTTGTGAAACGAACTTTCTTATTTACAATCAAAATTTTGATGATTTGCACTCGAGCAAGTATGCGCGTTGGGCCAGATACCTTGTATGGAATGAACAGATGGAAACTTTAAAAAAAAACCTTCAAAACTTGGCGCAGAATATAATGAAAATTATAAGGATACATTATTTTTTATATAACGTCAACGATAATGAATTATTTTGTTTTCCGATAGATAACGAGTAACAATGAAGCGTTACTTTTTGAAAATAACTTTCTCAACCCTGCATTATATTTATGTTATAACATTTTATCAAGTAATATTGTATTTGTTATATAACTGCAATTCTATATACATAGGAAATTACAATTAACATGTAAGTTGCATGCAACTTACGCGATATGTATTATTTCGCTATATATTATGACAATGTGACATTTACATACCTATGTTTGTTGGATAAAAATGAACAATATCCTTATAAATGAAATATTTACATTATAATTAAGGCTATAATATTGTCACAGGAAAATGAAATTTAATATACTATGATTAGAGCCGATCAACGTTGGTGTAACCAGCCTCAAGACATTAGGCAAACACAGGTTAATCGGGTAATCTATTTGTTTTGCCCTTCGAGTTGCCTGTAACGTTAAAATAACGTATTAGAGACTTGTAATAGAGTTCGTCAGATTTTTATTCCTACTTCTTTTATTAACGGTAACGAAACAATATATATTCATATTCATACACATATTCAATCGAAACATTTATCATCGTCCATCATTTTCTAGTTAGTCTAGTTTAGATAATTGTTTGATATCATGCCTGTAATGTAGTTTAATTTTTGAGCTACTTTAAAATTATTGACAATCCAACGAACTTTTGCAAGTCCCTAATGTCAATCTCGTGGTTCCTATCGTTGACAATTCCTAATCGTATAGCGAGCATTACGTCGGATCAGATTACTCCGGCGCGTAAAGATTATATCGAACCGATGAGTCGCTTATATTTTTAAGACTATACAAAAGAAATGAATCTTCAATGACAGCTATTTCGCCGCGTTTTAGCGACTTAGTTTTTCACGAGCTATCCTTTGAATGGAAACGATCCTCTTGAAAGGGTACGTTTGCGAAATGCCCCCTTACTGCTGTTCCTCCTTTTACACATACTTAACTTTATTTTAACTACAATATGGTGCTGTTAATCTGTATACGTACGTTACTATTCAATTACATGTTGCTAATATTTTTGTGCGTACTTATACTTGTAAATATATTTTATCGCTTAGACATTCCTGTTCGCTTTACAAAAAATAAATGAGTTGGCTAGAATCGACCAGTAACTGTGTCGTGCAATTAAATTGTCTTAAAAAGATAATTTCGAATAAACTGGAGAAAGATTCCATATAATCAAATATGTAGAATTTTTATTCGACAGTTTGGAACGTAGAAAGAGAAATGGTATTTTTATAGTTTTAGAAACTAAATTGAAATGGAGATATATGATATATAAATACAATTAAACTAACTCACACACTGCGAGATGTGAAATTTTAATATGTTCTTGTTACTTTCATTAACGACCCTGTGTAACATCAAGATTATATAACTTAAAAGATATATAAAGATTATAGTTATTTGATCTATTATTGATTACATCGTTAAAATTTCAGATTTTCTAAATTATTATTTTCTATTTCTGATCTGCAATTTACACTTATGCAAATTGAATTCTTACTAATATTTCTCGGTTAGCTTGTACCTCTTTTTTATATCGTTGAATGTATTTGCTGAATTTAACTATCTCGTATTCACATATGGGCTCGTATATGGAATAAATATAAATACTCGGACCAGTCACACACACGTTCGCGTTTTAAAAGTTGGCTTAATACCATACTATCTACTCGTGCATCGTCACAAGCTCCAGCTCTACCATGTACACGCAATATAAAACACATACATATATACACGCGCCTGCACGCGGGCATACATAATACCGCTCTCAACGATAGACCGAAAACGTTATCCAGTTAATTGTTATGAAATCGATTCTACTACCTCGTTAGCTAACTACATATGAGTACGGTTAATGTATCCACTTTAAGATTCGTTTTACAATTGCGCGACTTCTCACACTCCATCAACGTCAAAATGTATGAGTTGTCGTTCTGTACAGTAAAATAGCAAATGGTTGAACCGATATTGATTCTTGATACTCAAAAGAGGATAATGATATTAATAATATTAATATACTCATTATTATTTACATATAATTCCTTATCAATAAATATACGGTAAAAGAGAAAGATAGAGAGAGGGAGAGATAAAGTAAATTTTAAGACTTTATCTATATTTTATTGTATGTATTACTAAAATATGTAAAACAGGATCTTCTCATAGATTTCTTTGATATTTGATAAATTAATGTCGCTACGTATTTACACAGATTTAGCACAAACGAATCACATTCAATTACCAAATTGCACGCCTAGAATTAAATTGGGAGATTCTTTTAACAAGCGTTATACTACTGTGAAAATGTAATATACTAGTGGATTTGCTCTATATATAATACTTTATATTGTATAAATTAATAAATAATGTGCGTGCACGCGCGCGCGCGTGTGTGTGTATATGTATGCGCGTGTACGCATATGTGCATGCATACGTATGTGTGAAATACGTCTGAAGAATCTCTCAATTTATTCGGAACTATCTGTGGAAGTTTTTTTACTTATGTACTAGCCTATATTTACAAAATTAAACACAAATAAAGGAATTTGAGAATTTACTTCTAAAGGAGACACCTTTTTGATTGGGTTGAAATTTTACAAGTGATATTGTTACGATATAATAATGATTATTTATGAAGGTCTTATCTTCAAGTTCTCCATAGTTAAAAAGATAAAAAATAAAAAGAAAGAAAAAAGAAAAATTATATAGTAATTATTTATGAAAGTTCTATCTCCGAATTCTCTACAATCGAAAAGATAAAAAATGAAAAAATATCGCAAAATGGTATGAGACTTTTATGTTTGTCTTAATCAATTCTATGCCTCCATTGGCTATGGCTATATTAGTTACCAAATATATCAATAAATATGTCAATATAATTAATTCGTACATATTCATGTTAATGTCAACACCATGTACATTTAAAAATCAAAGGAAACTAAACCTAATCAAAAACCTACAATATATTTTTTTTGTTCTTAATTTTTTTAGTTTTTCTATTTTTTAGTTTTTTATTGTTTTTAATTAGTTTAAGTTAAACATTTTCTATCCTTTTAATCATAAAAAACTCGAAGATAGGACTTCATAAATAATTATGTATATTATAGTATAGTATATGTATAGTACACTATGTATAGTAACAATATTAGTTGTTAAGTTTCAGCTTAATCGGAAGTGTCCCCTTCGGAAATATACCCGAATTTAATTGCTTTATGTTTTATGGCATGCGTAATTAAATATGGTTTTCTCATGCAATTTTCCTGAAAGAAAATGATAAAAATATGTATTATTATTCATTAGTAAACTTTTTTACGTTTATTCGATGAATTCTACCAAGAAGTCTGTTGCTAGAACAGTCAAATCATTTAAAGATAGGTTAGTGCCATTCATAGCAAATCTACGAGAGGAATCTGTTCATGCGTGTACTCTGCGTGTCATTTAACTCTTTGTGCGTACATGCACGAGCGTACGTCAAATGCATCAGTGCACGTACGTACACGAGATTGTACATGTACTTAAATTATAAGGAGATGTGATGTTACTTTTACACGAATTCATAAACAAAATTGCTTAACTCTTAAGGAAATGCACTTCTTTAAATTTTAATTTAAGATCAAGCTGCGTTATATTCTCCCTTTTATTAATTGAATATCGGAAATGGTGTCGGTTTGGTAAGTTAAAAAGAACTTAAATTAAATTTCAATTAAACTAATCAATAAATAACTAACAAACTTACCAGCTGCAATTTCTGGCCATGTAATTTGTTGTCAAATAGTAACCAATCATCAATAATTCATTTTGTATTAGCAATGTATAGCAAATACTAATTGACTGATGGTAATTTCAAATATATATTATATGAAGAAAGAACAATTTTCACTCTCGTTTTAATAAAGATTTGGTTTGTTATTAGTAATGTACAAGCATTATTAGTATATTGTATTAGTAATGTACAAACATTATTACTTGACTGGTAATATAATATCAAATATATATTATATAAAGAAAATACAATATTTTTATTCTCGTTTTAATAAAAATTAATTGGTGTTGGTTTTACATTTTGAAAACATTTGAATTTATCATCGATCAGATTAATCAGAATTTAGTGGAGGTTACTCTAAATTTTTAATATACATGCTGCAACTTATATAAATAAATTTGATGCAATCTGAAATAAAGAAGTTATAATCTGTGTTTATACGAACCCCATTAACTTGTGCATACAGGGTGTCTTAAAAATACCGGAATCCTCGGATAACTTTGCAGTATCAAGTTTTCATGAAAAACTTCAAATACAAAAGTTGTAGAAAATCGGATAATGACTTGATGGTGAACTTGAATTTGACCTTAGCCATAACTTTCAAAGTCATTTAGAGATCAACTTGCGTTTTTTAAATAGGGACCACTATTTTTTATTACACTATTTTTTTCTACCAATTAATTTGAACAACTTTTGTCTAAAACATTTTTTTATTTGTCTAATATTTTTTGAGATATTTGAGGAAAACTTGATAACTTTTTCAATATTTAACTTACAATATTTCGCTATTTGTCGGAAGAAAAAGTGGTACTAGACTTTCTTGCTTTATTTAGTCTCAAGAATATATTGTTACAAAAGTGCCCTGATTTTTGTTAATTTGATGATTTTGAAATTTCCAAAAGTCAGTGAGTTAACAAAAGTCAGGGTCTAATTTTCTTTCAACAAATAGTTAGCAAGATATCGTAAGTTAAATATTAAGAAAGTTATCAAGTTTTCCTCAAATATCTCAAATATCTCAAAAAATATTAGGCAAATAAAAAAATATTTTAGACAAAAGTTGTTCAAATTAATTAGGTAGAGGAAACAGTGTAATAAAAAATAAGGATTCTCATTTAAAAAACGCAAGTTGACCTCCAAATGACTTCGAAGGTCATGGCCAAGGTCAAATTCAAAATCACCATCAAGTCTGTTACTCGATTTTCTACAACTTTTATATTTAAAGTTTTCATGAAAACTTGATCTTGCAAAGTTATCCAGGGATTCCGGTATTTTTAAGACACCCTGTATAACTAAAATATAGTGTAAGCATCATTAAAGTGTATAAAAATAAATGTACTTAGCATGAAACAAGAATCTCTGGGGGGAAAAGGCTTTGTTTATTTATTAAAATGATTTTCTGATTTAAAATTTCCAAAATAAAACGTTCTATAGGAATTTTTCCTAAAAAAACTACAAAAAATGGGATTTTTAGTCATTGTGTACATATCTATATAGAGTGTCTAACGGCATTATATTTACCGTGTGATTGTCGATAAGTCGTAAATTGAACGCTGAATTCCTAGACCATTTTTTAAATAATCATGTAAAATTTTAAGTTATTAATGAAAGAAAGGTACTGAATGAACGTATGCAATGTCGTGAACGAGCTCTGTAAAGGTAATGCCTCAAATCTCTACTCGCCACATGTCAATCGACAATAAGCAAAGAGAGAAGTAATGACCTTCCTTAATCAATTTACATATTATGCTTTACGAGTTTAGAAAAAGCATAAAAGTTGGAATTTTACAGTTGGAATGTATGATGCGTAGCAGTCTATATGAATTTCAACAGAAGAAGTTACAAAGAAGATAAATGACAGTGTTTCAATATCTAAAAAAGTAAGTACTATTGTATATAATATGGTATACTAGTATATGGTGTACAAATGAATAATTAAATTTTTTTAAACAATTATTATTTAAGCAGAAATTAATTTTAAAATAAATTTTCCCGCTTTTTTGTGATTATATAGTGTTGGCATGTAATTATTAAGGCTGCGTTCCAATATTCATTGCCAATACTGAAACTCTAGAGTATATGTCACATAAACTATAGATTTTTAGTACTAACAGTGAATATCGGAACGCAACTGTAAAGGTAATGCAACAAAAATGACATTTAGTATGGCGGAAAGCTCAACATAACCTTCAAAAATATCCAGTTCAGTAGAGTCAAAAATGACAATAAATAAGGTTATTCGATAATGTATTCTTTACGAATTCTAAAGAAAAAAAAATGCTGTAAGAGCATATGAATCGATTTGTTCTTTTTTCGATGAAAATATTGTATCGTATGATGTATTCACATTTTGGTTTAAGCAGTTTAAAAGCGGTGATTGCAATCTGATCGACAAATAACGTTCTGGAAGCCCTCGGAAATGCGATAACGATTATTTGGAACAAATGCTTGCTAAGAATTCCACACAAATGCAAAAAGAATTTACAGAATAGTTAGGAGTAACGCAGTCAACCATTTCCAAACGTTTACATAAGATGGGAAAGATCTAAAAAGAAGAAAAATAAGTTCCGCATGAACTCACTGAAGCCAATAAAAATCAACGAGTAGCAGTGTATTTTTTCCTTTTAATATCGTCGAAAGTCTTTCGTATGCAAAACATTATAGGCGATGACAAATGAATACTCTATGATAATCCGAAACACAGAAAGTCATGAGTAAATCTCGGCGAACTATCAACATCAATCGTAAAGCCCAGTCGTTTCGGAGAGGTTTTACTCTGCATTTTAGTAGGATATCAAGAGTATACTTTAGTAGGAGTTGTTGGAATTGGAAAATACAATTATTGCTGACTGTTACTAACGCCAATTAATCTGTTTGACTCAAGAATTAGAACGAAAACGTCCATATATTGGTAAAGGAGGACGCCTTATGAAATTGTTGCATGACAACGCCAGGTCATACATTGCTTCTAACAATAAGACAAAAGACACTTTGATGAATCTTAGTTAGAACGTCTTGCAGCACCCGGCTTATTCATTAAGCATTGCTCCATCCGATTACTTGTTCCGGTCGATATAACACCCTCTTGATATGATATGCATTTCCAATCACATCCGAATGAATGAGATCCGAAAATAGCTTGACGACTTTATTGTGTCCAAAGACAGTATTTTTCTGAAATAAAATTCATCAGTTGCCTGAAAAATTACTTAAAGTTATAGAAAGTAATAACGCATACCTTAATAATTAGCTCCGCTAATTAAAAAAAGATCTGTTTCTAAATTAATTAGTGATTAGCGATGGATCCTATACAATAATATTCAACGCAAACAAACTTGGAAAAAAGAGATGAATCCAGTCAGCCTATCAGCCTAGTTTGCATTTTTAGTTATGCTATTTGTTTAGTGGAATTATGCAAAGGTGTAATCTATATGTAATTTTGAATTGTTTCCTGTTGATGAGACGATTAATTCCAACAAGTACTGCCAATAAGTGCATAGTTTAAAGGTAATAATTCAAGAAAATCGTCTGATTTCGGTCAATAGAATAGATGTCATCTTTCATGACATAATGCCAAACCTCATGTTTCAATGTAGACAGTACAAGCTAAGCATGTTTTTATTATATCTTCCATATTTTTCTAACATATTGCACTATCAAACTATTACTTGTTCCGGGTCATTACAGATCAGTTTAAGTAAGTAAAAATAACATTTTATTTTTTGAAATCTTAAAAAAACTACGTTTTAAAGTTCTTTAACGAGAAACCGCATATATTCTACGATCATAACATCCATATGTTGTCAGAATGTTGGAAAAAAATTATAGAAAGTGATGGAAAATATTGGGCTGATTAGATAAAAATTTGGTAACTAAATCATCTAATTTTTTATTGCGAAAAACAGGTACGAACTTTTGCACTCATCCAATAAAATTATATAATGAATATTTACTGTTATACACCCTGTGCATGTTTTAAGAAAATGTTTTTGTGAGGCAGAAATTGTTTATTCCAAAGAAGAAATAGTTGTCAAAATAATTCATAATATTGTCATTCCAATAATTTTTCTTTCCTATTTATCTAAAACAAGAGATAAAGAAAGAGAAAGAGAATAAAATAAATTTATGTATTTAATATAAATGTCGTTATAGCATAAGCTACAACAAATAGACAATATTAAAAATTACAAAAGTAGCAGCATTTAAAAAATAAAATTTGAAATTGTATCTAAAAATCAAACTATTTTCCGTTAGGGAAAAGAAAAATTTTTCATATGATATGCATTAATTGTAGTTCATGTAAAGATTCACTTATTTTATACAGGATGTTTGGAAATTCCAAAACTTAACATAAGAAAATTTAACATCCAACATGTGCAAGTAAATTGCATTAAAGTAATCAGAAAATTCATCAACCATCTTGCAAATAATGAAATACCGAGATATTAATTAAATAAAGTCGGTTAATCAATGCATATGTAGGGTGGATCGAATTTTGTGGATATGATTATACTAAAAACGACTTCAACTTGATTGTTTTTTATCGACAAAGAATGTGGATGTGCAGTATAGCTTCGCATATTATTTTCTGCTGCTGCTACCACGATGATGCCAGGATGAAGATGCGTCTCATATAAATTTTAAACGAACAAGAATCATATACATATATGGTAGCTGAAGTGCAGAGCGCATATTTTACATATTTGAGTGATCGCATATCTTTTCTATTACGATTTATGCGGAGCTGTTCTTCGTTCTGACATCTTTGATACATACTCCATTCTTCGCTGTTAACCACTTATCTGTTAATGACGAAAATTTCAATTTTAAAAGTAGATTATATAGATCTAAAAATCTTTAAAATTCCACTTTCATGCAAATTGAATAATTTTCTATATTTTTTTGGCTATTATTGGATCTATCATTTTTACTTAAAACTTTTGAATTCAAAATCACCAGCTTAAAAAATGCCTGAAGACTAATTTTTATATAAGTCGATAATTATGTAAAATTTTTCGCCGCTATATTCGCCCCGCTATTTTTGTAATTAAAAATTTTTATTTTGAACTTGAAAATTGCGATTTCGAGAAACTTCAATAAAATTTTTTATAATAATCGAACGAGTCTTTGGATATTTGTCCTGTCATATTAAATTCACCATTTTTAATTTTGAAATTTCAATCTCAAATTCAGATTTAGCGACTTAACAAACTTCCAGAAAGTATTTTGTTTATAATTTAATTAATTTCATTGTCAAAATCATTTTGGATACACAAGTATTTTTATCACCCAATATCAAAAGGAAACCTGAGAACGACTGTTCCGTAAGATTTGCAGAGCACACATATTCCGACGTACCCTCTGATAAAGTGTATGTAAACTATGTCCGGATTGTATCTACGAAGTATACATCAATCAATATAGAATAATGTAATAAAAAAATTATTCCGTAGTCAAAGGCCGAAAACCTGCGAAAAACAAGAAAATCGCTTACATGCAAATCGAGTTGATATTTGGTACATCAAATCGAGTTGATATTTGGTAACCGATTTCATTTCTTTTTGTTATGCGCTGTCCTAATACGTTAAAAATATTCATGTTTTACAAAGAAACTTATTTATTAATCCTTTGTACTCGGAGCCATCTCGCAGGTTACCTACCAACAGCTCAGCGGCATCTTTTTAGGAAAAAGTGCAAATAGGAATCGCGTCATATTAAATAATGTAGTTGTGAAACCAAGTAATTTATTGTAATGATATTTGGTTTATATGAATCTTTACACATTGAGGAACATATTTATGACAAAAAATTAAAATTTTATGTTATATTTTTCTAATATGTGGTAATGTGTGAAACAGTCACCGATATGCATTGCAGGTTCGTTTTGCCATTGTTCTGTAAACTAAATAAATGGGTCAGAAATTTCTAACTATAAATTACAAAATCACAAAATAAAATTTACTAAAAGAATATTACTTTTCCAATTTTACTTTTTTGACTTATAAAGAGAGTGACACAACTGTCCCTCACCGATTTGAATGGGCTTCGGATATGTTGTAGAGCATCAAAAACTAAGGGACACGTATTTTTTATATATATCGGCTTCGGAGCATGTTTAGGGAGTGAAACTACCCCTTGAAAAAAATAGCCGTTATCGTTTTTAGCAAATATTTTCTAAATTATAAGTATGAAAAAATATGAAAAAAAGTTTCAGACAAAAGTTTTGCAATATTTTATGCTCTTTGCAACCATGTATCCAATTTTTTAAAATTTCAAATGTTGAACTACTCTCCCTCGCCCTCTCATTACTCTGACAAAATTTTTAAGTTTTTGTAAGGACAAAAATTGTAGAGCATTAAATACCAAATCCATCCATATATAATATTAGAAGATGGTATTTAATATTTTGGACAAAATGCAATGAGAAAACTTCATGGTATATGTACCGCGCTGCCCGAATAGATAAATACTGTAGGTAGGCATGTATGTAGTTTTTCCGTTAGATATTTTTCGAGTTAGAAGATTTAAAAGCAGTATCGCCGGCATTAGCATTAGCACCTAACCAAGGTGTACCACGTGAAGGTTGCATGGTCGGATTTACTTCTCTTTTGTGTGTGCGTGTGCGTGTGTGCGTGCATGCGTGTGTGTGTGCGTGCATGCGCGTGTGTGTGCGTATGAGTGTGTGTGCGTATGCGTGTGCGCGCACGCGCGCGTGTGTGTGTGTATGTGTATGTGTGTGAGAAGTGCACCGTCAATTTTGTTATTTTCATTTTTATGTGCGAAAATCCTATTTCCAATTTTAACATTTTAACAAACAATTTTAACAAACTGGCACATTGTCAGACTGTTAATGGCCAGCAATTTGAGCATTTATTATGAATGCAATGTTCAGAAACATGTAGCGGTATTTACGCACACTTAAATAAAAATATGTATATATGTATGTATGTACACACGAGGGCACACGTCGCGCGCCCACTCACACACACACACAAAAGAAGAATAAATCCGACCATGCAACCTTCACGCGGTACACCTTGGGTAATATTAATGCCGGCGATATTGCAACTTTTAAATCTTCTAATTTGAAAAATATCTAACGAAAAAACATTTAATTATAGTAATTTTGAAAAGCCTTCGAGATGAGCTATAAGAATATGTAATGAAAAATAGAGGTTCGATTTAAGAAATTTAAGATGACCACGTAACCTTGATAACGCTATTTAAGGTCCTAATAATATTGCCATATAATGCGCCTTATAAAACCTTACTAATTTTGTATGGAACATTTTTTTCTAAAATGCGTATTTTCCGAGATATTAAGGGGTTTCGATACTTTTCGTACACCCTGTATATAAAATAGGTAAAAGTAATATTAATATAAAATTTACACGAATGTACATAGATATTATAAAATAGTGGCAAGAAAAAAACAATTAGAGAATACGAGAAGAATTCTAAAAATTTCAACAAAAAATGAAAACATATATGAAATATTTATCATGGAAACGATAAGATATTTAAAATACAAAAGTAGACGTTAAAAATATATACTTAATATTTAGGGAGAACATATGAGGCAATGCAAGAGAGGAACGAAATTTTAGAACTTTTCCAATAATTAATTAATGGAAAAGATAAACTAAAAAACTAATATATTGTTTTAAAGATTACAAGATTCATATTTAAAAAAAATCTTTAGTTGTATATTTCCTTATTTTACAATTTTCGAAATATTGAAATATTGTCAAAATATTGAAATAGTAGTTGCCTATATAAAATGATGTTAATCAAGAATACTGCTTTCATTTCAATTTTTTAATATTTACAATTAGTACCACAATAAATGCACTACTTTGTCCTTTTCAATTTTTTTTATTTTCTATTGTCCAATATTCTATTCAATTATTTAAATTAATTTATAATATAAATAATTTTAAAAAATAATATACTTATAATTCTTAGAATCACATTTCGTAATCAATAATGCGGATTTTTATTCGACGTTATTTTATGTAGTGTTGTCTTTGGTTTTAAATTCTTTCTCGTTATTTCTTTAAAATAAATATATCTTTTTAATAATATGAAAGTATTGTAACATACATATCATAATTTTTCGGTTGAGATTAATTTACTTCATTCGTCGATTGTGATTTTACAATATGTGTGAGAAAACTTGGATTAGTTTCTTTCTTGTCGATGGTATGCAAATACTTTTCTCTTGCATCTAAAACTTCTTCAAGTTGTCTTTTGTGTCTCATTGCTAATTCCAAAGCTCTGTTTAAGATAATACAAATAACAGCATTAGACAAGAATCAATTACTTTATAAAATTCAGAAACGAAACCAAATAGCATGAAAAAGAGAATTCTTACATGGGATTAAATATAATTTCAGATTTATTATAAAATATATAAAATTATATAAAATATATAAAATATATAAAATTATAAATATAACATAATACATAGAATGTCCCATAACTCAGTACTAGAAATTCGTGGAGACACAGAACGGATTAAGATAAACATAAAATCCCATTCCATTTTGTGATATTCGCAATAATTACCAAGTTATTAATTACAGAAATCTGATGAGTTAGCGCGCATGAAGATGGATAATTGGAAAAACGTTGCAACCACTCGGGCCACAGCGCGGTCCAGTCGATTTAGCAACTGCTGCTGGCGCACAGCGAGGAGGACAACGCGCCGCTAATCGTGTTTTACCTCGCCACACGCCGCCAACAGTTGTTAGATCGACTGGTCCGCGCTGTGGCCCAAGAAGCTGCAACGCTTTTCTAATCGTTCATCTCGGCGCGTGCTCACTCATCAGATTTCTGTAATTAATAATTTGATAATTATCGTGAATATCGCAAAACGGTATGGTACTTTTATGTTTGTTTTAATCCGGTCTATGTCTCCACGAATTCTGTAAAAATTGTTTTAGAACACTCTGTATATAGATTATAATATATATTTATATCATATATAATATAAATAAATTTAAAATAAATTTGTCAATAACAAAAAAATGAAACTGCTAGGCATGTGTGTGTGATAATTTCATTTTCTTAATCTTCGATGTATGTGTTATTAAAGACGACTAAGATTTTCGATAGTCTTCAACATACCTATTCCAATTATAGACCTCAGTGTTAATACGTATAGCTTCTTTAATCAAACCATTTTGTAATAATATACCTTCTGCCGCTAACAAATCACCAGCTAACAATGCCATTTCTGCATATTTTTCTGTAGCATTGGATAAACTCTGCAAATTTTTCATGAAAATTTACATTGATCTTTAATTAACTTTCATTGATCGAGTAATTTAAATGAATAAATGCTCACTTTTATATATCTGATATAATCCACCTTGTCGTATCTACCGATAGCTGCATAAGCTTCTTCCGCCGCATCCAATTCCTTATTATCAGTTGCTATAACAGCCATGCAAGTCCACAATATTTCGTTCTGATAGAAAACAATTTTTCAAAATATAAAATAATTTTATGCTCGGTAAGAAAAATCAAAGTTTATTTTTAACTTTATTACCTGAGCTATACGACACAGAGAAAGCGCTTCCTTTAATCTTTTGTTCAATACATGTTGGTGTAAATTCGTGAACAGAGTGTAAAAAGAGGAAGCAACAATAGCACCATCTCCGCGTTTCACCATGATAAGACCGTTACGGACGCTCACGATGCTAGGATGTTTCCCAAATTCGCTACATCATAAAAGTTATGGCGAATCGTTAATTTAAGTTATTTGATGTACTAATTAAATCAATACGAGTTTTTTTGGACAATTACTGATTGAAAGGAACAAATGTTCGATTCTATTCGATATCTATTCGATCATGTTTCAGTAAAGCAGACGATGAAATCATATTCTTCAGTAAAGTGAAAAAAATTCAATGACACTAGCATGACATGAAATTAACATATTGACTATTATACTAATTTCCATTGATCATTGCAATGCTCATCTCAAGTTTAAGCCACTAAAGATGTGTAAATGCAATTCGCAATGGATATATTTGTTAACTCATTTCATTGACTCTATGAATTATATATATTATATGTTATATGTACAATTTGTTATGTTTTATATATAAATTAGTAGAGATGTGCGAACTATTCGAATTCGAATCGAATCAAATCTAATGTAATTTGATTCGATTCGGATCCGAATCCCTATGATTCGAATCCGAATAATTCGGAAATTTTGAATTGCGAAGATTCGAATACGGATCAAATACATTAGCGTTTGTGCGCATCAGCTACAAAACGGATCATCTGGGCCTCTATGTTTGAACCCTTAACTTGTAATTAACTTAACTTATAATTAATAACTTAACTATAAATTATTTTAAATATTTAAATATATATTTTACTTTAAAATGATATTACAATATCAATATTATCCCTTTCATATTAAAATCATCATTATTTGCATGTTTAACAGTCATGTTAAATTTTTTAATGATTCGATTTGATTTTATTCGATTCGATTCGAATGAAATTTCATAGATTCGATTCGATTCAAATTCGAATTTAAAAAATGAGATTGGATTCGATTCGATTCGACGTAAAAATTCTTGATTCGCACATCGCTACAAATTAGTTATTATTAAAACGCGCTAATATTATAACGCTTTCTAATATTACAGCGATTACTGATAATCACCATGACACAGTCAATATGTTAAATGAAGTAATTATGAAGAATACCTGCTTTCCTTATCAATTCTTGTTTGTCGTATCACTTTACGATCACTGTAATGAACGCAATTAGGACATAGCCATACAGACAAAGTTGTGTCCAACATGGCAGCCAGGACGTTTGCATCGGTCGCCCAAGCGATATTTTGTGCCATCGCAGCTGTAACAAAATAGTAAACAATTATGACATTAGTAACACGGCTCAGAAGTTATCATTCTTTAAAACTGGTTTTTCTACTTAGAGTTTTCATTAATTAAACTATTAATTGTACTACCCAATAAACGAAATGTATTCAGCATTGCAAACTTTTATATTTTTAATCCTCATTTACCATATAGGAGTATGATATACCCAGAGCATTTGAAAATCGTGCGGCATTTCTAAAAACCGGAAAATGAGAGGACTGGATATGGGAGGGGAAAAAAGTGTTTAAAGTATTTAACGTATACTTGTCCCTATCTAGCATCGTCAGTTTGTATAAAAAAGCCATAGCGACTGTACATGAAAGTTGTGCTCAGATAAGACATACTACAGTGCGATAATAACGTGAGCAAACGAAAAAATTCAAGATAAGTAAATATCGTTGAAAATCATTATTTGTTGAATGTTTTGAAAGAAATAAGTAGTACTTGCAATGACAATACTAAAAATTAAAAAGAAAAAATGGTTTTTCTATGTCTTAGAATTTTTTTTCGCTACTGTATGCATATGGCAGAGCGAAGTTGTTTTTGCTTTTTATTACCACAGTTGACAATTGTATATTTAGCTTTAAATTTTTATCAATAAATGTCTTCTTACTGCGTTTTCACTCGATTTTTATTAAAACTTTTTTTACTTTTACTGAGCCGCCATTTGATGAAAATATAAAAATATAAAAAATAGAAAAACATTTCTCGAATAAAAATGTAATGGTTTGAAAAGTAGACGTCGTTTTTATATTTTTTTCAATATTAGAATTTTAAACATATTTCCACTATTTACTTATTTTTAATAAAATAAAAATTTTGTTGTTATTAAATAAAAGGATATTTTATATTAAATTCGACCATATATAATAATGCTACTTTCCAACATACAAATTTTCCGAAAAATAGATAGGAACACCTCTATATCAAGTTTTCCAAAAATAAAGGACCTCCCATCTCAGAATCTATGCATTATAGGAAAAAATAACCCGAACAAAAGTTTTAGGGTTTATAAAGTTCTGTTCTTTTGTGATTTCAAATTTGACCTTGACCTCGACCTTGAAGATCATTTGAAAGTCAACTTGCATTTTTTAAATAATGGGAACCCCTATTTTTTATTACACTTTTTTCTATCAATTAATTTGAACTTTTCTCTAAAACATTTTTTTATTTGCCTAATATTTTTTGAGATATTTGTTCCCATCACTCCTTCTATCTCCCTCTCCCCCTCCCCCTCCCCTCCCCAACATTTTTCCATTTCCTTGATCCATCCCTCCCCCCTTCCCTTCTCTCCCAGCACCTGCCCCTCCATCTCCTGCTATTCTCTTTCCTCTCTCCATCCTGTGCACTCCTCCCATATATGCTTGCATGTTCCTCTCACCTCCCACACATCCTGCCCCTCCTCTTTCATCCTCCTCCCAGTACCTTCCTCCTCTCAACTCACAGCCTAGCCTAAATCTTACTATCCTCCTCCATCTTTTCTCTCCCCATCCCATTTTCAGATATCCTGGTACCCCCTTTCCTTCACCCTTCCATATCCCTCATTGTATCTTGATTCTCTTATCCTTTCCCATCTTTCTTCCTCCTGCCTTCTCTTTTCTCTACTCTTTATTTCCTCTCCCTTTATCTCCCCTCCTTTTTCCCTTATCTCCTCTATCTTGTCTATTTCCACCTATCCTCAAAGAACCTTCTCCTCTCTTCCTCCCATTTCCCTACTTCTTTTCCTCTCCCTCCCTATCCCTCATCTCCATCCAGCACATTCTTGCTATCTCTCCCCCCTTCCTCTCTCCCATCTCTTTTCATACTCCCACGCTCTCATTCCCGCTCTACTCCTCAATAACTCCCTCTGTACCTCCTCTCTCACCATATATCCTGGCGTCCACCTCTCTACTCCCAATATCCATCTCAAATACCTTTCTTGCAACTCCTCTATTTTTCTCCTCTCTCCATCCCCAGCTCTACCCCGTAACTTATCACCGGCCACACTAGTTTATCAAACAGCCATACCGTCCTTCCCCAATCGTTTCCAAGCCTCCTTTTTCCTATCCCCCATACTTGCCCCATTACCTTCGTTCCCTTCCTTACCCTATTTCTCACCTGCGCCTCCTACCCTCCATTCCTCATCACCATATATCCTATTTATATTCCTTCACTTCCTCTAGTCTCTTCCCCTTCCATCTCCAGTCCACCTTCCTTCATCTCCTTCCACTCCTCCTGCACCTCATTACTTTCGTTTTTTCTATGTTCACTTCCAAACCCTTCCTTTCTAAGTACCTCTCCAGCCTCCCTATCATTCCCTACATCCCCTCCTCGTCTTCTGCCAATACTGCCAGGTCATCTGCATATGCCAGCGTATACATCCTCTCCTTCCCCAACCTTCTTCAACTCCTCATCTATATCCGCTATTAATATTATGAATAACCACTCTTAAGAGTTCCATTCTTAAAAGACCGATTGGATATATATAATCAAAAAATTCGGGTATTTTATTTTAGTTTAGATTATTTTAGTTTAAATACTTTAAGTTCATCAAAATCAGAAGGGGACATTTCCATGTACTTATTTTAAAAATCAAAATTATAAAATTTAGAATAGTAAATTCAATATAACGACTGAAATCGGAGAATGTTATATGCAGCGATCAATATGTACTGATATTTGATAAAATAATAAAATTAAAAAATCCAAAAATATAAAAGTATAAAAGAAATAAAAAATATAAAAGGGTCAGTTGCTGCTACGTTCATATAATTTATTCTAGGTTCGACAGAGGGCGGTTTACTTATGTGACTTTATTTAACACCTTATAATAAGAACATTATAATAAAACGATTTACTGAATGTTATTCTATCAGATTAATTGAAACGACTGTTTTATTTTATTTTATTCAATTATGAATATATTGATTGAATATAAGAATTACCGATTTCAGTAGCTACATTTGTTGGACATGGATATGCTATTTTAAATTTTATAATTCTGATCTTTGATTCGTAATTAGCGACACTAAAAATATACAAAATTTATACAAAATTACAAATATATAAAATTTAATTAATTACAAAATTAATATACAAAATTAATAAATAAAATTTAATGTGAACTATCTGAAAAATACTGAAAATCATTATTTGGAGCCGTCATTTTAAATCTTAAAATTTTTACCGTAGAATTGTGAGCAGCTGATGAAATTAAAAAAAAATTGTTACAAAAGATTTCATAGTTTTTAATGGCTAAATATCATTTAAATAATTACATTAGTAATATTTATCATTGAATATGTATCATACCTATTTTACAGACTCTCCCAAATCCCGAAGTTTTTATTGCAAGTAAAAAGAGATCTTTGTTAACATCTATCAGTGCCAATTGTCGATCGTTTATGCCACCAATATGACTTAACGCCACCTGTGTCACGTTTTGTAAGTGTGAATACGTTTGACCTTCTGTTATAGATTTATTGTTAGCTATTTCCAAAATATGAAGTACTGAAAAAAATATTGAAATATTTAATAAAGTAAAATAATTATGGATTTGCACATTCAAAGGTCAAATATTTACAGAGTTAATCTAGAGCGAATCCGCTAAAACAAGAACATATCGAGTGCATTTTCCGTTATATTCTATATATTTATCTTACATTTCATGTTATTCTGATCCCTTATGACCAAAGTGTCTGAAGATAATGATATGCAAGGAGGATAAAGAGGTTCCTGAGTAAATCCTTTCCACTTGGGAATACCCAGTAAACGACCTTGATAACTATATAATGACACAGTATTCCATTCCACAATCAAAAAATGTCTGTAGAATAATGCACATATATAATTAATACATTATAATATTAATAAGTATAAAATTGTATTATTATACGCACTATATTACCCATTATATTTAACTGCTTACTTTTCCGCAAGAAGTACGGCAGAGAGAGTACTACTTTTCAAGTTAAATATTGCAGGAGTATTCCAATTTGTCACAGAATATACGTGACACTGAGCGGGTGTAATGACGACTAGATGTCCGAAACCGAATTCGAGATGCACTACACGATCAGAGATTTCCAATACTTCACGAACTTCATTACCAACTTCTCTAACTTCGATTACCTTTTTCTTCACTAACGTTACTTCGTAATTATCCCATTCTAATCTTCTGTGTGTATCATACATAAATGAAAATTATATCGTAAGATATCTCGTAGCTAATGATCTTAATTCATATAATTTATACATTAATAAATGGAATTAAGTTTTTTTTAGTAGAAATGTTAAGATACAATTTTCTATGCTCGAATTGATGTAATAAATCTAAGCAATTTTTTCCTTGAAACTTACTTATCTATCACATGTCCAGTTAATAGTTTTCCATTACTGCACACCATAGCCACTTGAGTACTATCGTTGGACCAAGCTATGCTATATATGCTCCCAGTATTCAATTTTTCCATAGAATGTGTCCACTAAAATATAGTGACGAATATAAAAATGCTAATATATTGATAAATCATAAATATATAAATTAATACAATAAAGAAAAATTTTGTCCATATATGAAACTTCTTAACTTTTTAGAATTTAATTATGAATATATTTATAAGGCAAACAAAGTAAAACATACCCCATTTTTATCACAGAGTTTGACAGTATTGAAGGATCCAACCGCAAAGTAGTTACCAGAAGAATAACACCAGCTAATTGCTGTCACAGGATGATCACCGATGCTACTGCTATACAACTGATTACTATTAGCATCCCATATCTGTTAAAAGTTATCTATAATTTTTATCAAATCTTTTCCTCTAGATATTATTAAATTCATACAAATATTCTTCCCTAGATAGAGGGGAGAAAAGAATTAGAGTATTATGTACCTTATATTTACAATCTTCACCACCAGAAACTATAAGTCCATTTGTTTGACTCCAACAAACAACCAAAATAAGATTGTCATGTGCATACCACTAAAATTAAATAAAAGAAATAAAATGTTTAATTACATTAAAAGTTAAAGATCTTATATATAAATATTATCTATTTTCAATAGAATTATTTAAATTTATAAAAATTTAATTATAATAGATAGTAAAATTTAATTATAATAGATAGATAATAAAAAATAGAAAACATCTTGTGTTAATATATACATATATTACAATGCATAAAGTATAAGAATATATCCAACCTTGCGTAGTTTCGAATTGGAATTGAGTGGCTGGAGAAGCAAATTTGATCCTTGAGAATATAAAATTGTTGAACAATCAGGACTCCAGGTTGATGTTAATATTGGGAAATTAGTTCGCACTAAAGTTGATCGCAACATACCACTACGAGACCAGATTTTGATCAATCCATCTTCACCTGCTATAATTGATATACTTTTTAGACTAATGGAAGTTAGGAAAATTTTATATTACATAATGCAAATAAATTAGGAGTTCTGAAAATCTCATTTTTTAAAAAATGAATGAAGTTACTTGAATAAGAACATTTATTCATGATTTAGAATATATTTAAACACATTCTTAAATACTAAGTAAAATATTGTTAAGTTAGTAAAATAAAAATATAACATCAAACCTGTTAACAACGCAGAACCATCATTGCTCCATTTACCTACTGTTGTTGCACCTTTGTGAGCTTCAACACTTTTTTCAATACGACCATTTTTATTGACTAAGTGATATTTTCCTTAAATTTATATATTAATTATATTATCATTATTAATTATATTAATAATATCATGTTGAAAATATATTTGTCATAAAATATATTTAGTTTTCTTTATATTATTTCCCATCTTCCTCTGTTATAATAAGAGGAAAAAGAGTAAAGGAATACAACTTTTTTTTATTAACCATATGTTATTTAAACTGTCATTTGAAATGATAGTTAAACAATTTATTATTTAATTATGATTAAAATAATTAAGCAAATTATTGATATGTAATTTCTAAGTTGAGTAACATACCATCAGCTGTAGTAATTAGTAAAACATCCAGAGATGATTTCTTGGCAATAAATACAGTATGATTAAGACATGGATGGCATTGCATATCTGTAGGATAGAAATCATTTGGAAATTGTGTTACAACACTAGCATGTGCAATACCACCTTCTAAATGCCAAGATATCAATAAGTGATCCTCCCTATATAAGAAATAAAAATATTAAATATTTTTTTAATTTAATATTTACACAAGTAAAAATGAAAGAAACTTTTCAAGATATGTTTTTTATCAATAATATATACAATTGTATATATGTGCTATGTATATTGAAGTTAATATATTTGCAATATATTAACAGACCTACCCACACGAATAAATTTCTTCTGCTGAACTCCACGCAACACAAGTGAGCAAACTTTTGTGCTCATTATTACCTTGTACAGATATCTTAAGTCTCATCATAAATAAATTTTGACATTAGTTCTCTATTAAATTTCAAATAATAACTTCACACTGTCTATTTTAAGAATATTAGTGGAAAGAAAATTCAGTACTTCACTTCATGAATGAACGCTTAAGAAAACGAATTACTTAATCAATTAACGTAACAAATGAAAACAGACATAGATATTGTTCATTAAAAATAACTGCTGCTTATTTTAGAGGAAATCGGTTTCGACACGAAAAAACTTGTGGAATAGATAGCAATAAGATCAATATATTTTGTTTATGTTTTAAATTCAGTGGTAACCATGGTAACATGTAAAGAGAAGACAGTGGTTGCGTTCAGAAAACAAAACGCTCATTGAGCGCTTAGTAACTATTGGCCCTTACTGTTAGAACCTTACATTCAGACCAATAACGTTGACGAATTACTCAACCGTTGTATAACCGTTGTGTTTTCTGAACGCAGCCAGTGATTGCGTTCAGAAAACAAAGCGCTCACTGAGCGCTTAGGAACTATTGGTCTTTACTGTTAGATCCTTACATTCAGACCAATAACGTTGACGAATTACTCAACCGTTGTGTAATACCTCGTCTACAATAGAAGTCATAAGGCTCGTCTACATTAGCTGTAAGAGTAAGGCTGTAAGGTTGCAAGGCACGAAATGAAATATTTTCATTCGCTGACAGCTTACGTTACAGCCTTACTCTTACAGCTATTGTAGACGAGCCTATAGAGTCGTAAGTCGTACAAATTGACCAATCGCGGTCGATTATTTTTCTCTTACCGGACTATGATTGGTCAATTTCTACGACGTACGACTCTACGACTTCTATTGTAGACGAGGTATAACCGTTGTGTTTTCTGAACGCAGCCAATGGGTGCATTCAGTACTACAACCGCTCACTGAGGGTGCGTTCGGGGAGTCGCTATTAGTGCTACCAACGCAAATGCTACAAATACTGTTCGTGGAGTCAATAGCGCGATAGCGATAGTAAATTTCATGAACAGCACTAGTGTAACGTTAGCATTACTGCGTCAGAACCGTTGTTTAAGCTAAGACTCCATGCATGCGGTGAGCTGCGGCAAACGGTTGCGGTGACCAATCAGAAGACAGACGCATGCCGGAGCTTGCCGCAACCGGACTTGCGCCTCCCTCCTGATTGGTCACCGCAGCATTTGCCGCAGTTCACCGCATGCATGGAGTCTTAGCTTTAGCTTTACCGCGAGCGCGCGGCAGGAGGAGGCACGTGACGAGTCAGCGCCGCTAAAATCTCTCCTGTCTGGCCCTTTCTCATCTTTCATGCAACGCACTACCCGCAATTCGGGAAGAAATATTTCGAGAACGCACGGATAATTTCTAGCAATGACACAACCCAGACAGCACCGGGCATCCAATGGATATATATTTTACGTCCAATTTATGTCCGTATGTCCGATTTACGTTCGTGTATATAAATTGGACGTAAGGATGTCCTTATTGGACATCGGACCTGTAGGACGTCCGATGTACGTCCATCGGACGTCCTATGTCCGAAGTTGTGACAAACGTACGTCCTATGAACGTCTTTTGTAAAAAAAATAGACATATAACGGACATCCAATGGACATCCGTATGCTGTCTGGATATATGTGTGTCTGTACGTATGTCTATATAGGGTATCTCATAATTGTAATACACCAACTCCATAGGAGCGTAGAACTAAGCGAGAGGAACGAAAAAGTCCTGTTCCATTTAGCGACATCTCATATAGTTTTTTAGTAATAACCGCGTAAAGTTTGGCGTTTATCACGCTCATTGCGGCCTATAGGTCCGCGGTGAGCTGTGTGCGTTGAAGCTAAGCGATAACGCTGACCGTCACGCGGTATCAACGCGCCAAGACGTCATGTCAGACGTCTATAGGACGCGATAGGCGTGACAAACGCCAAATTTTACGCGGTCATAAAAAATATACCGTAGTACTTTTGTATACCGTAAAAAAGCTGCGCAACGATAACGAAACTGTCGTTAACTCCAATAATGAGTTGAATCGCACTACAGGCCTCACAGTCATAACCGTAAGATCGGGAGAAAACTGACCAATCACATCAGTCGAGTATTTAGCACAAGGAGAATAGTCGACTGTGATTAGTCAGTTTTCTAACAACTTTACGATTACGAGTGAAATTTGTATACGTGTCTTCACGATAAAAAGTGCAATTGAGTTCAGTTAAAAATTTAGATTCTGATAATATATTGCTCAGTCATCTATTCACGTATTTAGTTTACCTGAATTATTTAGTTAGCCTACATATGTTCAGTTACGATGCTGTGTAATGGTAAATATAAAATTATTTTGAACAAAATCAATGATAAATCGTTAACAGGCGCATTTAGAAAAGTTTTAATTATGATTTAAATTAAAAATTATTGTATGGATATATATTTGTGAAAATATTTTTAATCATTATGTCAATATAATCTTAGTGTTATATCTTTTAGGAAAAATGTATCTTCCATATGTGGATGTTCCAGCAAAATTTCTAAATAATATATTTCAAAATAAGGAACCATGGCAAATAGTAACTATGACAACTACTGCTACTTTAGCTACAATATGGTTATGGAACTTCATATTTCAAGATGAAAGTAAATATAATTCTTTTATGAAGAATAATTAAATGAAGTATTAGTGATATCTTCCAAAACATTAATAATATTGTAAATATAATAAGATAATAGTTTGTTAATTTTTAAACATTTTTTCTGATAATTTATAGGTCTTACAACACGTGCAAAAAAACAGATATTTAAATTAGCTCGTTATATTCCTGCTATTCAGGATAAAATAAATAAGGAATTAACGAATGTTAATGAAATCTTTCAAAAAGATGCTTTAGATAGATTGAAAGACCTTCAATTTACTATAAAGCTTCCTGCAAAAGGATTAAGTGATGAGGAAATATTAAATATGGTAAAACAACATGTTTACATAGGTAAGATTAATTAATTTACTAGTTTAACAAATACTGTGACAACTTAGTTGACTTTTTTTATTTTCTAGGTGACTATAAGTGGGAAACAGGTCAAGTATCAGGTACAGTTTATAGGAATGATGATAAACTCGTAAGTCTTATGGGAAATATATATGCTATTGCATCGTATACCAATCCATTACATCCAGATGTTTTTCCTGGTGTTTGTAAAATGGAAGCAGAAGTTGTTAGGATGGCTTGTAGTTTGTTCCATGGAGACAATGAAGCCTGTGGAACTGTAAGTGGTGTTTTTATGATTGTTAAATTCTTAGCTGCATAAATTAGATAAGTATAGTTTTGACAAAAATATTTTAGATGACTACAGGTGGTACAGAATCAATTTTATTAGCATGTAAAGCATATAGAGACTATGCTCGTGAAGTCAAAGGTATAAAAAATCCAGAAATAGTGATGCCAATTACTGCTCATTCAGCATTTGACAAAGCTGCACAGTATTTTAATTTAAAAGTACATTCTGTACCAGTCAATCGGGATAGTTACACAGTTTGCATTAATGCTATGAAAAGAGCAATTACAAAAAATACAATAATGGTAAGATATAATATGATACAGTTGTACGAGATTAAATTTATATCAAATAATAGTTAGTTAATATCCATAATAGTTAGTAGGATCTGCACCAAATTTCCCCTATGGCACAATGGATAATATTAAAGAAATTTCTGAATTAGGTATGAAATATAACATACCTGTTCATGTAGATGCTTGTTTGGGTGGCTTTTTAGCCTGTTTTATGACTGATGCTGGCTATAATTTTCCCCCTTTTGACTTTCAACTTCCTGGTGTGACTAGTATATCTGCTGATACTCATAAGGTATTTATCTTTAATCTTATATTAAACAAATGAGGGTAATATGTCACATAAAATATAACAATCCAAAAATTTTTTTAATATTTGTCATATTAAAAAGTTCTTCATGAAGAGGTTTTGTGTATTTGAATTGTCTTTCTAACTATGTAAACAAAAATTCGTTCCTGTTCTTCCTTGAAGGAAGACAGGTACCATTGTAATTTCAAAGAGAATCTCAAAATATTACATGTTTGGATTCTACAGGAGAAAGATAAGCAGATGTTATCTGAAACATTCCTTTAAAAAATGTTTCTATTAAAAGTTATAAATATTTAAACTTTTAAAGTAAAGTGCATTCAAACTAATGTAATAAAACCATAAATTCAATAAAAAACTTCATAGTTTCTCCATTTTTTACTTTATTAAATATTCGGATTGTTGACTATTTACATTTAAAGACTCTTTACATTTAAAGACTTATAAATTCTTTTCACAAAATTTTGTCTAACTATAAACAATATTTCATAGATTATGCTAGCATAAATTTCATGTATTTTTTGTTTTAAATCATTCATTTTTAATTTTAAGTGTTTAAATTTTTTGTAGGTAATTGAAACATGATTTTCTTTTTGATATATGCCCATAAAAAATAATCAAAGGTGTAAAGTCAGATTATAACAACAAGGCTATTGAATAGAATCTCTTCGACCTATCCATCCATATTACCAAACAGTTTGTTTAAGAGAGATATTTGGTAACAAATGGATAGGTGGAGGAAATCCTGTTCAATAGCTCCCTCATTCAGCTGATTTTACAATTTGACAATTTTTAATGGGGATATATCGAACAAAAAAAGTCATCTTTCAACCTACAATAAAAAAAAGAGTTAAAACAAAGAATATGTGAAGCTTATGCTAGTGTGATCTCAAAAATGTTGTTTAGAATTAGACAAAATTTTGTAGAAAAAATTAATAAGTGTTTAAATGTGTACGGTCAGTAGTCCGAACATTTAATAAGTAAAAAAACAGAAAAACTATGAAGTCTTTTATTGAATTTATGGTACAAATATAAAATACAAATATTTAAAAAAATTTTGTCATTCTTTATGTGAGTTATTCTGTATATAATATCATACCATATATACGTTATTTGTATATGATACTGTAGAATATTGTACATACTATATAAGGAATATCATGCAATCCTTTTTCAGTATGGTTACGCTCCGAAGGGATCTTCATTAATTCTTTATAGAAACAAAAAATATCGACATTATCAGTACACAATAACAACAGACTGGCCTGGTGGCATTTATGGTTCTCCCACGATAAATGGTTCTCGTGCTGGTGGTATTATAGCCGCTTGCTGGGCCACATTAATGCATTTTGGATATGGTGCTTATGTAGAGTCTACCAAAAAAATAATTGATACTACTACTTATATCGAAAAAAGGTAGACAATTATAAAATTATAATTATAGAATATGTTATTGCGAATGCTCGCTGCTGAAAGATCGCTTATTGACAGATGTTGATATTGATCAATATTCTAATTTTTTTTTATAAAGTAATTAAACAGTAATAATAATTTTTCTAAGAAGACGTAAGTTTACTAATACTAATTTTGTTGCAGTAGTATCCGAGAATGTTGCATCGCGATCCGCGTTATCTGATCATGCGAGTGTGTGTTGATGTATGAACTCAATATTTTTGAATAAGAATTATAATAATATTTGTGATTAGAGATTATATAATCGTCCCAAGCATCACGCGGAAATATTTGTTCCAGCTTAAAGCTTAAGATAGTTTTTTTTTCTTTTCGGACGTTAAAATTGGACGTTAAAAAGAGGGAGTCACTTTTTTATCTTTTGTTGTATTGGTTTTTTATCAATTTTACCCTGATTTCAATGTTCATTAATATCGATAAGTTTCAGCGATCGATCTTTCAGTGCAATCGTAATAATATTTATATCATGATAAAAATTACAATTTTACAGTAATTTTACAATTTGAATATAGGTTGAGGAAATTAGATGGAATTTTTATTTTTGGTTCTCCAGTCACATCTGTCATTGCATTAGGTTCGAATCAATTTAATATTTATCGACTTTCGGAGGCTCTTAATTTCAAAGGCTGGAATTTGAATACATTACAATTTCCTTGCGGCATACACATATGTATTACACATATACACACTGAACCAGGTGTAGCTGAACGTTTTTTACAAGATGTCGAATGTGCATTGAAAGAAATTTTGAAGGATCCACAAAGTGAAGTGGAAGGAAAGGTAAAACAGCAAAATTGAAATTTATAATTCTAAAATGCTCTCTTTTGAGATGATAATTGTTATATATTTTTCAGCTGGCAATGTATGGAATGAGTCAAAATATTCCTGACAGAACTGTAGTAGGTGACTTTACAAGATACTTCTTAGACACCATGTATTATACTGGTGATAATTAAATATAACTTTGTAACTTATATAAAAATTATATTCACATATATATTATTTTGATATAATATTTCCTATAAGTATATTTTATAGTGTGATTATTTCCAAAATAAAAATATTACTCAATATTTAAAAGTATGAATATAT
Source organism: Harpegnathos saltator (assembly GCF_003227715.2). Classification (NCBI taxonomy): domain Eukaryota; kingdom Metazoa; phylum Arthropoda; class Insecta; order Hymenoptera; family Formicidae; genus Harpegnathos; species Harpegnathos saltator. The sequence continues at coordinate 467,572 of NW_020230561.1, read as the reverse complement.
GAGTCTTCCTATAGGGCAGAAACGGAAATTTGCGGAAGTGATTACGTTAGATACAAATATTACACACAAAAAATTCGTTGACATAGAGGCGTTCTTGAAATATAAGCGCTTCAATATATACGGCAATTTTTCTTATAAAGGTAATTTCTTCTTACAAAATAGCTTTTAAAATATAAATATGCTATTCATGATTTTTCTGTGCTTATAAGCTCTTGTTTTTAGATTATAAAAACAGGTGTTTAATGTAATATTGTAATGAAATTGACTTTACACATGTTTATGGATATCAAAACAAATTTTTAATATGCATTTGATATGTCCAATACTTACAAGAATAGGGTTGTGGCGTCAGATTTGATTTTAAAATTAGTGCGTTCGTACGTCACGAATCATATATTTGTTTGTTTTAAACAGTACCAGACGAGGATGACTTCTTGAAAGTTTGAATACAAAGCTAGTTTATGCTTATAATCAAATTATCACTTTGATTGCGAAATAAGGTGCCACAAAGTGCCTTGAACACCATAACGATCGTGACGTACAGATGAGCAAAAAGAATGTGCGTGAGATACTCATCGTTTTTTAAAATTTTTTCTTGGATGTTAGAAATGTTATTGAATAAATTATACTCTGCAGTTTGTCCAAATATAGGATAGTATAAAAAATGTTGTTATTAGCATTACAAGAATCGTGCATTTAATAAAAATTATGCCCCTTAATGTCTCATCCAGATGGAGAAATTATGTAGTCGTGTCCCTGTACGCGCCTTGGCAACAGAATTAAAAAAACCCGCCACTTAGAAGAAAACGCCGCTCTGTGCCGTGGCGCCTGTGTTTCTGTGCGCTGCGCGCGCCCTCGTTCTTCATTATCTTCTGTTCGTTAGCCTTGGTAACACGTGCGTTGGTTAGTTTTATCAGTTTCTTTCAGTTAATTTGTGCCAATTCTTCTTTTCAGATATGTCTAAGCATAAAAAATCTAAAAAGAATTCCTCCTCGAGACACTCGAGAGAGGAAAGGCACGCGCATAAGCACCGTTCAAGAGATTACTCTGGGGACAGGCGATTGCGGAGACAGGTGATTGCGGGACCGTTCACGCAGTAGATCGTGGAATGCACGTCTATCGCGTATTTCTCGGACGCCAGAGGATCTGTGTTCTCGAAGTTCCCTCGTGGAAATTCTTGACCGAACGCGTGAGTTTATCACCTCTAGTGAAGTCGGACATAACCTCCATTCTAAGGAGTGCTCTCAGGAGGTTATGTCATCCTCAGAACCATTCTTAGGGGTCCCTCAAGTATTCCCCTGGGAGGTTCCGACACTACTTCCTTCGTTCACGCCACAGGTTCCAGACCAGATTGTAGAAGAGCAGCCGGTCGCACAAGCGAACCGGGGCGTTGTACCAGGTATGTCCTCTTGTCGACCCAGCATTATTTGATAAATCCTGGCAAAGAGAGGACATAACCGATTGTCTCTTCTATCTGGTTACGCCGGTTTTTTTTCGCAAATCGATAACGTCGAGCCTCTGACTCCCAACACTGTGGCTTTCGCTGACACTCTTGTCACTATCCTCCCGGATTCTGAAGATCCATTGACTGCCCTAACATCTCATACTTTGGCCAGAGAACTGTTTGGCGGATCTGAGGTTCCCCCAACAATATCTTCTTGGGATCCTATCATTCTAGAATCGATACAAGCAGAATCCCGAGCAGGTTGAGTGAGGAAACTCGTAATTGTCTTCTGGCTAAATACAAAGTCAAGGACGACCTTGCAGCATTAGCTCCACCGAAACTCAATAAGGAGATTATAGCGACTTTAAGTTCTTCTACCTTTAAGAGAGACGAGTACCATTCACTCTTGCAAGCACAAATAGATGCCTGCCTCAATGCCTTGAGCTCAGGTATGTCGTTTCTATTGAAACCACAGCCTTTACAGAGCCTCAACGATGAGGCAAAATCTGCCCTGACAAACCTTTTAGAGTGCATACGCCTGCTTTCGGACCATTGTTATCGCCTCTTTCTGACAAGAAGAGCCTTTGTTAAATCTTCTCTCAATATTATCGGCAAGAAAGCTGCGGACACGGCGCCTTTGGACAAATTCTTTTCCGGCCACAATTTTGCCGAACCACTAAAGGCAGCTCAGGCCTGTGAGAGGACGAGTCGCGAGGTCGCCAAACCGGCACCTGTTATAGGAAGACGCTGCAACCCGTTCGCCAGCAGTCGTCTGCAAAATCAGGCATCTAGGCCACAACTCTGGGAAACCGCAGGGCCCCTGTTCGTTTTCCGCCGGCTCGACAAACAGGAGTCTCTTACATCAGCAGTCGCCGTCAACGACCTCAGTTAGGGACCTGGTCTTGTTATCTACATTAAGCAATGTAAGATCTGCCGGTCGTCTAAGCTTGTCACTGAGCAGTGGTCACATATGACCTCGGACCCCCTTGGTTTAAAAACAATTCAGGGGTACCGCATTCCACTCATGCATCCACTCCCGCTGAGGGCCTCTCTCGCAACCTATATTTTCGCAATCCACTGCCTTGCTTTGCGATTTTAAAGTAAACCGCATACTACTCAAGAGTGTTATTAAACCAGTCGACAAGATGCTATATTCGAAAGTTCACTAGTTTTATCGGCTCGGTCATCTCAGTATGCCCAGCAGTCCAATACGGGTTGCTTTATACTAAAAATTTGAGAGAGCAAAATATCTAGCCCTTCACTCGGAGGGAGATTATTCAGCTTTGATGAACATCCCTTCGGATCTAATCGACGATCTTATATGGTGGATTAATATATTCTCGAATCCCCACCAATCAAATAGAATTCGTTTAGGTAGATTTATCCGAGAATTTTTTTCGGATGTATCTTTGAACGGTTGAGGAGCTTCTTCTGGTGACCCTCGCACACGCCCGGTGGTCAGCAGATGGCTCTTCATATAAACGCACTAGAATTGAAAGCGGCGTTTAACACTCTTCAATGTTCCGCAGCAGATCTCAGTGACTAACATTTTACTTCGCATCGATAATACCACTGCACTTGCTTACATTAACAAATTTGGTACCGTTCAATATTCCTGTCTGTCTGCAATCTCAAGGGAAATCTGGTCCTGGTGCGAGAAGAGGAATATTTTCATTTTCGCCTCGTACATTTCATTAATAGAAAATTCTATTGCTGATTGCGAATCTCGATGCAGAGATCCCGACACAGAATGGTGTCTGTTTGACGAGGCTTTCCAGCAAGTGAATAAGGCTTTTGGTCCCTTTGACATAGATCTTTTCGCTTCCGCGATTAATAATAAATTTCCGCGATTAAAAATAAAGTGCGACGCGTACGTCTCTTGGTTTCCGGACCCGGGTTCGTTTACAACAGACGTATTCGCTCTCGCATAGGAGGCACTTAATTTCTACGCCTTCCCACCATTTATTTTATTACCATGCGTATTACGGAAACTTATAGACGACGAAGCAAAGGGAACTCTGGTGGTACCGTGGTAGCCATCACAAATTTGCTTCCCGCTGTTTCAACGACTCCTGATATCGAAGCCGTTAATTCTATCTTCCAACCATCTCTTACTTTCTTCACCTTTCAGGGACCATCATCCATCGTGGAAGACTCTTTCCCTGGGGATCGCGAAATTATCAGCGGGGCGTTTGAGACATGCTTAGTGCCTCCAGTAGCCATTCCAGCACTACTATCCTCACTTTCGGAAGCAACCATAAAACAGTATACTCGTCCTTTATGTTTTTGGTGGCACTTTTGTCGGAGGAGTAAAATACATTTGCATTCCTTAACGTTTTCTCAAGCACTGGAATTTCTGGCTCAGGAAGCACTCAACGTTTCTTCATACTCGAGCCTGAGTAATATGAGATCAGCAATTTCCTTAATCTCTCACAATGAGATTGGGAACCATTCTATGGTCAAGCGTTTCTGCAAAAATATAGCAGCACCGCGGTCTCGGTATGACTTTATTTGGGATCCGGCCCCTGTCTTAATAAAGCTATCTACGATTTATTCGTATGATTCTCCCTTCCTGAGTGTCATTACTAAGAAATTGGTCATTCTTCTTGCAATTTCGCAAATCTCTATAGACGATAAGCTAATTCTTCGCTTTTCAGATCGAATCAAAGCCTCAGCGTCGGGCCGTTCTCACTCTTTTTTTTTCTTTTCACGATTCGAAGACCATGAGAATCTTTGTGTCTTTCGCCTAGTACAATACTACTTGGAGAGGACTAGATTCTTGCGTCCTGCCGGTTGCGATACCTTCTTTATTTCGCCTAAGAAACCCCTCAAGGCGGTTACAGCACAAACGATAGGTCACTGGATTCGACAGAGCTTAGAAGACTGCGGAATTAACAATAATATAATCTCAGCCCATAGTACGCGTCATTCCTCTACTTCGCGGGCAGCCCAAAAGGGTGTTTTTTTAGACCTAATTAAACGCGCAGCAGGCTGGACCGGACAGTCTCGCGTCTTTGCGAACGTCTACAACAGGTCCATTATCAGTATAGAGGACTTTAGTAATGCGGCTCTTTTACTATGATATTTTACCTTCTTTTTTTCTCTCTCTTGAAAGAAAACATAGGAGTCAGATAATCTTAATTTTAATAGAAAACGATGAGCGTTTATCCGTATGTCATGCGAGTTTTTGCCCTAAACCTACCTAGAAAAGTTTATATATAAAGTGTTAAAACAAAAGATTCTAAACTTACAGAGTATATAGAATTAATTGTATTGAGTAAAAATTCTATGCCATAAATATAGATCAAAAAATAAAGGACAATGTTAACCCTTAGCGCTCCGTTGGCTCCGGTACGGAGACATCGCTCATTTGTTCAGTAACTCCGGTGGCTCCGCTGCAGAGCCAAATGTTTTTAACATGATTACACTTAAGATGCTATGTCATCGTCGCTGTAGTTAAAACGTGCTAAGTCTGTAATATTGAGGTTAAATTATTTTACGAACTTTTTTATGGTTAAAAACATAGAGACGAATGAATGTTATGATGAAAATTTAGAGCTGAGTGATAGTGAAGACGTATTTGATTTTCAAGTATTATTATTATTATTATTTTATTATTATTTTCAAGTATTATTTTCAAGAAAAGGATGGCAGACGTCAAACTAGTGAGTACTGTGACACTTGCCCAAGTAAACTCAGAATGCACATGGGGGATTGTTTCCAAAGATATCACACGATGGTGAATTATAAAATTTAAAATTTATGTTTCATTTGCAAGAGAAATATGCATATTTATAAAATAAATAAAATCAAAAACATTTACAAGCACGTGTAATTCCTTCCACACAAAATAAGACTTCTTCTCAGACGCTCCGCTACAAAAATGTGCCGGAGTTGCTGGTAGGCAGTGGTACAAAAACGCGCAGAGCGCTAAGAGTTAAAGAATCCCGTTTTTGTGTCTCTCGAGGGAACGGGCGAAACCTATTGGAAACATTGTGAATAAGTATCTATTTGAAGAAAATGAACTTCGGAATGTCCAGAAGTGAGGGAAAAATTTTTGACGCTGAAACAAAGATGCATATTATGAAAGATAAAGATAAGTTTACGGAAGAGTTTCTATGTTCTAAGTGCTACGTATTTTCACTATTGTTTTAAAAAGAGTAAATAATAATTTTAAAAATAATATTTTTCTAATATTAAAACCAACAAGAGGATGCAATTTTCAATATACCATATGTCCCGTAAAAACTAAGAACTAAGGTCTCAGAAGAGTGTCTTGACTCAATATTATAAAGGAGGAATCCCATTGGGCGTTTATCATATTGATCATCTCGGATCACTTCCATCTACGCACAAGAATTATCGACACATATTCATTGTCGTGGACGCTTTTTCAAAATTCATATGGTTGTATGCGACGAAAATAACCAACGCTGCGGAAATTTTAAGATGCCTGAAGAGACAGTCAGTTATTTTTGGTAATCCGAGAAAAATCATCTCCGATCGAGGTTCGGCATTTATCTCTCATGATTTCCGAGATTATTATGAAGCTGAAAAATTAGAACATGTGTTAATTACGACCAGCAAGCCAAGAGCCAACGGCCAGATAGAAAGAATAAATCGAACGGTGATTCCATTGTTACTATACGTGTATAGTAACTACTATACGTGAGCTCATAGAAGAGTTAACTAGTATATTCCAGGAGCAACGAGACGAAATACGAATCTAGGCCAAGCAAATATTCCCAAAGTTCAGCAAGAAAACAGGCACGGGTTTAACAAGACTAGGAAGGCGGCTGTACAATATAGAAACGGGCATCTGGTCGTTATTAAAAGAACTCAATAGGGGTCCGGACTGAAATTGGCATTTAAATATCATGGTCCTTATCGCGTTATTAAGATCCTGAGAAACGAGCATTATATGGTGCAAAAGATCGGTGAGCATGAGCGAACCCTACGAAACACAGCAGATGAGTACATGAAGCCTTGGATCAATAATGTCGATGAAAAACTAACCGATGATGAGGAGATTGAAATTATCCGAGGGAACATATCCGAGCAGGCTGGCCGAGTTGTTGGATGCTAAATTTTAATTTTTATAATCTGTCGAACTTATTCAAATAGCGCGGCGTGCACTTAGATTTAGCAGAGCAGCGCTAGTTTCGGCGCTGTAGCCGGCGCGCATGTGTGTAAAGCCAGCAGCACACGGTGCTTATTTTCGTGCTGGATTGCTTGCTGGATAAAAATACTGCGTTCTGATTGGTACATTTCCGAAGATGGATGGAAATGCACCAATCAGAACGCAGTATTTTCATCCAGCAAGCAATCCAGCACAAAAACAAGCACCGTGTGCCGCTGGCTTAAGCGAGTGAGGCGAGAAGAAAAACAGTCGAAAAGAGATAGAGAGTTAAGCGTGTGATTCGTAGAGAGTAAACCGAAAAGCGAGTTATATTCATAATAAACCAGTGACAATCGTAAATCCCACATATATTTCTTTTTAAATATATTTAATACATAGTATTTTATACTAAAAATGTTCATTTCACAAAATAAAATAAATACAATTTTATTTTTTCATACAATTCATCATCATGTTTACAATTCCAATGTTTTTATAAAATCCTGTTTATTTAAAATTAAAATTCGTATACATAACTACACAAATATATACAAATAATATTAAATATATATATATAACTTATAATAGAATAACATAATATAAGACTTTTATATTTGTCTTAATCTGCTCTGTCTCCACGAATTCCTCATACTGAGTTATTATAGGGCACCCTATATATGAATAAAATAATAAAAAAGAACTTTAATATTTAAAATGTTTAATATTTAAAAACATTTATTTTTTATAATTATCATAATAATATATATTTCTTTTTAAATATATTTAGTACATAGTATTTTATACTAAAAATGTTCATTTCATAAAATAAAATTAATACAATTGTACTTTTTTATACAATTTATTATCATGTTTACAATCCCAATTTTTGTCTTTATAAAATTAAAATTCATATACATATATACATATAATATCAAATATATTCACATAATTTATAATAGGATAGCATAATATTTTATATGCTATTATTTATACACACAGATATAACAATAAAACTTTAATATATAACATGAATTAAAGTATTAAAATATGTATTATATATTACAATTGAACATTTAAATGCTATTGTAATTTCATAAATATTTATTATTATAAATCATCGATGATTTATAATAATTTAATTTATTAATATTTACAATTACAATAAATTTTGAGAGAATGAATTTTATTATCTAGATAAATTATAAATATTAACCTATGTCCATTTCACGAAAAGAAAGAGCAATTCTTTTTCTTATACTATAATCACTTTCTACCTCTTAAAAACCAAAAACACTTCATTTCCTTTTAAATAAATATATTCTGTAGAAAGAAGTGTAATCAACTCCAAATTATCTTGTAAGTATTTAAATCTATCGAGTCCATCATTTTTAAGTCTCATTATGCTTCTTTGTGTTGCAGGCTAAAAAAGAATAAAATATATTACTTTCTTAGAAAGTATTAATATTTTTATTAATTAGAACTAATTTTCTGATTTCTGACTCTTTTTTTTATTATTTATGCCATAAGTAAATAAGATACAATAAATATTATATATTTTAACATCTTTCATCATTATTACTTCTTTCTTTCTCTGTATGTAGCAATATACAGGGTCTGCCAAAAGTTCCGGAACGGCTAATTATTTAAAAAAATAATAATTGTTTAAAACAATGTTTGAAACAAAAGTTGTAGGGCTTAGAAAAAGCTATCAGAATATTGATAATTGTTTAACCTTAGAATGACTTCGAGAAACGTTATCAAGGTCGACATAAAAATCTTAAATAGAAACTCAAATTTTTTATTACATCGTCTTTTTCCACCAATTAATTTGAACAACTTTTATCTGAAACATTTTTTTATTTGCCTAATATTTTTTGAGATATTTAAGGATAATTTGGTAACTTTTTTAATATTTAATTTACGATATCTCGCTAACTGTTTGTCGGGATAAAAAAAGGTACTAGACTTTTCTATTCTAATCTCAAGAATATATTGGCACAATAATGTTCTATTTTTTGTTAATTTATCGATCTTTCGAAATTTTAAAATTATCGAATTAACAAAAGTCAGGGCGCTATTGTAACAATATATTCTTGAGACCAAGTAGAATAGAAAAGTCTAGTAAATTTTTTTATCCCGACAACAGTTAGCGAGATATCGTAAGTTAAATATTGAAAAAGTTACCAAATTATTCTTAAATATAAAAATATTAGGCAAATAAAAAAATGTTTCAGACAAAAGTTGTTCAAATTAATTGGTGAGAAAAGACGACGTAATAAAAAGTTGGAATTTCTATTTAAGATTTTTATGTCGACCTTGATAACGTTATTCAAGGTCAAACAATTATCAATATCTGATAGCTTTTTTTAAGCTCTACAACTTTTGATTCAAACATTGTTTTAAACAATCATTATTTTTTGAAATAATTAACCGTTCCGGAACTTTTGGCAGACCCTGTATATGTATACAGGGTGAGTCAAAAGTATGACAACCCTTAAAAATCTTGAAAGATATGTTTTACAGAAAAGTGTTTTAGACAAAAGTTATAAGGTTCAAAACAATGCATTTACTGATCTTATCAGTTTGATCTTGAGTGGTGTTGCCAAGATCAGATCAAGGTCAACTTATTTTTTTTTTATAGAAACCCCAATTTTTTATTATATCATCCTTTCTACCAATTAATTTTAATAACTTTTATCTGAAAAATTTTTTTATTTGCCTAATAGTTTTTTATATATTTAAGGAAAATTCGATAACTTTTACAATATTTAACTTACGATATCTCACTAATTATTTGTCGGAAGAAAAAACTATTAGACTTTTTTACTCTACTTGGTCTCAAGAATATATTGTTACAATAGCATCCTGACTTTTGTTAAATTGATGATTTCAAAATTTCCAAAAGTCAATAAATTAACAAAAGTTAGGGAATTATTGTAATCATATGATCTTGAAACCAAATAGAATAAAAAAGTCTAGTTCTATCATTTTTTCTTCCGACAAGTAGTTAGCGAGATATCATAAGTTAAATATTCAAAAAATCATCAAGTTTTCCTTAAATATCTCAAAACATATTAGGTAAATAAAAAAATGTTTCAGACAAAAGTTGTTCAAATTAATTGGTAAAAAAGATGATATAGTAAAAAATAAGGGTTCCTGTTTAAAAAAATAAGTTGACATTGACCTGACCTTGGCAACGCTACTCAAGGTCAAACTGATAAAACCAATAAAGTTTGAGCCTTATAACTTTTATCTGAAACACTTTTCTGCTAAACTTATATCTTACGAGATTTTTAAGAGTTTCCATACTTTTGACTCACCTTGTATATATACGGGTGTCTATAAAGTCCGACTCCTGAATCTCGAAAACGGCTTTAAATATGGAAAAATGTTTCAGACAAAGGTTGTAGGATATTAAGGGGGACAGATGATGAAAGTGTGGATTTGACCTTGAGTGATTTTATCAAGGTCAGGTCAATGTGATGTGTCAGGTCGATGTTTTCTTAAATAGAACTCCCCATTTTTTATTAGATAATTTTGTAGCCCTCGTCGAAACATTTTCAAAACACTATCTATTTGTGTCTTTTGCCTAAGCCATTCCCAAGATATGAAGCTTCAAAGTTGACATACCGCCGGCATTCGCATTACCCAAGGTGTATCGCGTGGAGGTTGCACGGTCGGATTTATGCCACTTGTGTGTGCGTGTGTATGTGTGTACTATGTGTGTGTGTGTCTGACTGTGTGCGTGTATGTGTCACAATAGAGATAAGGATTCCACAGTTCGTCATTCCCGTAGTATCTTTTGACTCCAAAATTGTATCTCCAAAATCTCTCCACTGTGACTCGGACTTTACAGACACTCTGTATATAAATATACATATACAGGGTTTTCAAAAAGTCCGGGAACGCTAAAATATTTCGAAAAATGTGAAAGATACGAAAAAATGTTTGATACAAAAGTTGTAGGGCTTAAAAAGATCTATTTAATAGCTATATCAGTTTGACCATAGGTGGTGTTGCTAAGGTTATATGAAGGTCAACTTTGTTTTTTAAATGGAACCCCCTATTTTTTATTTGAAATTCTTGTAGCTTATCTTGAGAGCTTTCCAAAAAACTATAATGAAGTCATTTTTTATTAAGTTCTTTCCGAGTTATGACGCTTGAAAGTTACAGTACCGCCGGCATTAGCATTACCCGAAGTGTACCGCGCGGAGGTCGCACGGTCGGATTTACACCTCGCGCGCGCGCGCGCGCGCGCGCGCGTGTGTGTGTGTGTGTGTGTGTGTGTGTGTGTGTGTGTGTGTGTGTGTGTGTGTCACTACAGAGATCAGGACCCTACGGTTCGTCACTCTCGCAGTATTTTAAGACTCCAAACCCTCTCCGTAGTGTATGTGTATATATGTGTGTGTGTGTGTGTAGGTAACATTTTTCAAGCTATTGTTTTTTATTTTTTCAATTCATCAAATGTTCAAAATGTCTTCCTTCTACTGTTTGGCAATGAGCTAAACGTCCATAGAAACTAGTGATCACATGGCTTATTTGTTCTAAAGTGATCAGAGATGTTTCCTGCATTATTCGATTCTTTACGTCTTCCAAATTACTTGGTTTCGTCGCATAAACCTTACTTTTGATGTGTCCCCAAAAAAATAAATCAAGAGGAGATAGATCAGGTGATCCAGCAGGCCACTCAATGGCACTTCTCCTACCTATCCATCGATTAGGAAAAGAATGGTTTAAAAATTCTCGAACTCGTACCGCAAAATGAGGTCCTACTGCATCTTGCTGGAACCAAACGTTTGACATATTTGCGTAAAATAAATTTTCAATTTCAGGAATATGATCTCACAATAAATTTTCATATTTTGCAGCATTTTAATCACCATCTATGAAAAATGGGCCTATAATACCGCGACTACAAATCTCTGTCCAAAGATTTAATTTTTGTGGATATTGTGTGCGAAGATCACTCATCCAATGTGGGTTTTCGTCACTCCAATATCTACAATTGTGGCGATTAACAGCACCATTTATTTGAAATATGGCTTCATTAGAAAAAATAAAATTCAAAAAGTTAGCATTATCATCACACCGATGCATCAGTTCTTCACAAAACTGAATTCTTCTGTCAAAATTATCTCCCATAAGTTCTTAAGCAATAACAATTTTATACGGATAATATTTATGTTTTTTTAAAATGTTAGAAACGCTACCTTTACTGATATCATGGGCTTGTGCTGTTTTTGATACGGACAAATGAGGATTTTCCTGAAATGATTGGAGGACATCCAAAGTCTTATTACCATTAGTTGCGGATTTTGGCCTTCCGCTGCGAGATCGGTCCTTAACTGTTCCCGTTTCAAAAAAACGAGTCACTGTTCTGCAAACGGTGAATTTAGAAATAGGATCGAGATCAGGATGTGTAACATTGAATAGATCAGCTACTTCTTGATATGATCTAATACTCAAATCCTCAAACCCTCGATAAATAAGTAGCAATATTCTTTCTTTTTCGGTCAACATTTTTCAGAAAAAAATGTGATATTATAATCGGAAAAAGAAACAAAAGAGACAAAGAGTGAGATACGAGCGAGCGCAACTCGTTTTTAAAATATGTGGGCCGAGAAGCATCTCTGGTCGCAGTGTACCTCCGCGTGGTACACTTTGGGTAATGCTAATGCCGGCGGTACTGTAACTTTCAAATGTTATAACTCGGAAAGAACTTAATAAAAAATGAGTGTTTTGGAAAGCTCTCGAAATAAGCTACAAGAATTTCCAATAAAAAATAGGGAGTTTCATTTAAAAAAACAAAGTTGATCTTCATATGACTTTAACAACGTCACCTATGGTCAAACTGATATAACTACTAAATAGATCTTTTTAAGCCCTACAACTTTTGTATGAAACATTTTTTCATATCTTTCATATTTTTCGAAATATTTTAGCGTTCCCGGACTTTTTGAGAACTTTATATATATATATATATATTATATGATATACATATACCGATTGTTTCGGACCACCCGGGCACCCGATTTTTTCGTTAATGCGACATTTTAGAGAAAAATATTTTAGACAAAAGTTGTAGGGCTTCAAAGGATCTATTTACTAACGCTATACATTTAACCTTGGGATAACCTTGAAAAGTCAAGTCCAGTCAAGATCAACATAAAGATCTTAAATGGATACCCCAATTTTTTATTATATCATCTTTTTCTAGCAATTAATTTGAACAACTTTTGTCTGAAACATTTTTTTTATTTACCTAATATTTTTTAAGATATTTAAGGAAAACTTGATGACTTTTTCAATATTTAACTCACGATATCTCGCTAACTATTTGTCAGAAGAAAAAGTGAAGTGAAGTCAGAAGAAGAAAAAGTACTAGGCTTTTTTGCTCTATTTAGTCTCAAGAATATATATATACAATAGCGCTCTGACTTTTGTTAACCTGCTAATTTTTGGAAATTTCAAAATCATCAAATTAGCCAAATTCAGGACGCTATTGGAACAATATATTCTTGAGACTAAATAGAGCAAAAAAGTCTAATACCACTTTTTCTTCTAACAAATAGTTAGCGAGATATCGTTATCGAGTTAAATATTGAAAAAGTCATCAAGTTTTCCTTAAACATCTTAAAAAATATTAGGTAAATAAAAAAATGTTTCAGACAAAAGTTGTTCAAATTAATTGCTAGAAAAAGATGATATAATAAAAAATTGGGGTATCCATTTAAGATCTTTATGTTGATCTTGACTGGACTTCTCAAGGTTATCCCAATGTCAAATTCATAGCGTCAGTAAATAGATGTTTTGAAGCCCTACAACTTTTGTCTGAAATATTTTTCTCTAAAATGTTGCATTAACGAAAAATTCGAGTAACCCGGGTGGTCTGAAACACCCGGTATATATGTATATGTATGTAATGTTCATATAATCTAGCTTCACGCGCCGCATATAGCTCATATACTTCTCTCATTGTCAGCTGATATTCATTATTTAGCGCGTAAACTACATTCTCTTCTTTATTCCCGGCGTGAAAATAATGATCACACAAATATACTTAAGTGTAAAATATTCATAAGCAAAGAAAAATAGAATATAAGCTTACCATATAGATTAGATTATCTGTGCATTCGTTCGTTGCGTTCGCTATCGTCTTTCGTCGAGTGCTTTTTCCCATATCACGCTCTCATTCTTCGTTCTCAATTAAATTATTGAGCATAACTTCTTTTCTCTCGTTTCGCATTCATCTTTTCCGTGTCTTCTGACGTATGCGTCACGAGACATCCCATAATCCCGCATGATTTACGTCTCAACAATTAAAGACCGGAGAAGTAAGTGGAGGAATTTGCGTACAGTTTCGTACAACGTATTGATAAGGAGGCAGTCTCTCCAACAAATTCACCAATAAGGAGCGTCATTAGCCAGATGATGCCAAGACGCAAATTCACTCCAGGTACGCATGTTCATCCTAGTGGCATCCGTGACACGCTGAACGCCATCCCTTGTTTCATTATTATTCGAAAATCCATTGCACGTTATCGACGAGGTGTCGAATCGTTTGACCAATACTCGAGGCTGGAACACAAATGCAATATATTTTTAGTTTTTTGGTATTATTATTGTGACAAGATTTTATATCTTTATTTAATTCTAATAATCAGTTCATTTAAAACTCCGTTTTTTAATAATTAGTTCACTTATATAACTATTTTATTCATAATTAAAATGTAAAATATTAAATTTGGATATTAACATGTAATATTCCCAAGAATATTTTAATGAATCATAGTAAGTCATTGCTGTTGTATAATCGATTAAGAGAATAATCCGAGGAATACTCATTCGTTATTTTTATATATGTTTATAATTAATTTCGTGTAAATTTTGCAAAGTATCCGTTGTCGCTACATTATCAAAGAATGAGTAAAACCTCACGTATGTATCTGATGCATATATTTAACGGATGTTAACTTTCAAAATCACATCCAAACATAAATCTATAATTACATTCAGAAAACTTTTGAGTAGTTACTACGTATTACTCGTATCATTGGAACACTTTTTTAAATATTAAGAGGTTACATTGAAAGCCGCTGTTATGTAGATAGCTCTAACTATATATGCTGTGGGCAGTAACAGATATCTCTTATATCGTTTTGAAATGTGAACATTTCTCACTAAAATTCAGTCCTCAGACGTCATCCTTTGTTTACACAAGTGCTTTTCTATAATCAAATTAAAATGGAACGCGATAAATTGTTTTTCCGATATATACAGTCTATTCCACAAGAGCGTACGGCTTCACATTTTATTAATAGATGACGCACAGACGTTAAGTTCGGTTTTTCCAATTCTCTGAACAGTTCGGAAAAATGTTTTGAGGTGATATGCGTAATGTGACTTGTTTTGTCTGTAACACAACAGAATAAACACAATGAGTGCTGCGTATGCAAGTCGTTTTGAAACAGTGTTTCTTTGCACACATCCGAAAGAACCGAAAATGTCGTATGCAGCTGCCGGCCGCTACATGAAAAAGTCAAAGAGGTTGGTTAGGAAGCGGATGAAACGTTATAACAAAACAAAAACAAGTGTTAACGACCTGCCGGAACGTGGCACCCAGCGCTCAACGACGAAAAAGGACGATAAAGCTATCATCAAGATATTTGAGAAGAATCCTAGATGTTCGTTACAGCGAGCGAAGAATCTTTTATTGAAAAAGGATATAGAAGTGAGTCTTAATATTAGCAGACGACGATTGTTTGATTCTGAATACAGCTGGCGGTCCACAAAGTTAAAACCTTTCTTGAGCGAGAAACACATCGAAAAACGGTTGGAGTGGGCAAAGGCTAATATTGACCGTGATCTTGCCAATATAATCTTCACCGATGAATCATCCTTTTGGGCCTGGATTCCCAGAAGGTATGCGAGGTCGACTCGTCACGATCCCGTTGTTCAACGTACAGTAAAACACCCAGTAAAAGTACTCATGTGGGGATGTTTCTGTAAACAGGGATTTGGTACTTTGTATTTCTTCACAAACAATATGAATGCACAGAAAATGAATATGATTTATCATAAGTGTTTATTAAAGTCTGCTCAAAGATGGTTTGGCTCAGATAATAGTTCATGGGTGCTTCAAGAGGACAAAGAACTCAAAACACCGAAGTCGTGCGTGTACGGAGTGGAAACGTGAAAATGACATCACTACAATGGATTGGTCTTCCCAATCGCCTGATACTAATCCTATCGAAAACGTGTGGGCAGTCATGAAGATCAAACTCAGAGAAAAGAAAATTTTTAATTTAAAGCAGCTCGTTCGTCATATACGAGAAATCTGGAGATCTCTTCCTGAGACAATGGCTGAAAATCTCGTGGAAAGCATGCCCTGACGCTGCCAGGCCATACTCGATAACAAAGGAGAACTTACTAAGTAAACGCATTTTAGTTTATTGAATTTATTAATAGATCCAAATCAAATTTTTAACAATTTTGTGTTTTTTTAGAAGAAACAGCCCGTACGCTCTTGTGAAACAGATTATACTTTTACATTACTTTGATTTGAAAAAAAGTGTAACTGAAACTCATCGATTGCTTGCGAAAACTTATAGCAAATCTGCTCCATCGGAGACAATATGAAGAGATTGGTTTTGACGGTTCAAAAGTGGTGATTGTGACGTTCGCGACAAACAGCGGCCAGGTCAATCGAAAAAGTTCGAAGATGAACAATTGCAAGCTGTATTGGAAGAAGACCCTGCTCAAACACTCAAAGAATTGATTCAACAGCTCGAAGTCGATAAATCAACCATTTCGCTACATTTACAAGTCATGGGGAAGATCCAGAAATAAGGGAGATGGCTGCCACATAAATTGACCGAAAATGCTATTGCTAATCGTTTAAACATCTCCGACCGATTTCTTTGTTTGTAAGGAATAAAAGGAAGAGTTTCTTGTGGCGTATCGTGACTAGCGATGAAAAATGGATCTATTTTGACAACCCGAAATGCAAGAAATCATAGGTTGATCCTGGTCAACCGTCAACGTCGATACCAAAGCGAAATATCCACAAAGTAATGCTCTCAATTTGGTGAGATATGGAGGGTGTTATGTATTATGAACTATTGAAACCAAACGAAACAGTTACCGCCGAACATTATTGACAACAATTGGAGCGTTTGAATGATAATTTGACGCAAAAACGACCATCAATTGTATCAAATCGCCGAAAAGTGATTCTTCTTCATGACAATGTTCGATCCCATGTTGCTACAGCCGTGAAATAAACACTGATGGAGCTCGAATGGGAAGTTCTCCCGCATCCAGCGTATTCTCTAAACCTAACCTCAAGCGATTACCATCTGTTCCGATCGATGCAACACACTTTGGAAGATATATATTTCCATAATTACGGGGAAGTGGAAAATTGGGTTACTAAATTGATTGGCTCAAAAGACAGATCGTTCTTTTGTCGCGGAATTCAACTTCTGCCTGAAAAGTGGGAAAAAGTCATAGCTTCCAAGGACAAATACTTTAATTGATGTATTCATACATTTTATTATTGAAATAAATGCTCAAAAAACACAAAAATAGCGGCTTTCAATGTAATCTCCTAATATATCATATGAATGTAAAAGTATATTTATAATTTATGCTATTGCTACTTTTATATTTATATTTGTAATTTTTTACAATACAAAAGAATATTTAACAATTAGAAGAATAATAACACTAATTGTTCATTGCACATTTCCTCACTAGAAGAAATAATAAAAACTGTTCATTGAACATTTTATCTTATTGAACGTAATCAATTTATCTCAAGAAGAGAATATATGAAATGCGAGGATTGAGACACCTACCTCTTGCTTCTTGCGAACCAGATAATTTTTGCCATCATTATTGTCCCACGATTCTATACCGTCGGTACGGTATCGTACGCAAAACTCAACTACATTCGATGCTACCGGCAACGTCAATCGAAAACGAAAGGTGTCATAGAGAATGAGGGCCGGTGTCCCAGGCTGTTCTACATATGTGCAATGCACGTCCTCATGGGTGGACCAATAGTCGTTGCTAACCCTCACTACGACCTCTTTATCGTAGGCCAAGTTCCTGACTTTCACTGTGCCCACCAAGCACTGCTCAGACTCGCGCACGATTACGTTCTCTAGGCTAACGTTATCCTGATCAAGTTTACGACGAAAGGCAAGGTAATCGCTCGCTGGTTGTGGAAAAGTCACCTGCCAAGGTGGCGTAACATCCTGCACTGTGTCCTGATTCTCCTTTGACGTGCGTAGCAAATCGCCGGTTAATCCAGTAACATAAGCCGTACTCCATAATGGTGGCATGTTACTTGGCTCTGACATCATACGAACCTGCATGCCAAGTTAGATGTGCATGATACAATGAAGAATGTACGATAGTATGATATAGTTTGATAATGAAAAAAAATCTAAAAATTGATTTAATATAAACATGTTTCTCTAAAAAATAACTCATAATAATAATAATAATAATAATAATAATAATAATAATAATAAACATAATTATAAGTTAATATATTAAATATTAAAAGGCATATATATATGAAAATTTTTTGTTCCTTTCGACAAATAAATAAACAATAATTAAAAACATTAAATAAAAAGTTCTAATTATTTATATTAGAAGACACCTTGTCGTTAATCTTTCCCTTTCTTTCATATATGTTATCAACTATATAGCCCTAAATAACAATTAAAAGGTTTTAACATTAATTTTTATTTATTATTTATTAATGTTTCTCCCTATTTTCGAGGAAAGTAGTTAACATTCTATTCTCGATTAGGGTGAGGGATTAGGGATGAGGAGTCACGTCCCCTTGGAGATTTGCGGATTTGGTCACTTGGTCTGCCGAGTTGAAAATCATATGAAAGAAGCTAGTTAAAGCTAAGCTAAAATTAAACGGCTTTAAGCTTGTAAAATATCCTGAGCTCCGATGGTATTCCTGCCAGCACCTAGAGTCAGGATTCTTTCAGAACAAGGTTTCTTAAGGACAGATTCTAACGGCCATTTGACGTTGGCCTGCAGTGTGCCCGGCTTCCTCTAGCAAATGGCATAGATGATTATTTTCTACAATACAGGAAAGTCCGCGGACTCTTCTTCAATTTACCAGCCTATTATTTGTTTAGTGAGACGGGTAAGCTTTTCAAGTATGTACTCGCCGCTCGTCTTCACCCGCCTGGCCCACGTTGACTCCAATCTGGCTTTTAATCAGTTCGAGTTCCGAAAAGAACAATCGATAATTGATACGGTCATTAAGTCCTTCTCAGAGAAAGTCATATTTTTTCTTAAGCCGAGATTATATTAGCGGTGTCACTGAACATCGTCAACGCATTCAAGATCTTACCTTGGAAGAACATAAGAATTAGAGGACTCGAATGCTACTGAATGTCCTTTATCTCGGAAGAGTGGTCAGAACCTATCTACGAAACAGGTAGATATAATACTTCAGTTCGATATAATAAGATTATATATACAGGATGTCCCATTTTAAAGGACCCACTCAAATATCTCGGAAACACTGCGTTAAATCGAAAAATGCTTAAGACAAAAGTTGTTTAGCTTGAAGGGGGACATAGGACAGCGATAGCATTTTGTTTATAGATGGCATCACTTTCGAGATATTCACTGATCATCAATTTTCTTAAATAGAAATTCCAATCTTTTATTATATCAACATTTCTACAAACTAATTTGAACAACTTTTGTCTGAAACATTTTTTTATTTGCCTAATATTTCTTAAGATATTTAAGGAGAACTTGGTAATTTTTTCAACATTTAACTTACGATATCTTGCTAACTATTCATCGAAAGAAAAAATAGTATTAGACTATTTTACTTTATTTACTATCAAAAACATATTACTATAATAGTGCCCTAACTTTTGTTAACTTATCGACCTTTGGAAATTTCAAAATTATTATATTAACAAAAGTTAGGGTACTATTATAGTAATATATTCTTGATAGTAAATAAAGTAAAAAAGTCTAATATTATTTTTTCTTTCGATGAATAGTTAGCGAAATATCGTAAGTTAAATATTGAAAAAGTTACCAAGTTTTCCTTAAATATCTCAAAAAATATTAAGCAAATAAAAAAATGTTTCAGACAAAAATTGTTCAAATTAGTTGGTAGAAAAAAGTGATATAATAAAAGATTGGGGTTTCTATTTAAGATAATTGATGATCAGTGAATATCTCGAAAGTGGCGCCATCTACGAGGGTGGTCCGATAAGTACTTAGCCTACAAAAGAAAAACGAAAATTTTGGAAAAGTGGCGATTTATTTCTCAACATAGTCTCCTTTTAGCTCGATACACTTTTAGCTCGAGACCCAGCGATGCTCCAACTTCTTTAATCCGTCTGAAAAATACGTTTTCTCGAGGTCTGCAAAGTAGGCCTCCGTGGCGGCGATGACCTCCTCATTCGACTCAAATTTCTGCCCGGCGAGTGACTTTTTCAAGTTTGGAAACAAAAAGAAGTCGCACGGGGCCAAATCTGGAGAATACGGTGGATGGAGCAGCAGTTCGTAGCCCAATTCGACCAATTTGACCGTGGCGAGGGCGGAGGTGTGAGCCGGTGCGTTGTCATGGTGGAAGAGCACTTTTTTCTTCGCCAAATGGGGCCGTTTTTCTGCAATTCGGCGTCGAATCGGCCCAATAATTCGGCATAGTACAGCCCTGTGACCGTTTTGCCCTTCTCCAGGTAGTCGATGTAGATCACACCTTGTGAATCCCAGAAAACGGTGGCCATCACCTTTCCGGCCGATAGGACAGTCTTCGCCTTCTTCGGAGCACGTTCGCCGGGTGAAGTCCACTGTTTCGACTGTTCCTTGTCTCTGGTGTGTACCAGTGGATCCATGTTTCGTCGACGGTCACGAAACGACGCAGAAACTCCTTCGGATTACGCTTAAACAGCGTCAAACACTGCTCTGAAGTGGTCTCACGGTTGCGCTTGTTGTCCGGAGTGAGCAAACGCGGCACCCATCGCGCCGACAGCTTTCTCATGCCCAAAATTTCATGCAGGATGTGACCCACGCGGTCTTTTGAGATGCCTACTGTCTCAGCTATCTCGCGCACCTTCAATCGGCGGTCTGCCAATACGAGATCGTGGATTTTTGTCATGTTATCCTCCGTGGTAGCCGTTTTCGGGGCACCTGGGCGTGGCTCATCAAAAACCAACGTGCGACCACGTTGAAACTCGTTAAACCAATTTTTGACGGTCGCCATCGAAGGAGAAGAGTCACCGTACACAGCATCCAAGCGCTCTTTGATTTCGCTGCGCGATTTCCCTTCCAAAAACAAGAATCGAATCACCGACCGATATTGCTCTTTTTCCATTTTTCTAAAATCCGCGGACACGCCCGCTTCCACACGCGGTCAAAACAAAACTACGAGTCCGATTCGGCTGAAATTTCGACAGTAGCCGTCTACGAGAATGTACTACACGATAGTAAATTTCTTTTGCGATAGT
The DNA here is from genome assembly GCF_003227715.2 of Harpegnathos saltator. Classification (NCBI taxonomy): domain Eukaryota; kingdom Metazoa; phylum Arthropoda; class Insecta; order Hymenoptera; family Formicidae; genus Harpegnathos; species Harpegnathos saltator. The sequence continues at coordinate 446,496 of NW_020230561.1, read as the reverse complement.
GGCGCCATCGGGCGGTGAGGCTAAGTACTTATCGGACCGCCCTCGTATAAACAAAATGATATCACTGTCTTATGTCCCTCTTCAAGCCAAACAACTTTTGTCTGAAACATTTTTCGATTTAACGCAGTGCTTTTGAGATATTTGAGTGGGTCCTTTAGAATGAGGCACCCTGTATATACAGGGTGTCCCATTTTAATGTCCCATTCCAAATAACTCTTTAGTATTGAAGTTTCAAAGACAATGATCTGAATAAAAATTGTAGGGATTTAAATGAGCTACCTTATGATGACCTTGACTTTGACCTTGACCTCTATTTTCAAGGTCATTTGAAAGTCAACTTGCGTTTTTTAAATGGGAACTTTTATTTTTTATTACACTGTTTTTTTCTACTAATTAAGTTGAACAACTATTGTCTAAAACATTTTTTTTTGTCTAATATTTTTTGAAATATTTGAGGAAAACTTGATAACTTTTTCAATATTTAACTTACGATATCTCGCTAATTATTTGTCAGAAGAAAAAGTGGTACTAGACTTTCTTGCTTTATTTAGTCTTAAGAATATATTGTTACAATAGCGCCTTGATTTTTGTTAATTTGATGATTTTGGAATTCCAAAAAGTCAGTAAATTAACAAAAGTCAGGGTGCTATTGTAACAATATATTCTTGAGACTAAATAAAGCAAGAAAGTCTAGTACCACTTTTTCTTCCGACAAATAGTTAGCGAGATATCGTAAATTAAATATTGAAAAAGTTATCAAGATTTCCTCAAATTTCTCAAAAAATATCAGACAAATAAAAAAATGTTTTAGACAAAAGTTGTTCAAATTAACTAGTAGAAAAAAACAGTGTAATAAAAAATAAGGGTTCCCATTTAAAAAGTGCAAGTTGACCTTCAAATGACCTTGAAAATAAAGGTCAAGGTCAAAGTCAAGGTGATCATAAAGTAGCTCACTTAAATCCCTACAACTTTTATTCGGATCATTTTCCTTGAAACTTCAATACTGAAGAGTTATTTGGGGTGGGATGTTAAAATGGGACACCCTGTATATACATACAGAGTGTGGCAAAAGTCTGGAAACATTCAAATATCTCTTAAAAATGAATTAAAAAAACGGTTCAGACAAAAGTTCTAAAGTTTAAAAAGATGCATTCAACGATAATATCCACTTGACTTTGGATGGTGTTGTCAAGGTCAGGTCAAGGTCAACCTGATATTTGTAAATGGAATCCCCAACTTTTTATTATATATTCTTCTAGCTTACCTCGAGAGTTTTTCAAAACACTATAACAAAGTTTCTTTTCGTTAAGTACTTTCCAAGTTATGAGGCACGAAGGTTGCAGTACCGCCGACATTAGCATTACCCAAGATGTACCGCATGGAGGTTGCACGGTCGGATTTACATCTCGTGTGTGCATGTGTGTATGTGTGTGTGTGTGTGTGTGTGTGCGTGCGTATGTAAAAAAGTGAGTGAGTGAACGATTGAATGAATATGCGTTTACAAATTTAAATGTTCGAATTGTTGGCCTTCTTCAACTTGACACTGAAGCAGTGATCATGAAAGCTCCTACTAACATTTTCCAATGTTTCGGAGATAATTAATGCCACTTCAGTGGTAATCCGGTGTCGCAAATCATCCAAATTTTGACGTTTTGTTTTGTAAACGCGATCTTTTAAATAACTCCAAAAGAAAAAATTCAAGGATTTCATGTCAGGTGATCAGGGTGGCCACTCGATTGGTCCCCTCTTTCCTATTCATCTTTCATCATCTTTCAGGAAGTGTCGTTTAAAAACTGTCGTACCTACAATCCAAAATGTGGAGGGGCACCATCCTGCTAAAACCAAACTGTATCAAAATTTAAACCGTAAATATTGCGAATAGCAGGAATAATATCGTTTCGAAGCATGGCAGCATACTTTTCAGCCGTTAAAATTTCATCAATGAAGAATAGCCCTATTATATGCGTTCCAACTATTCCCGCCCATACATAAGTTTTTGTAGATATTGATTGATACAGTGTGGTTACAATCGGTCGTCTGAGTGCGTACCGCCGGGTACAGTGTCAAATTGAAGATCAACAATTCAAACATTTATATTTGTAGACATATACTCATTCAATCGTTCACTCACTCACTTTTTTACACACGCACGCACACACACACGCACACATGAGATGTAAATCCAACCTTGCAACCTCCACGCGGTACATCTTGGGTAATGCTAATGTCGGCGGTACTGCAACCTTCGTGCCTCGTAACTCGGAAAGTACTTAACGAAAAAAAACTTTGTTATAGTGTTTTGAAAAACTTTTGAGGTAAGCTACAAGAATATGTAATAAAAAGTAGGAGATTCTATTTACAAATATCAGATTGACCTTGATTTGACCTTGGCAACGCCATCCTAGGTCAAGCTGATATTACCATTGAATGCGTCTTTTTAAACCTTATAACTTTTGTCTAAAACGTTTTTTTCTAAAATTCATTTTTTAAGAAATATTTGAGTGTTTCCAAACTTTTGCCACACCCTGTATATATATAGAGAGAGAGAGATGTATTGCAGAGCTTCGCAGGAATCGGTCTTGAGACTGCTCTTGTGAAATTTGACGCGCAATGTACTTCTATGGGCTGTCCTCCCAACTAGCCTAAGCGTAACACTGATGACACTTTGATGTTAGCAAGAGGGAACTGAAGAAGGATTGTCCTACTTGCCGAAGTGGATGTGTGCTATGTCATCCAACGAATTCGCGCCCTGGGACTAGTTGTTAGGTAGCTCTTCAGAAGACCAAGACCCTTTATAGTTACATAGATCTCAGAAACGACTATCTCAATCTCAAATTCGGATTGGTGATGTCTGTAAGTGAATTCGCGTATGAAATATCTGGTCCTTATCCTGGACAGTTGCTGATGCTTTGATGTTCATATTGGCCGCCTAACCTCTCGAATAGTGAAAGTATTAATCACATTAAGCCGGTTCCTTTCTAAGCTTGAGGGGCCTGGAAATAATGTCCACCGCCTTTATATGAGGATGGTGCATTCCATAGCCCTGTACAGGATTCTGCTGTGGGCGAGTGCCCTGGTAACCGCGTCGTACAAACAACATTGTGCACAGTAATAGACATCAGAATAGCTCACGACGGATAGGACTATTTCTTATGTGGCGGCGAAATTTCTGACGAAAATGTCCTCCCTGGACATTTTGGCAGAGATACGGGCAGCGATATTTTACCGATTAGACTCTCCGTCAGAATAAAGGGACGGCCTTAACTATTAGGATCGAGAAGCTAAGGCATCAGATCTGGCAGTTTATGCTTTAGCTAGCTTGTGCTTAGGTAAGAATAGCAGTCGGCCTAGCCAGATATGGCTAACCAACGAGCCGTTAAGGCTATTCGATCATACTTCGTAGTGTGGCTAGATAGAAAGTGTAGCAAACTCATCTTCTGTATCACGCAAATGCTTAATAGCGCTTCGAGAAATATTTGTGTCAAATCGGACGCGAAGTAACGATGCAATATTACCACCACGATACGACTCGTATACAGCACAGCATATTCTTGTGCCGTGTAAACGGAGGAGCGTCATACCCTGAAAGCTGTCATAAATGAGGATTTTTCATTGCCAGCCGTTGTTTGCGCAATGACAAAAGACTGTAAAGGGTCATGATCGACTTCTGCGAGTAAATAATGTTAGTAAATAATGCTCCAGAAGAAAGCTACCGAACAGGACTGGAAGCAGAGCCCAGTTCTCAGGCTCATTCCTCTGAATAAAGGGGGGAAGAGGTATTATAAGAGCTTTTATTCGTATCAGCGGATACTCCTCCTCCTTTTCTCGAGAAGAATAACGATGGCGGTTCGGTCGAAAGGGACGTTCCCTTTTCATTCAATAGTTTCATCACAATCGGTCGGCAAAGCGGATTTGCATCCAAAGAATGTGATGTTGAGTATGTGGTTGGAGTAGCGAGGCGTCCTGTACTTCAAGCTATTTCCGCACGGTCAGACCATCGACGCCAAGGAGTACTGCGCTCAGCTGAATAAGTTGAAGTATGCAGTGGCGGAAAAGCGATTGGAATTGGCGAACAGAAAAAGTGGCATCTTTCACCATGAAAACGCCAAACCATATACTGCTTTAGTGACCAAGTACAAATTGAAATGTTTTGACTGGAAAGTTATGCAGCACCAACCGTTCTCCCCAGACCTTGCGGATCTATATCTCTCAGATTAATGCCGACGGTACTATCTTTAATTTTCAAGCCTGATAACTTGAAAAATACTTATAAAAAAATATTTTGTTATAATGTTTTAAAAAAGTTTTAAAATAAGTTATAAGAATATACAATGAAAAATAGGAATATATGAAATTTAACCCATTAAGTCCTAAATGGACGCTTTTTCGTGGCTTTTTTCAGGGAATTTCTTTTCTACGAAACCGGTTTTGCAAAAATTCCAGAACAATCATTTTTGACGTAAAATTGTGTGAACTTTCATAATCTATCAACAGAATTTTTCAAAAATGCGATCCGAAAAAGTTATGTTTATTTATTTAAAAAGAAAACGGATTTTTTTCACTCAAATATTTCTCCTATTGATATTTCCGCATCTAATTCGGATGAGGATATCTGTAGGGAGTAAAAATCTTGCGTCCGTGGATCCTAAACTTCAAAATGTATGAGTGAGTATTTTGAAATTCAAAATGGTGCCATCCAATATGGCGGGTCAAAGCCGAAAATTTTATGCTATTTTCGATTCTTCCAAGCACAATTTCTTTTGATGAATTTCCCATGAAAATTGGTTTATTGAGGTTTCTTGGGTCGCTGATTACAAATTTGTAATCAGATTCTCCGAATCCAAGATGACGGACCCAAGATGGCGGACGAAAATTCTCAAAATTCTTTAATTTTTATAAAAATTTGTATATATTGCACATTTGAGTTTTTTAGGTCGCTGATTACGATTCCATCATCAAAATTTCCAAAATTAAAAATGGTGAATCCAATATGGTGGATAAAAATCCTCAAAATTCTTCAATTTTAATGGAAATTTGTATATAGGGGTTTTTTGAGTCACCGGCATTCTTATTTTTACTTGGAATAACTCAGCGATTTTCAATCTATACACATCACAATAAATGTATATTCTATGTGAAAAAATAAGCATAGAATATGTTTTTCAAAATACTTTACCGTTATCCGGTTCTCACAGGAGGTGAACGTAAAATAAAGAGCCTTTGTTTTTTTATATTTTTTTATCATTCTGTTCCTTTGGTGATTTTTAGAATTTTTTGTTTTTTGTTATGTTTTATTACTTAAAATTTATATATGTTATGAGCATGGAAATAATAAGAAAAAATGAAAAATCGACAAAGAATTTGAAACATAGAACTTGAAGCTTTATTTTTCATTATAAAAAGACATGAAGCAGGACAAACATAAATGAATATTATAGTTTTTATATATTTTTTTGTGTTAGTGTAGGCGGCGGTATTGGCAGAAAGGCTAAGAGAAGAAGTGTAGGAAAAAGGGATGCTGCCAGGAAGCCAAACGGGATTCAGGAAAGGGATCGGGGCAATAGACCAGGTGTATGCGTTGAACTATGTGATAAACAGACAGTTGGGAAAAAAGGGAGGAAAGCAATGTTTGTAGACTTAAAGGCCGCGTTTGATTCGGTGGATAGGGAGAGATTAATAGGAGCGATGAGGGAGAGGGGAGTGAGGGAAGGACTGGTGGACAGAGTAGAGGAAATATTTAGGGAAACAAAGAATAGAATAAGGATAGGCAATAGGGGAAGAGTTTTGGACGGCAAAAGGGATTAGACAGGGATGCCCACTAAGCCCAATATTGTTCAACATAATGCTGGCGGATTTAGAGGAAGAGATTTCGAAGGGGAGGTGGGGAGGGGTAAGGATAGGTGGAGAAAAAGTGTATACCCTATCCTATGCAGACGACATAGTAATGATGGCAGAGGACGAGCAGGAGATGAAAATGATGATAAGCAGGCTGGAAAGATATCTAGAAGAAAAGGGGTTGAGATTGTAATACAAGGAAGACAAAGATGATGAGATTCAGGAGTGGGGAAGGAAGGAAAAAGAGGATGGAATGGAGGAAAAGCAAGAAACTAGAGGAGGTAAAGGAATACAGGTATTTGGGATATGTAATGCAAAATAACGGGGGACAGGAGGCACAGGAGAGAAAGAAATAGGAAAGCGGTGGTAGTGATGAGGGAAGTGTGGTATATAGGTAAAAGATTGTGGGGAAAGGACTGGGGAAGAAGGATATGGTTATATGACAAATTAGTATGAACGGTGATGGGATATGGAGCGGAGATATGGGGGTGGAAAGAAAGGAAGGAAATGGAAGGGACGCATGAAAGATATATAAGGTGACGATGGGAGCAGATTGGAGTACGCCAGGCTATATGATAAGAGAAGAGACAGGGAGAGAGAAGATGAGGAGGAGAGCAAGAAAAATGGCATGGAACTTTGAAAGGAGGCTGCAAGAGGGCAAAGGGGGGGAGGTGGCGAGAAGATGCTGGAAGGAGATGAGAGAGAGATGGGGGAGGGAGAAAGTGGTGGGAAGATGGAAACAGGAGAGAAGGGAGTTTATGAGAGAGAGTGAAATAGGGAAAGAAGAGCAGGGGGTGAGGGAGTATGAGACAATAGAGGAAAGAGACAGGGGAGCACAGAAAGAAGAAAGATGGCAAAGAATAAGAGAATCCAGATATAACAAGTGGTACAGATATATAAAGGGTGTCCCCCATGGGGATTTTCCAGGGAGTTTTCCATGAAACTTCAATACCGAAGAGTTAGGGTGGTTCGTTAATTTTAGGACACTCTGTATATACAGGGTCCTCAAAAAGTCCGGGAACGCTAAAATATTTCGAAAAATGTGAAAGACACGAAAAAATGTTTCATACAAAAGTTGTAGGGCTTAAAAAGATCTATTTAGTAGTCATATCAGTTTGACCATAGGTGGCGTTGCTAAGGTTATATGAAGGTCAACTTTGTTTTTTAAATGGAACCCCCTATTTTTTATTTGAAATTCTTGTAGCTTATCTTGAGAGCTTTCCAAAAAACTATAATGAAGTCATTTTTTATTAAGTTCTTTCCGAGTTATGACGCTTGAAAGTTACAGTACCGCCGGCATTAGCATTATGCAAAGTGTACCGCACGGAGGTTGCACGGTCGGATTTACACTTCGCGCGCGTGTGTATGTGTGTGTGTCACTACAGAGATCAGGACCCTACAGTTCGTCACTCCCGCAGTATTTTAAGACTCCAAACCCTTTCCGTAGTGTGTGTGTGTGTGTCTAGGTAACATTTTTCAAGCTATTGTTTTTTACTTTATCAATTAATCAAATGTTCAAAATGTCTTCCTTCTACTGTTTGGCAATGAGCTAAACGTTCATAGAAACTATTGATCATATGGCTTATTTGTTCTAAAGTGATCAGAGATGCTTCCTGCATTATTCGATTCTTCAGGTCTTTCAAATTACATCGTTTCATCGTATAAACCTTACTTTTGATGTGTCCTCAAAAAAAGAAATCAAAAGGAGATAGATTAGGTGATCCAGCAGGTCACTCAATGGCACCTCTCCTATCTATCCATCGATTAGGAAAAGAACGGTTTAAAAATTCTCGAACTCGCACCGCAAAGTGAGGTCCTACTCCATCCTGCTGGAATCGAACGTTTTGCATGTTTGCGTCATATAAATTTTCAATTTCAGGATGATATGATCTCGCAAAAAATTTTCATATTTTTCAGCATTTAAATTACCATCTATGAAAAATAGGCCTATAATACCGCGACTATAGATCACTGTCCAAACATTCAATTTTTATGGATATTGTGTGCGAAGATCACTCATCCAATGTGGGTTTTCGTCATTCCAATATCTACAATTGTGGCGATTAACAGCACCATTTATTTGAAACGTGGCTTCATCAGAAAAAATAACAAACTTCAAAACGTTAGCATTATCATCACATTGATGCATCAGTTCTTCACAAAACTGAATTCTTCTATCAAAATCATCTTCCATAAGTTCTTGAGCGATTTTATACGGATAATATTTATGCTTTTTTAAAATGTTAGAAACGCTACCTTTACTGATATCATGGGCTTGTGCTGTTTTTGATACGGACAAATGAGGATTTTCCTGAAATGATTGGAGGACATCCAAAGTCTTATTACCATTAGTTGCGGATTTTGGCCTTCCACTACGAGATCGGTCCTTAACTGTTCGCGTTTCAAAAAAACGAGTCACTGTTCTGCAAACGGTGGATTTAGAATAGGATCGAGATCAGGATGTGTAACATTGAATAAATCAGCTACTTCTTGATATGATCTAATACGGTCACCAAATCTTCGATAAATAAGCAATATTCTTTCTTTTTCGATCAACATTTTTCAGAGAAAAATGTGATATTATAATCGAAAAAAGGAACAAAAGAGACAAAGAGCGAGATACGAGCGAGCGCAATTCGTTTTTAGAATATGTGGACCGAGAAGCATCTCTGATCGCACCTCCGCGTGGTACACTTTGGGTAATGCTAATGCCGGCGGTACTGTAACTTTCAAACGTCATAACTCGGAAAGATCTTAATAAAAAATAACTTCATTATAGTGTTTTGGAAAGCTCTTGAGATAAGCTATAAGAATTTCTAATAAAAAATAAGGGGTTCCATTTAAAAAACAAAGTTGATCTTTATATAACCTTAGCAACGCCACCTATGGTCAAACTGATATGACTACTAAATAGATCTTTTTAAGCCCTACAACTTTTGTATGAAACATTTTTTCGTATCTTTCATATTTTTTGAAATATTTTAGCGTTCCCGGACTTTTTGAGGACCCTGTGTGTGTGTGTGTGTGTGTGTGTGTGTGTGTGTGTGTGTGTGTGTGTGTGTGTGTGTGTGTGTGTGTGTGTGTGTGTGTGTGTGTACATTCGCTTCTGAAATCATAATTTTATATTGTTACAACTCTGATAGAGATACCTGAGTAAGTGGATGACCGCGATCATCGGCGAATACCACACGTTTCTTCTGTTTGTTGTTTCGCAGCGCATCCAAAGTCAACGATCCCGAAGAAAGACATGGTCTAATTCTAGGTGGCACCGACCTATTGGTAATCGACGGTGCTGTGACCACCAAAGGACTATACAGCAGAGGATTATATACTGGAGGGCTATGCCCTAGGAGCAATTCAGTTGGCATCGCTATTGAACACATTTAGACCTACGAAAGAAAAAACTCATTTTTTTTAACTATCATTATTATAAACATAGATAATATTAAGTTTGATCAAACTTTCACGTTTTATTTATATTTTCATTTAACATCAAAGTTGCAAGCATCACGAAAAGTTTTAAATTATAAGCGGGAGATTTCCTATATTCATATAAAATCAGATGTGTGTGTATCTAAGTAATTTTAATGAAATTAATAACAATGTACATATACTTCTACCATATTCTCTATATTTTACTTTATTCTGTATATTATAATTTTTTACAAAATTTTCAATTTAATGAAATTATGGTACTGTATATTATACGACTACAATATTCCCACTTATAAGCTTATTAATTATGTTTTTATATTTCAACTATAATTATAAAGCCATTAAAATATTTGCAGGATATCACATATGTGATAAAGGGTTTTATTTATTATATTCTAAAGTTCAAGTGTTTATATACAGGATGTCCGGGATTTTTTGGAAACGAAAAATTGTGAAGATTAATCAAATCAAGCTGAGAAGAAAACTCACGTATCATTTTGCAAAAATCGCAATAGTTATTAAGTTATTAATGATTGAAAATGATCATATCTAGAGGCTCTTTTAATTGATAACTGGAAAATTTGTGTACTTATTTGCAAAATGATAATAACTTTTTTGTTCAAAATGACCTAATCTACAATTATATAACAGCTATTGTGTTTAACAATGGATATGAATATATTAAATTTTGAACTTTAGATCTTGAATCTATCGCTAGGCATAATAGCCGTCATATAACTGTAGATTGTTTTTCATTTCCAAAAGACCCTGGACACCCTATATATAAAGATCCATTATGCTGTAAACTTGCTGTAAACTATATCATGTCGTGGACGAAATTATATTCCGGTTCAATATAGTATATCAAAGTCAAAACTGTCATTAATGTACCTCGTTCTCCTTCCTCCTTATCTTCTTAAAATTTTTATTAATCATTCCGAATCATTACCAGTTCAAATGGATTATTATAATCTTGATACTACTTATTAATTACTTAATAATTATTAATTACTTGATAATATCTGATATATATATATATATATATATATATATAGTGTCTGTCACAACATACGACAATGTTCGTATGTGGATAGAACGGATTAAAATAAATAAATAAAAAAGTTATCTTCCATTTCTTAACTCTTTGAAGTATATATTTCTCTGTTCAACAGTTTTTCATGAAAATTTGCATATAATGGTTTTTGGTGTCGCTGATTATGAATCCGCTGTCGGAATTTCGAAATTCAAGATGACGGATCCAATATGGCGAACCAAATTTTAAAAGATTTTTTATTTCCATGAAAATTCGTATATAGGGGTTTTTGGGGTCGCTGATTACGGATTCGCTGTCGTCTGTGCATAAAAGGAAGAATCTTGTGGCTACTCAAAAATAAAAAGTCCAAAAAAGTGAAATAAGAGAAAACAAAAAATTATGAAATTATTAAAAACAAAAAAATAAAAAAAGGAAACGAAAAAGATAACGACAAAAAATAAAACAAATATATATACAGGGTGTTCGATTTAATCTGTCCAGGCCGATATTTCGAGAACTAGCAAAGCTAGAAGAAAAATCAAAAAAGGTTCTTCAATGGCCTTACTTTGAGATGATTTTCCACGCGGTGAAACCGTACTTTTCCGTATCGGACTTCGAGGGAGGAGGGCCGTTCAAATTTTTTAAATGGAAACCCTCTACGAAAATAACATTAATCAATAGGACTCGAGATGACGAATACCTCTTCATGACTCTTCCGAGCATCATTACACTTTAAACAATTTTAATAATCTTCTATCATTATTGCGCTATGTGGTCGTTTTATTTTGTGAGCCATGGGTTGATATCCATCCATCTCCAACTTGTACCACTAGGTACAAGTAACAATGCCTCTTTCTCTAGTCGCCGTGCGCTTTGGATAGCACTAAAGATGTTGCTTCCGAACGACATCTCTTAACGTTATCTAGGGAGAGGAGAATGTCATGAACGTGGAGCGTCAGGTAGCTCAGTGGTTTAGAGCAATCGCCCGGCAAGCGAAAAACCCGGGTTTCGATTCCCGGTCTAGCGACTACCGCGCTCTCGATATTTTTCTCTCTTCGGAACGAAAATAAGATGCAGGTCCCGAACGCACGGCGTCCCGTCGCTACCTAGTACGCCCTCCTTCTTTCATGGTTGATAATACGTTGTATATAGCAAAAAGACAAAAGATAAGACTAAGAAACTAAAAAACAATAAATGGAAAATAAAAAGTAAAACAAAAATAAAAATTTTCATAAATAAAAATAAACATTTTTTTAGATTTTAATTTTCGGCATTGGATAGTTATTTATCGGATTTCATCGGTTGACAAAACTGCTCCAATTCTGACAGCGGATTCATACCTGCGATCCTGAAAATTTCTACATACCAATTTTCATGAAAATCAAACATTTTTTAAATTTTTGGTCCGCCATATTGAATCCGCCAACTTAAATTTTGAAATTCCAACAGCGGATTCATTATCGATGACCCCAAAAACTTCTATATACCAATTTTCACGGAAATAAAAAATTTTTTAAATTTTGGTCCGTCATTATGAATTCCGAAATTTCGTCAGCAGATTCATAATCAGCGACCTCAAAAACCCTTCAATGCAAATTTTCATTAAAACTTTTGAATAGAAAAATGAATCTTCAAAGTTTTAAAGTGTTGTATATATGCAATACTATGCCGCAAAAGGTTAAAAAACTACGTAAAATTTTGAGTTATTAGTGAAAAAAGATTCACAAATCAGTACATGGATGTGATAAGACGACGCACTCGTATGAAAAATGGCTAACTGTATGATCATCTTTTAGCAGTAATTTATATTGAATGCTACGATAAACAATCATTTATACGCCACTCACACTTTTCCCACGCCACTTTTTTCCGCTTTTCATTGTTATCCGATATTGATCATTGTTAAAAGACGATTGCGCGACCAACTATTTTTCATGCGATCACGCCGTCTCATTATATTGCATGCGCTGATAATTATCTTTCGTTAACCCTTTAAGGACCGAATCAAATCCATAAAAAGATCCAGAAGTTCCAAAAATTAAAATCCGTCATATTTCGCTGAAAATCTGTACATGAGGGTTTTAGTGATGCTGAATACGAATTTCATGTTAAATTCCCGAAATTTAAGATAGTAGATCCAATATGGCGGATTGATCACGATAATTCCCGTATTTTCGAGAAGAATAAATTCACTCAAAATCCACGTTCAGGTTTTCTAAGTGCTGACTGCAAATTATTCGCAAATCGCGTCCGAAAACAAGTTCGATATGTGTAAAATATATGTAAAAATTGCAAGGTCGCATTATATAAAGATACATGTTTCGATAAGTACCACGAACTGTAGAAAAATAGTGGAAAAGTTCGATAATTGAACAGAAGAGAAAAAAGACGGAGGAATAAGAAAGGAGATGATGAAAGACATGTAAGAATGAAAAATAACAAAAAAATTAGGAAAAGTGGAAGGAAAATGAAAATTATGAAACAATAAAAAATGCAAAAATTAAAAAAAGCACAAAAAAATAAAAAATAAAAAATGAAAGAGTGGGATGTTAAATCCAATTGACAACCCTCTCCAATCCATAAAATAGTTGTGGGGGATGCATCCTGCAAAATACATTTTCAACAAATGTATTCACGAATGTCAAGAGTAAGAATTTTTTGCACATACAGGGTGTCCCATTTTAATGTCCCACCTCAAATAACTCTTCAGTATTGAAGTTTCAAGGAAAATGATCCGAATAAAAGTTGTAGGGATTTAAGTGAGCTACTTTAGGATGACCTTGACTTTGACCTTGACCTTTATTTTCAAGGTCATTTAAAGGTCAACTTGCGCTTTTTAAATGGGAACCCTTATTTTTTATTACACTGTTTTTTTCTACTAGTTAATTTGAACAACTTTTGTCTAAAACATTTTTTTATTTGTCTGATATTTTTTGAGAAATTTGAGGAAAACTTGATAACTTTTTCAATATTTAATTTACGATATCTCGCTAACTATTTGTCGGAAGAAAAAGTGGTACTAGACTTTCTTGCTTTATTTAGTCTCAAGAATATATTGTTACAATAGCATCCTGACTTTTGTTAACTTACTGACTTTTTGGAATTCCAAAATCATCAAATTAACAAAAATCAAGGCGCTATTGTAACAATATATTCTTAAGACTAAATAAAGCAAGAAAGTCTAGTACCACTTTTTCTTCCGACAAATAATTAGCGAGATATCGTAAGTTAAATATTGAAAAAGTTATCAAGTTTTCCTCAAATATTTCAAAAAATATTAGACAAAAAAAATGTTTTAGACAATAGTTGTTCAAATTAATTAGTAGAAAAAAAACAGTGTAATAAAAAATAATGGTTCCCATTTAAAAAACGCAAGTTGACCTTCAAATGACCTTGAAAATAGAGGTCAAGGTCAAAGTCAAGGTCATCATAAGGTAGCTCACTTAAATCCCTACAACTTTTATTCAGATCATTTTCCTTGAAACTTCAATACTGAAGAATTATTAGGGTGGTCCATTACTTTTGGGACAGCTTGTATATTACGTATATTATTTATATCTATAACTTATGCGAATAAATATTTTCTTATATGTGTTTGTAAATATTTTTATATCTGAATTTGATTCTGATTTTTATTCCTTTTATTGTAAGTTTCCTGAAATTAGTCAATCATTTATATTTAATAAAAAACGATAAACGTCATTTTGTTAAAAGACAGAATTTCACATATGGAATCAGGTCAATCAAGCCTTACACGAATATATTATAGAAAATATATATATTAGTGGGTTGTGAGGTAACAGTGGACTGTAGTTTCTCTCGCACTTCGCAAACTTCGCAAACAATCTCTTTTCGTCCTTACTTCGTTGCTTCGTTACTTCTTCTTGTTGTGTATTGTTTTTTCGCTCGCTCTTGTCTCGTTGTGTGTTGTTTTTTCGCTCTTTTCTCATGCTGTTACTAGTGTTCCCCGTCTGCCTCTCAAGACACCACACAGCGCCACCACAATCGCGGCGAGTTTAAAAACTTGCTTCGCCCTAATCGCGTGCATTCTAACGATCCTATACATATTATCCAATTTATTTTAAATATTATATTTTCCAAAATTTACTTTCGAAAAAATTTAAATATTAATATTGTATTATAAGAATAAAGAAATCTATACAGAATATTAAAAAAAAACATTTTGCAGCACAATGTAACGAAAAATTATTTAATTCTCTTTAAACCGATTTCAATTTATTTTTCAGAAACAAAATGATATTCCATGTTGTAAGTTCCACTGTTTCTTTTGTAATTTTCCAACCAACATCTGTTCTTTCAGACGTTTTAATTATTTTATAAAAAAAGAATACAACTGTAATTCATCAAATGTATATTATGTCGCATGTAAAACTATCGCATTCTGCGCTATTGTTATGTAACATTCTGTGTTTGAAGCCTGATTAAATGTATAAAACATCTAACTAGATCAACTAGAAACAAAAAAATTGATTGGAGGTTTGAAACTTGCGGCAATGTGCGGCTATTCTCTATCATCCGTAATCTCATCGTTAATATATTTTTACGTGCAGCATAACAAGTATATATACCTATAATCATGTTACTTATAGAATAGAAATACGACTCTTAAATGTAACTAAAGTGCGCGGTTCTTGTGCCGTCCTTCTCATACTGAAGACCGGTTCGCGAACCAGACTCGAATTAGATACGTATGTATCATACGTACCAGACTGGAACCGAACCAGTGCGCGCGCAATTGAGAATCGGCGGACCATGAATCGGCAAATGTTTTAAGTTTTAAGTTTTAGGTTTCAGCATAAAGTTAACTTTTAAAGTACACTCACGCGCACATCCGAGGAAATAGAACGTGTCAATTGCACTATAGGATTTTCGAAAAATCAAGCATTATTCTATTAACACAAATTAAGAACGGATAAAACTGCGATTAACAGACATTTTTAATTTACATATATTACGGAACACATTAAATTTTATGTGAATTCTTAAGTTATGGATTTCCATAAATAAACATGATTTTGACACGTTCGTAATAATTAACACTCACATTCATAACCATCGGTTTATAAAAATTAACAATCTATAAAAGATAGAATATGTAAAAATAATTTTTATAAGCACTTTGTAAATCTAATAATAAAATAAAATAAGTATTTCTAAAACTAAAAGGAAGACAGTTTGTAATTATTGGAATATACACTCACAAAGTAATCGTCGGAAGTTTCCCTCATCAATTTTAATGGCCTTCGGATATATTATAGAGCATTAAAAAATATTAGATCCATATTTTTTAGCAGCGTATATTTAGCAACGTTTAGGGGTAGAAAAAACCCCTTGAAGAAGATAGACTTTCATCTTTGCAAATATTTCCTAAACTACGAGATATGTGAAAAAATGTTTCATATAAAAGTTATAGAGTAATTTATATTCTTTGAAATGATCTATTCAAATTAAAAAAAAAATGCAAAATTTTAATACTCTCCCTCCTGCGTTACCTTCGCAAACTGTTAAGTTTTTATAAAGACAAAAATTAAAGAGTGTTGAATACCAAATTCATTCATATACAGGCTGTTTCTGAATGGTCTGTGCAAACTTTCAGGATATGTTCCAGGGATCAAGCAGAAAATGTCATATAAATATGGAGTCGAAAACGCTTCTTTCTAGAGTTATAACGGTTTGAAGTTTTCCTTTTTGAAGCAGTTTGAAGCAGTAGAAGAAATTATAACGTTAAATCGTATAGGAGCTGCAAACTGTATTTATTTATTTCTACGGATATAACAAGACAATACAATTGCTATAGCAAATGCTTAAAATGGCCTCCGTTAGATTCCAAGGAAGTCTATGCATGTCGCCGCATTGATTGGGGAACCCGTTGGAAACTATCAGATATATTACGGATGATGTCGCAGCCATCCAGGGTCCGCTGACGAAGAACTGCAATATCTGCTACTGGGCCAGAATAAATAAGAGTTTTCAAATACCTCTAGAAGAAGAACTTTTCCAGACTTTTTCAAACTTTTCCAGACTGTCGAACTCCAAATCATCAAACGTTCAGCAGTTATTCGGTGATTATGATAAATTAGGCAATTCAAGCTAGTAACAGCCAACAATGGTGCTTCAAGAACTGTTCGAAAACTGTACAAATCTGATGTTGAAGAGAGAAAATTTTTCTTAAGACGGTTCTTTGAATTGTCGTAATTTTTTTTCTACTGCAGAAAAATTTCGATTCATAAATAAGCGTTTTCGACCCCATGTTCATATGACATTTTCTGCTTGTTTTGGCCCCTAGAACATATTCTGAAAGTTTGTACAGACCATTCAGAAACACCCTGTATATCAGGTTGGTTAGAAAGTCTTATCGTATTTTATGCAAAAAAGAAAAGATTGTTTTTCATGAAGAGCTTCTTTATTTTAATATCTGCGCTTCGTCTAATGATTTCCTCCCAATGATTTGGAATTTCCATATGCGGTTTATCCATATGTTGTTTGTGTCTTATACAATATTATATTTTCGAATAAAAATTATATTGTTTCGTTGAAAAACATTATGTTATTTGATGGAAAAATCTTATTAATTGAAGTATTATTTTCCAAATAATATTTGATATTTAGTAATCTCCAATTTGTTTGACTTGAATTTCCTTGGATTTTTTTCAAACTGATTTATTATTCGGATTAACTATTATGATATTTTATTAAAACTAAAAGCAATCATAAAGTTAGTGGTTTGCTAATAACATTACAATTACATTGCTAATAACATTACAATTACATCCTGTTACGTTGTTTTCAATATCTATCAGTATATATATAAGGTATCCATCACACGACAAAACTCGCGTGTGGGTAGTACGGAAATAAAAAAATCATTTTTCATTTTTAAAACAATCATGCAAAATTTAGAGTTATCAGTGGGAAAAAATTAACGAATCATTGCACGCGATGCGGTAGAATGGTGCAATTACATAGAATTTGGCTGACCGCACAATTGTTCTTAACGGTGATTAATATCGGATGACAAACGACTCTTCGCAAAAAATGGAATTTGATATATCGAAATCTAGGGTTAAAAATCATTTAAACAAGCTTGAGTTCATTAATTGTTACGATATTCAGATATACAATTTATCCAAAAAGAATTCAACGGACCATATCTTCATTTGCGATTTGTTATTCAAACGTTACGAAACGGATCTACTACTGATCAAAAAGTATCCGAACTTTATTTTTTTTAAATCGCGGGTAAACTGTAAATCAAATCCGTTTGCTTTCTTAAGTTGGTACACATGTCTTTCACATTTGATAAAAAGTTCATGGCGTTTCTTCAAGCCGTTTGAAAGTGGCAGTTGTTTATGTCAGTGAAGATTATTATGCACGGCGATTTGTACAATGTCGAAAAATATGGAGCTAAGAATTTGTTTGAAATTTTGTGTTGCAAACGAAATTTCGTTCACAAACGCATTCAAAATGTTGCAAAAAGCTTATGGCGATGATTTTTTATCGAAAACAAGTACGTTTGAGTGGTTTAAGAAGTTTCAAGAAGGACGAGAATCGGTTGAAGACGACCCACGCTCTGGAAGACCATCAACGTCAACGGATGACGCTCACATTGAGAAAGTGGGAGAATTGGTGCTCCAAAATCGTCGATTGACTGTACGAGAAATAGCAGATGAAGTTAGAATATCATTTGGGTCATGCCAGCATACAATCCATAAGAAACGACCGGACACGGACGGTGGGAAAACAACTCGTAGATTTTGCATCATGACAACGCACCATCGCATACCTCGACACTTGTGCATAAATTTCTGACAAAAAACTCAACGAATGTCGCTCCGCAAGCACCGTATTCACCAGACATGGCCCCCTGCGACTTTTTCCTGTTCCCCCTACTGAAAAAATCATTTCGCGGATAGCATTTCGAATCAATTGAGGACATCAAAGAAAAATCGCTGCATGAATTGAAGGCCATACCGTCTACCGCGTATGAGCGATGTTTCCAGGACTGGATCAAACGCTGGCATATGTGCGTTGCAAGCAATGGGGACTACTTTGAAGGAGACTATAAGAATTTTGATGATTGAATTGTAATTTTGATTCTTAAAAATAAAGTTCGGATACTTTTTGATCACAGTAGTATTCCCAATAAACAAACTGACCGCAAATTGCGCGCTAATTTGCAGCAAATTCTATCAAAAACCTATATGAAACCATAGCCATCTGTGTCCGCATTCAGCTCGTGTTTTACCGTCAAGACCTGCAGCCGGGATAATTTACAGCAAAAATCGCGCAAATCTTGCTGCGCATAATACCTACCTAACTTAGCGTTAGGTAGGTATTATGCGTAGCAAGGTTTATGAAGTTTCTGCTACAAATTTGCAAGCCTGGCAGCAAGGTTTGTTGCATATTTGGCGGCAATTTCACAACAGAATTTGATAATACATCCTGCTTCAAAAATGATACCTAGCTGCCATCACAAATTGCAAACGTTGCTCACGTAGGTTTGACTATCTGGGTTTCTTAAACAAATAATGACGATCGATGAGAAATGACCTGTTTACAACAATATTCACCGTAAAACATCCTGAGTTAAACAAAATAAAACAAGATTAACGACTCCAAAAGCTTTTATTCAAAAAAGTAATATTTTACATCTGGTGTGATTGGAAAGACGTGATGTATTATAAGCAACTAAACTTTTAATTTGGATAAGTAGTCTCTGCAACTGAACAAACTGAAGACTATAATTTGTGAGAAACATCTAATTGATCAATAAGAAAGACATTATGTACTATTAGGAAAATATCCGACTTCACGTTTCTTTCACTACTCGTTAAAAATTGTTGCAGTTTGACTGAGATGTTTTGTCTCATCGTATTCTTCAGATCTTATATTATCAGATTATTACTTATTTCACTTCTTGTACAATTTCTTTAATGCAAAGGAATTTGACAATATCTGGAGGTATATAAAATTTACATAGAAGAATATTTCATTGAGAAAAGCGTACTTTGAGATGGAAATAATAAAGCTGCCTGGAAGAAAGTAATCAAACAAAACGGTCAATAGATTGATAAAAAGAGTTTTGAATTTGCATATAAAACAAGTTTCTAAATTTCCTTTTTAGAAAAATGAGAAGATTTTTTGACCAACCTAATATATGTATTAAAACTATTAATAAATAAAAAAATCATTCCAAGTCGGTAGAACCAAACCACAATTAAATTACGTTAATTATTAGACTGATTCATTAAATCTAATAAAACTTCTAAAATAACACATTGAATTTTCGTTAAACATGAAACGATATTAGCAAGAACATTTGTTTCAAATAGTAACTGTAGAGATTTTCACGAACAATAATCGCGATGTTCTAGTTTTAGTGTTTCGCAAAATCCGCCGTAATTTTTTCTTATTATAATGTGTCTACCAACAATAAACATCTAATATACCTTGTTACATTTCTATTCATCAGAATCAATTCGCGGCGTATTGTATCTTTCTTAAATGGATCGTGTAGTGTGCTCGCGTGAAACGTGATATATTTGGCCGCAATATTTTTAACGGCCCGAAGAAGCATCATAAATGAACTAACTTTAACTAGTAGATTTTATTTCCCATACAATATGTCTCACTATATTTCTTTCATATTTATCATTGCATGTCGATTAACTTCAAAAATAAAAAAGCACAGTAAATACAATGAAAATTCGATAAAATTAACGTATTACATTATTTTTATATTTCAATTACAAAAATGCTGTTGTAGCCACTGAAATGATCTGCTCTATTTTCAATAAAAATGCTATGACTCACCTGCATAAAGTAGTTTCATAAATTTTGTGATGGAAATTTCGGTCAGTAACCAAGAATATTCTAGCTACCTTGAAAATTTAATGAAGAACAATAACAGTTATTGGATGAGAACTCTACTCGAATTTAACAAGAATTTTTTTCACAGCTTAGAGTCATACAATAAACTGTTAAAACAAAAATTCAGAAAACAGGGTATGTAGTTTCCGTATTAAATGGAAACAATAAACAGTGACGTTTCAATATAACCGTAGTTTTATTATCTAGAGAAGAAAGAATATTTTAATCAGATCATAACTGATGATAAGAAATTGATTCTATACAAAAATCTTAAATATAGAACATCATAGATAGTCCTAGGCCAAGCGTCAATATCGATTATCTTTGAATCGAACATTTCAAAAACCGAACACTCGTGTAAAAAATATATTGTTCTATATTTTGTAGAATACGAAAGCCATAATATATTATATTTTGTCATATCCAGACGGAACAGTGACAAAAAACGTTGCTAGCAAAAACTCATCATTCATTTGTTAAAATAAAAAAGGCGTTTGTTACTGAAGCAAGCCGTTAAAATTTTGCTACATAATACTTGATAATATACCGTATATCGTAAAGAAAACAAAGAATGTCATATTTAAGCTGGTCTACAGTTTTTCTAACATGGTTCACTAAATATGGCTCCTTCCGATTCTGCTCACCTATTACAAATGCTGCAGCTTCATCTGGCAGACAGCCATATCAAGATATTAAAAGAAGTCCGAAATAGCACCAATGACTTTATCGACTCAAAGCTGCCAAGTTTTCATTGAGACTGAATTCGAAAACTACCTGATAGGTATAGCACAAGATCATGAACACCAACTATTTTAATTATTGAGTATATATTGGTTTCCTAGTAAATAAAATTTTTATTTTATTTTATTAGAACTACATTTTTTCAGAATATATAAATTCATATTCTTTTAACCATATTAGCAAATGGTTTTCATGGAAATTGTGATAAAAAAACTGCACTATTTAATGTCCTTTCGAAAAAATAAGATTCAATTATGCGACTATTTAAAATACCGTAGCAAATGGTTAAATTTCAGATACGTTGATTATCAATCTACTATATTCAATGTAGATTCTCTCCTGACCAATAATACATACAATGCATATTATGTATGATTTACACAATTATTGCTTTTAAAAGTAATCCATTAAAAAAATAGATAGTATAGAAAAATTGTGAATTTTATTATATGGCGCAAGGCCCTGCGCACAAAAATTTATTCCATCTTGGAAATCTGTTCTGTGAAATTCTTGATTAAGATTTATGTGATATGCATGATAATGCATAGAATGTAAAATTTTTTGTATTATAGGAAATTTCTTCTAGTACTGTGTCATGTGTCCAAAATTCTACGAATACTTGTATGCGGATCTAAATTAACCATTGTCAAAATGCCAAATATGTTGGCTTCGTTGTCTTTCATATAATATGACATTGATGATTTTTTCTTCTTATTAATGTTTTGCTGGTGATCTATAATATTAAATGGGCATTATATCTAAGTCTATCTGCATATTGTCCCATTTAATATTTTTGAGATTCCAGTTGCTTTTTCTATATTCGCCAAAAGATATATCATGATAGCAACTTT
Organism: Harpegnathos saltator; assembly: GCF_003227715.2. Classification (NCBI taxonomy): domain Eukaryota; kingdom Metazoa; phylum Arthropoda; class Insecta; order Hymenoptera; family Formicidae; genus Harpegnathos; species Harpegnathos saltator. The sequence goes on along the minus strand of NW_020230561.1, from coordinate 424,710 downwards.
AAATAAAAATATTGAAACCGCTTGAATCTACAAGCTGATCTGCTGATTGCAATTAGTGAAAAAACTCCATGCTTTGATAAATTAATTCAACCAAAACAAAAGAGTTATTAAACATTATATTTATGTTATATTTATGTTTATTATTATTATTATGTTTATTTATGTTATAAATATTGCATATTCATGTTATAAATATTTATATTATAAATATTGCATGTTATTCTACAATACATTACTTTACTCTTTATGGTTTAATAAAAAATTGAATATCTTTTTTAATTTTTAACTTCTCACTTTAAAACCCTAACAACTAATTTTTACCATAAAACGTGAATAATCTTTTTTTTATAGAGGATGTGAAGGTTCATTAATAAATTTTTAAGGATGCGAAATATAAAAAAGGTTGAGAAACTCTGGTTTAAACCAATACTCGTATGTCTTAATACCTCCATTAAGTTAGCCCCCCCCCCACAGTGAAAATAAAATATCCATTAGGTGCAAAATTAAGTGCTAATTAGGTGCTAATTAGGTGTTACAATCCCGAATTTGGTGTTCGCGCGGTTTGGCAGAAAAAAAACAAAATAATGGGGGGGGGCCAGCTTAATATTAACTTAGCTCTCTCAAATAAGAAAAACGTACAACCAACACTTAAAATCGAAAGCAAATTATGTCAAAATTAGGTGCTAATTAAGTGCTCCAAGAGACAATTAACGGATATTAAAAATATAGCGCCGCTTAAAAGTTATAACACAATAAATATGTCATCTCAACGATGACTGTCCAAGACAGAACTTATATATTATAAAATTAGATGCTCTCGTGGCTATGGAATCAAGTTACTCGTCTCTTCACGCAGTCGAGATACCCAAGCACCGAATTAAGTGCTCGTCCCGTTTTGCAAAAATTCGCACTTATACGTTAGTAGTAGTTACGTTAGTAATAGTTGTAATTGGAATGTTTTCGACAAAATTGACGTTAGTGCCACCTCTTGCAAAACCCTCAAAACTAAATCACATTCCTAATATTATCAATGTTATACAATTGTAATGTTCTTAAAGCGGTTATCTTCATTGGTTAGGGCAATTATGCGGGCCGCTTCCAGAACACGTTTTCTACAACTTTGTTGTATATAGCAGAAAATAACATCAATATTTTGTTGCAACCGTATTTAGCCAAGTGATATCACTATTTTCTCCGTGTGTGAATATCTACAAATAAGACTTCCTGGAAAATTGAATAATTCTGATTATCAATTCGCTTGTATTCCATAATAAAGTATCATAATACATTATGTAACAATCATCAATGTCAATGTATCACGTATATAGTTTATGTAGATTCGAGCGAGATAAAATACTAAGTTTTAATTAAGCTCTACCAATATTACGTAATGAATTTTTATAAAATATTCGTTCTTTCCTTTTTATCTGGCCAATAAGATACGATGGAAATTATTATGTATATGTATATATATTTATTGTTATAAATTAGCACTTCGAATAATTCTTTGTTTTTACTTTTTCTTTTCCTTATCTTTTAGTATTACAAAAAGGATGCTTCTTGAAAAAAATATATCACTCTTTTTATTTTTGCCAGACTGTTGTTAATAATTTGATGCACATATTATAATTTCTCTCTACAACAAATATTCAAAATCTTTGAAGGATACGTAGAATATTAACTATGTTACTTTGTTAATTTAATAATATAATAACTATGATAATTAAATTAGTTATCATAGATATGTATATGATATATGATCGTATGTATATGATACATGATTCATATATACAGGATATATAAAAAGTATCGGAACCCCTTAATATTTCGGAAAATATGCATTTTAGAAAAAAATATTTCATACAAAGTTAATAGGGTTTTATAAGGCGCATTATAGGGCAATATTATTATGACCTTGAACAGCGTTGTCAAGAGGCACAAAAGAGGTGTAAATCCGACCATGCAATCTCCACGTAGTACATCTTGGGTAATACTAATGCCGGCGGTACTGCAACTTTTAAGTCTTGTAACTCGAAAAATAACGAAAAAAACTAACGAAAAAACATTTAATTATAGTGTTTTGGAAAGCCCTCGAAATAAGCTACAAAAATATATAATGAAAAATAGGGGGTTTCATTTAAGAAATTTAAGATGATCTTCACGTGACCTTGACAACGCTATTCAAGGTCATAATAATATTACTATGTAATGCGCCTTATAAAACCCTATTAACTTTGCATGAAACATTTTTTTCTAAAATGCATATTTTCCGAAATATTAAGGGATTCTGATACTTTTCGTACACCCTGTATATAATTTCCGATGTAATAAAGATATAATTAGTAAAACTATCAATTGTGTTACGATATATCTCAAAAAGTCAAAAATATCTCAACTTACGATATATCTCTCTCAAAATATACGTTGCTTTTCATACTTGTTCTTAACCTTTTGAGTTTAACGTTTCATGATAATCGTGTGCATTCAGGTAATCTTATCACTTTCTCATACAACATAATGCCAATAACGATTAAAAAAATTCGTGTGATTATTGAACAGTCGGTTGGAGCGTTATTTTTTACTACTAAAAATAATGTAATTATCTCACGTTAATATTCAGGAGATATCCTGAAATTAGCATTCTTGCGTGTATCTTCAAATTCTTTATTCAATTCTGTGTCTTAAGACCATCGAATCTCTGTTTGATAAAAATATTGGAACATTACCGAATGGTTCAGAATGATAAAGAAGTATTTCGAAAATATAAATACGCAAAAGTATATGCAACAATAATTTTTTTCCAATTAATATTATAAACGAATATGTAAATTATTTACATAAAATAAAGCATTGATCTCTAAGGGTATTACATTATGATACGTGAATGTTCTGTCGAGTATCATCGAATTAAATTATAAGAAGATTCAATCAGACGTGCAATAAGGAAAACATTTCGGTATCGGTTGCGCCCGTTTTCTCGACGAATAACGTGACTTTTGTTTATTACTCCGTAGTGCACGATATTGGTTTGATATAGCCTGTAATCGTTATCACCTCACAGTTCAAGACGCATATTCCTTATCGTTATGAAGAGAAGAGAAAGAAAGAGAGAGGGAGACAGACAAATGAGGGAGAATTAACTTTTCTATAGTCAATGTATTATATCAGAAATATCAAATATATATATATATATATATTTAGCATACACACACATATATATATATACATATAAAAGCCGCAACAAGTATGTGATGACGTTAGAGACATTAGTAGCACAGCAATAAAAGGTGAAAGTCGTCCCATCAACATAAATAAATGTCCAGAGACACAACAATTAGCGCGACGCCCTTATGAATCAATTGATAGAAATAAAGGCGAAATAATGGATCGTAAATGGAAATAGTAATCGTTTACGCACGTTACAGAGTCCAATATCGAATGATTCTAACCCCTCGTTCGACAAAAGATCATGTACATTAAAAACATAAAGGATATTATCTTACCATTGATACAGCCTATTTTAGAAACGCGTGAAACCTATAGTATATTTCCATCACGCACAGAAAGATAAATAGGCTAACGCGAGTCACTGATTTCCATGAAGTTTTATCTGAACTTATGATCTTTGTCATGTCTACCAGTTATGCTTGATGTCACTCATCGTTGTCAAGTCGATAATTAACGATCAAGTTTACATTAGTAACGTACAACAGACATTATGAGAATGCTCAAAAATTTTAATACAAATCAAATATATCAGTAATATCATATATTTTAAGTTCTTGATAAGACAACTTAAAAATAGAAGCATTTATTGAAGATGTGTAGAGTTGGCATCTCTACTTTATTTTAATTAATTTTAACTTTTCTTAAACAGTAAAGAATATTATTACGTTTATAAATAAAGTCAGTAATTTTTTAACATCATTGAATTTATTTAAGAAAATAAATACTAATCTTACATTTAATATATTAGATAAGATGAAACAGTTTTGGCGGAAAAATTCAATTTATTTTCTTTTGATATATACTAAATTTATTGATAAACAAAAAAGTATTTAAACTTTTTATATAAAGAAAAATTTAACTTCAAGAAAAAAGTTTTAAGCAATATGCTTTTTACATCTTTCAATAAATACCAAAATTATTGATAAATCAAAAAATTTAGAATTTCTGGAACTATTAGTAAATGATAGTCGGAACTGGCATAGATAAAACTAGTGGCACTTTTCAAAACCAGTAACATTTGTATACATAGTCGAATCACTCTCAACCATAATAGTTTCTTCTAGAATTTTATATTTAATATTCAAGTAAAACTACTGGCCAAAATTTATGCTTTCAACTTGTTATGTAGCATGAATGTATTAAAGTGCAGTAGTATATTCATTTTTATTCAAGTTATTTAAAATCGTTTAAAAATTTGAAAATGAAAACACTCAATAACAAAATTATTTTCATAATGATATTTTTAGAAGTAGAACTTGAAAGCAAATGATACATAGTAGCGTTGTAAGAGATAAGAATTGCTTGCAGAAAAGGATTAAAAATTTTCTATAATATTTATATGAAGAACAAGAGAGCCTATTATTATATAACAGAAATAATGGATTAACGATAAAGAAGAAAAATTTTACATCATACATTTAAAACTTTATTCTCTTAAAAACTGTTTCTTTCAAAATAGCATTTTTCAAATTGCCAAAATATTTCCAAAATAAAACAAACATACCAGTTTATATCTGCACTTATTTTAAAGATTAAACACTTTTATGGCCATACGTATTCATATTAATGCAATATTCATATTATATTCATGTTAATGTGGTATGTATTCATATTTATTTAGTATTTTCTGTTACAGACAAATTAATGTAACAGAGAAAGATAAACGAAAAAATTAATTTTTTCTTGAAATATCTGTTATTTTCGCATTTTTTGTATTTTTGAATAATTGAAGTTCTATCTGTAGTCACATTAATATAGATTAAAAAATCTTTAGTTCATTTCATTTCATTGATTACACGTAGTTATATCTATTAGGTCAATCGGAAAGTTCCGTCCGTTTTCTTGCAAAATGTATGGCTTTATTTAAGAAACAAAATGAAAAAGTACATCAATCAAAGTATTGTCCATCGTTAGCGATGACTTTTTTCCATCTTTCAGTCAGCAAGCGAATTCCATGGCGAAAGAATGACTCATCTTTGGAGGCTATCGAGTCAGAGACCCATTTTTCGACATTTTCATAAGAATTGAAGCATTCTTCAGCGAGTGCGTGTGCCATCGACCGAAACAAGTGGTAGTCGGAAGGGGCACAGTCTGGTGAATAAGCCGCATGGAGTAACACTTCCCATTGAAGTGCTTCGAAACGTTTCCTTGATAGTTTGAAAAGTAAGTAAAGTAGTAAATAGTAAAGTAGTAAAGTTTAAGGTAAATAAAATAGTAACGTAAATAGTTTAAAATAGAATGAAAACTAAAAGAATACAAAAGAATAAAAAAGAAAATAATAATGTATCGATGTAACTATGTGACATTACTTAAAAAAAGTGATAATAATTGATTTATTGTAATATTAATTTACAAAAAAAAGAAGCAAATAAAGGCAGATATCAAAAAGATAGCATTAGATAGTAAAGAGATAAATATTGTATCCTTAACCTTAAAAATAAATATATAACCAGATAATTATTTCCCAAAATTTCTTAGATGTGTGCTTTTAAAGCATATATGTAATGAGTCAGAATTATGTAAGTATTTATATAAGAGTAATTGCTTCAATATTTCCACATGGATATATTCGAGGGATAACTGATTAGATAACACGCAAGAATATGAATGTATATGACTTGACGAAGGCACACGCATTGAACACGTGTTTAAAAAACGAGCGATCGAGTCGGTTTCGAGAAATTATTTTAGTGCGATCGAGTCGATTTCAAGAAGAAAGTTATTTTTATAACACACTTATAGCATCTTATCTTTTTAATCAATAAGGACAAGACAGATTGAAGGAAAACATTAAGGAAAAACGACCAGAACTTGCCAATAAAAAAGAAATTTTCCATCAAGATAATGTGAGGCCACACGTATCAATACAGACTTGACAAAAATTGAGAGAGCTGAATTAGTTCTTATTCATCTATCATATCACGTAATTTAGCGTGATCAGATTTTCACTTATTTCATAACCCTTCAGATTTCCCTTCAGTCTATCCAACTGTGGATAATATTTATCAGAATTAATGTTTTAATTAGGCGGTTAGAAGCTTATTAAACAGTAATCTTTTCCAATTTCACCATACACATAACATGACTTTCTTGGAGTATAAACTTTGGGAGAGATTAACGAGATTGATCCTGATTTATTCCAATGTCTTTTTGATATCACATTATTATATTTGGTATCACATCCTTATAAATAATTCATTTTTCATTCTCAGCAACAATCCGCTTCAAAAATAGTTCGTTCTTATTATATTTTAGCAATAAATTATAAGCTGAAATTCGATTAACTAAATTTTTTTCGCTTAAATTGTGCGAAACCCAAACACCATATCTAGAAACCATATCAAGTTGATGCAAATGGTTCTCAACATTAGATTTCGATATTTCTAATATTTCAGTAATTTCTCGTGTATAACGTGAATTTTTTAGTTTCTCGTGGTTTTCTGATGTTATAACGTAAATTTTTTAGTTTTAATTAGATTTGAAATTTGATCATAAAGCCTGATCTACAATATGTTCCCGCTTCCTGTTTTCTACATTCTTTATCTTTTTCTATCTTGAGACATAAAGTTTAAGTTAAAAAGAGATAAAAATAAACTTAAGCAAGGAACACATTATAGATAAGATTTTATCAACCTCTGTAGGTTTGCCAGAAGGTTTATCATTAATAAAACTAAAATCTTCATCACGAAACTTTTTGAATCATCTTTGCATCATTCTTTCATTCACAACACCATCATCATGCACATCAGAAATCTTTTTTGTTGTTTATACTGCATGCTTACCTTTGCGAAAATAAAAAACATAATTGCACGAAAATATATCTTCTCGTTGTTCATCTTTAAATTAAAATCAATATTGAAAATTTTAAACAAATGCAATGAATTTTTTTTAATTACACATTTGTATATGCGTTTCTTTACGGAAAACATTCAAATATTGAGTATCTACACTCAATTATTTAAATTCACTCTCAGATGTGGGTATATGCATCAAATTTAAGTGTATACATTCATATTTGAGAATAAATTCGAATTGAGTGTAAATATTCAATATTTGAATGTTTTCTTCGTAACAGTTTATATATTATATATGCGTTTTATAGATTACAAATAGTCTTTTATTTTAAAAACAAACAATCTCTTACAGAAAAATATGATATTATTTATTGGCCGACCCAATATATCTATTAGATGAGTGCAAAAATTCGTGTTCGATTTTTCATTAAAATTCAAATAATAATTTAGCATGTAAAATTTTTTCATTAATCAATTATGTAATTGCCGTCGATTTTATAATCTTTTCCCAACGTTCTAGTAACATACGAATGCTTCAATAATACAACGATCTCAGTTTTGCATTGAAAAAGAAAAGAATAGTGGATGCGATTTGCCTATTTCAGTTTTTTAATTTGCACAAGATCTGTTTTGCAATACAATGTGGTGTAGCATTGTCATGGTGAAATATAACTCCCTTATGATTACCCAGAATCGAAAGCTTCTCCTAGATTGCTGTCTTTAAATTGTTGACAGTACTTGTCAAAATTAATCATTTGGTCAACAGAAAACAGTTCAAAATTGCAAGCTCACTAAACAAAAAGCAACCTTCTTCTTAGGATGTAAATTGGCCTTGTCATGAATTCTGTATGTTCGTTTGTTTGTTTTCAAGCGTGTTTGCGTTGAACATTATTGTATAGGATTCATTTTTCACCACTAATCACCAGTCAATTCAAAAACGATTCTTTATTTAGTCGATCAAGCAAGGATATAGCTTCAAAAACTTGATTCAATTTGTTCACTTCAGTTAACAAATGCTGCACAGCTCCAACCGACTTCATGGTCTCTTTTAGTAGTTCAGTCTGTAAACTGATACTTTACTCTTGTGATGCGGTGCTGGCGCTAAGTTTCAAAAATTATTTAAAAATAGGTAAAGGCCGACATCCGCGATGAAACCCACCTAAAGCGTTAGAACTATTGTAGAACTACTCAAAGAAATCCAGAAGTCGGCTGGAACTGCCAGCAAACTGATACTTTACTCTTGTGGTGCGGTGCTGGCGCTAAGTTTCAAAAATTACTTAAAAATGGCTAGAAGCCAGAACTTTTGCTAAAACATATCAAGAACTGTAAAACTATTCTAGAACTATAAGATTTCATGTTTGAAATGGTTTTTTTGGAAGTTGCGGTGCTACGGGAAGTTAGCATCTCATATTTTCAATCTGCCATTTTGTTAACTAATTCGGCGGAACTATTGATATAACCTATCAGGAACTGTAGTACTATTGTGGATGCCAATAGAACTATCGTTAAAACTTGCGATGCTAAAAAAGGAGGTGCCAACTTTACACTGGCTGTCTTAATCTACTCTGTCTCTACGAATTCCTCGAATACTGAGTTACGGGACACCTTGACACAAACACGCGCACATCTGATATCTTCTTCCACTATACTGTATAATATACAAAAACCCCAATTTTTTGTCGCTGTAGCTCAGAAGCTGTTCATTATCGGACTCTGGATCCATTCACACTTTTGGCCTACACATAAAAAATAAATTGACAAAAAACTTAACAATTTCCCATAAGGCAATCTATAATACATCTCGTACACTAGGAAAAATGTATTATTGCGTGAACCAAAATTTTGTTGTAACAACAAAATAATTTGGCTAAAATATGCCCAACAAAACTGTTTAGTTTCTGTAAACAAATATCTTGTTTGATTACGGTCTGTTCGTATAACGTAATACTTTTGTTATAGCAACCAAAAAGCTTTAACTATATGAATTTTGTTAAAAATACTATAATTCTTTTTTAATATATAAAATCTAAATTTTAGTGCACAGAAAGACAAAATAGTATCCATTGGGCATTATTTTAGTTATGTAAAATAACATTTCGTTATTATGTAATTTTTATGGATAAAATAACTAAAATGCTTAATTTTTATATATGAAGATCTAAGAACAAAATCATTTTTGGTCCAGAGAACAAAGCAGAAAAATATATTTAGTTGAGACAACTAAATATTTTGTTATATAAAACTAACTAAATATTTTGTTATATAAAACAAGATATTTGGTTGCTATTAAAAAATGCCTCAACTAAACAATTTTGTTAGAGATAATAAATTTTTTTTTCTTAGTGTAGTAATTGCCATCCTTCGCAATTCACAATTGAGTATTTGCAACCTATTCTGGACCGGCCTTAAGTGTCTCGATCGCGCGACGAGAGAAAGACAACGCGCCACGTTCGTCTTTAAATCGGTGCTGCTACATCTTACCGCACCGCACATGGATTCGGGCTGTATTATGGCTCGAGCTCCTCCTTTGCGGCTTTGCTTTCCTCTGATCTTTTAATTTCTTAAAACTTATTTTAAATTTCGCAAAACGGTACGGGTCTTTTGTGTTCGCTTCCATGTTTCGCTCTAAGTCTCCATGAGAAATTGTTTAGATAATCTGGGACACTTTGTACATGGATAATTTGGTATTCAATGTCCTTCAATTTTTATCCTTATAAAAAAGGGAACAAAGAGAGGGGGTAGTAAAAATTTTACATTTTTTTTATTTGAATAGACGATTTCAGAAAGTATAAATTATTCTACAACTTTTGTATAAAATATTTTTTCATATACTTCGTAATACTTTGTATGAAATATCTAAGAAATATTTGCAAAAAATGGAAAAGTCTGATTTCTTCGAGGGGTTATTTCTATCCCTAAACATTGAGATATGATGCCGACAAAAAGGATCTAATATTTTTTAATGCTTTACAACATGTTTAAAAGCTATTAAAATCGGCGAGAAACAATGTTGACGGTTTTCTTGTGAGTTGTTTTATTACTATAATCATTAATGACTTTGAGTGCGTAAATATCAATTATTAAAGTAAGTGTTGCTAATATTTTAAAGTAATTTAATAATGTTACACACGAGTGATTAATATGATCTAGAAGCAATGTTTAATAATAAAATTTATTGCAATATTTCCCTATAATATATTTCATAATACATCATTTTTTGTACACTTTATGTATTATCTTAATACATTCAAACTTAAATATATTAAGAACTTGTTTCAGCAATGTTTTATTTATTTATTAAACACTATAAGCTATATTATTATAAAAACAATATTTATAAATATTTATAAATGCAATGTAAATTTTTTATAACAAAACAGATAAACATAAATTTTCCTGATTATTATAAATTGTTTCATACTATATTTTTTTCAATTTAACTTATTGTTTGATTTTTAATTAATGTTCAATAAACATTTGAAAGCTATATAGTTATGTTGCTATTCATTTTTCAATTTATTATTTGTTATATAAATAAAATGGATGATATCGATTCTAAATTACTTGTTGTTGCTTTCGATTGCTATTATTATTGCTATTTGACTACAGTTTTCGAAGAAATAAAAATGTTTGGTAAGTACGATATATTGAGATATCACAACTCAGTAACGTTATTAGTTGCTATTCAATCATTGAAGTAAAGCAATACTACCCCTTATAGAAAAGCATCACTGACATAGAAACAAATAAAATAAAATAAATCAATATTTAATCTTTGTATAAGTAATAAAAAAATTAAAATAAAAAAATAATAAAACAAAATAAAAAAATGTTTTCATCATTTCGATCCAGCTGCACCATCTTTGCTTTAACTGCAAACTTTTTATAAAAAGTATTACTGGTTGTAATAAATTAGCTAGTGATAAATGTTGCTTGGTAATTTTACTTATATGAGTAATAAAATTTGTACAAATAATTTTAGTATTCATATGAGTAAAAAATTATTAAGAAATAATAATTTATCACTAATCAATTTATTATAACAAATAATATTTTTCTATAAAGGAATTAAATTATTTGTGTTTCATGTTATATCATGTTTATGTGCGTGCATGCGAGCATGTATGCATGCATATATGTACGTACAAGCACGTCATATATACATAGTCTGAAATGTAGATTTTTATAAAATATTTATTTAATTTGTTTTTATATGAAGCAAAGTTAGATGATAGTACTGAATATAATACAATATAGAAAAGTAAACAAGTAAATATGCATTCTGTGAATCTGCTTCCACATCAACGAACCACCGAAAAAAAAATGTGCGACTACGAGTACTTTTGAATTATAACTCTTATAGAAATTTAATATTGCTAAGTTTATTTGATTATAATGAATTATTTATTTCGTGTATTAAAAATACTATTATTAATAATTCCTAGGAATTCAACTACTGGGCTCGTAGTGATCATAAGTATTTCAGTGTTTAAAGTGAGTGATTAAACGTTATTTCAGAAAAGTATTATTAGTTGGTCAGTTGTAAATTAGTATTATTCAGTAGCTTTATCATTGTAACCATTAATGATCCTGAATATTTAAATAATGATTATTGAAATAAGCATTGCTAGTATGCTAGTATGTCCCTCTTTCTTGAAGTTAATTTATTTTTTCAATAATTTCAAATTTAGTAATGTTTTATAATAATGATAGTACTTAGGAACAGTGATTGGGATTTACTATAATAATTCCCTACAATATATTTCGTAATGCATCGTTTTTTATACAGTCTTAAAATGTCTTTGATATAGTATCAAAATGTTTTTTATACAGTCTTAAAAAAACTAAGAGCTTGTTTCAGCAATGTTGTATTTATTTATCAAATATTATAAGTAATATTTTGAAAACAAGTATTTGTGGAAACAATATAAATTTTTTGTAACAAAAAAAATAATCATAAACTTTTTCGTTATTATAAATTGTTTCAAACTATAATTATTTCAACATACCATATTTCTTTTCAATCTAGCTTATTATTTTTTCCAATATTCACTATAATGTTTGATTAAAAATTTCAATGCTGAAGTATTGTACCAATTTGTTATTATTAATTATATTAATGAGATAAATGATATTGATTTTAAGTTAATTGTTGTTACATTATACTTAACATATACTATTACTATGCTTTTTGAAGAATATAATAACATTCTATAACTGTAACCAACCAAGATATCTTCATGACTGAATAGCATCACTGTTTGATCATTCAAATAAAGCAACATTGGTTACAGGGGAAGAATAGTGATCACTGGATTGAAATCTCATTGGATGAGAAAGAAAGAGACAACATAATTTTTTTCATTACAACTAAAACATCATTAATTCACTTTAACTTTTTTGTTTTTATCTAATTTATCTAATACAAATATAGTATTTTCCAATAATAACATAAGAAATTCACAATATATATATAATTAAATATTAACTAAATAATTATTGAAATATTAGCAATATTTAATTGCTACAAATTTTTTAGTAAGTCTTAGTATTAAATTTCTGTAAAGAAAGGGAATATGCAGTCTTAGTGCAATGATCCAAGCATCATTTCAAAGTGTTTGTTCAAGTACGGTCCACAGCTATTATGAATGCAATAGAATATCACACATTTGTAACTTGCATAAAACATTGTAATATTGTAAATGGAAATTTCCAATTTATATTTTTATAAGCTTAGTCTAAAAGAAGGTAGAATAATTGAAAAGCATATCCAAAACATAAATTAAATATATCTAATTAGTGAATAACTGAGATAGAAAAGTGATTTCCAAATTTGATATTGAGCAAATTATTAACTATAAGATTTCAAAGAACTTCTCGCTGCAACACAAAGTGTGTGCAAAAATTGTGTGTATAACCCTCCTTTCTTCTATTTTTATTCTGGATAAATTAGATATATTCCTTGATTAAGAACTTGAAGTTAGTATAATGCTTTCACTTTCACTTGAACTCTCTTTTTTTATTAATTCTTACATTTATTTTCTAAAAATATATATAATAATATATGATATGAATTCTGGTTCTAATGATTCTTGATAATTGATAAATATCACAACTGTATCGAAAATAATGAATCACTAGAAGAAGTTGTTTTATATTATGTGAAATTTTGAATAAAAATTAATTAAGGAATTATATGTGTATATGTGTGTGTATATGTATGCACGCACGCATATGTATGTGTATGTGTACGAGGAGTCCTATTTTAATTTATCTTTCTCAAAAACATTTTTTATTTCTGATTGTTGAAAAAAATATTTCAGATAAAAATTGTTTAGTTTAAAAGGTGACATTTCTGAAGCTAACTCTGTTAGATGTCGTTTTAAGGAAATTTCAAAGGCGAATAATTTCTTGAATGAATTTAAACTTTTCATTCAAATAAAAGTTTTACTTCAAATTTATATGCCAATATTAAAATACTTCATATATGCATTTAGAGAAAGTATATATGTTTTACTCCTAATTAATTCTTATAGAAATCTTGTTAAATTTCTTGTAACGTTGAAACGAGTTTAGAACAAATATTAAAATATTTTGTACAAATTATATATATATGAAATCATAGTATGTAAACTTAAAAATTTCATATCTCTGCAATAGCTTATGCAAAAGAAAATTTTTAGGGTGATGTTTTAAAAACATCTCAACAAAATCTATCACTTTTATCTTAAGAAAAAAATCGAGTTTTATTTAAGAAATTAGTTGCCTTTAGAATTTCTTGAATGACGTCTGCGATGACATCTATGACACGATTAACGTCAGTATCTTATATCCCTCTTTAAACTGAACAACTTTTGTCTGAAGCATTTTTTTCTACGATCAATAATAAAAAAGTTTTTGACAAGAGGAAAGAGGGATAAATTAAAATAAGACATCCTGTATATTGACATACTAGTGAATGCAAGTATTTAAATCATTTATACAAATGAAATATCAATAAAATAACAGTAATAAAGAAGGTGACGGAAAGTTATATTTCTTACTTGCTTCTCACGGTAGTAATGATTGCTCCGCGATGAAGAGTGAATTCAAGAAAACTTTCACTGCTTTTATTGGTTCCACTGTGATGTCTTCTTCCTCTGGTTACGTTTTTCTTGCTCCTCTTATCTCACAATTTCATGACCAATGACGTCGTAACGAAAATCGTCAACTATAATTACAAGCTTTTTTTCTGACAAAATTTCTTATATGATTGTAAATGACATCACGATACTCGACGACACAGCATGTCGCGTTCCGGTTTTGATATTGCTTGACAAGTAATATACTGATGGAAGAGAAAATTGAACACACCGATCATGTTTAAAAAACCGGCGAAACAGTTGGACAGCTCTCTTTCTTTCACGTAATATCAAGTTACGTTGTGCATCGCGTATCTATTATTGTGTGCATATCTATTATCGATTCCAGTGAACAGCGACCGACAGTGGTATCTTATTTCGTTGTTAGTCGATACTACGACGATAACTTTGCCGAAGTCGTGAGAGAAATTCGTTCGCGGGATTTTATTCCTAATTTGCCCGACACCGGCGTGTCGCCAATAGCGTTCTACTCCGCCACGTACGACACACGTTTAAACGAACGAGAAGTCTGGCGCGTGTCAACTGCCGGCTGTCTGCTACTCTTCGGTACTGTCCGGTAGCACCGTCACGACCTCGTGGTGTTCACGTGATTGCAGCGCCTTCACGAATCGCAGCGACGCGTGGACCGCGTGCTTGCATTCTTGCAATCGCGTCGTGTTGGCGACGCGTCGAGTTGACTCTCAGTACGATCTACGGTTCGGGGGACACGAGGAAATGGGGTTTCGTATCATACCGGTTCTGGAAGACCAGCTCTCTCCTACGGTGTCCCGTTGTAGTCAAGCCTTCCATTTTTGAAATGATAAAATCTCAAATCGCTATCGCTATCGAAAGTTTATATTCATATTGGCAAATCTCGCAAATATGTCTTATATAGAATGCGAATTGACTCGTGTTGTGACCCGAGACGAGCTTGCTCTTGCTCGCGACCCGTACTGACGCGGAATCGACACTAAATTTCCGGTAATGTGTTTTTCTTTTCCGCGGAATTTGCCATGCACGCGATGAATGATAATAGCATCATGTCTGTCGTTGAGTGTTCGTATTACGATACAGGTGTCTGTGGTCAGCCGACTCAATTAAATATGATTTCTGCGCGATATTTTTAGTGTTAATAACTGAAACGATTTCACAAAATTATTTTTTATTGCACGAAATCTGCAATGTTCTTTCAAACGATCATTTTCTTGAATGTATTCGGGCGTTTTATATATATATATTTTTTTCTCACTTTATATATATATATATATATATATATATTATATATAAAGTGAAAGTATTAATACTGTGAAACATATATCTCTAACTCTAAACGTTCTTATCTATACCGGATGAGAAACTTAAATTATCACCTTGAATATCTCCGCTATTTTTAGAAATATAAAAATATCCTAATTACGAAAATTGCACATCAAAAAGAATCACTTCCCAGTAATAAAATGCTAACAATAACTTTTATGAGTGAAAACGTTTCGGAGATTTCAGTCATTTCCGTTTTTCTTTTTTCTTAGCAGCATACTATACTTCTTTATCCTTAGAGCAATAGCAGATGTTTACACAATTTCAACAACTTATAATATAAAGTCATTCGGCATTAAACAAAAGAGTAAAATAATAACTCTTATATTATAAGAGATATTCGAAATGACATCCGCTTATATCGATTTCATCACTGGAATAATAAATGATAGATTAATAGATGGGTATCAAATTATTGGCAATTAAATTAAATTAAAAAATGAAAAACTTATCTAAATAAAATAATAATGACAATAACCTTTCCTTTATTTATATACTGTTAATAATTCAAAAAATATTGTAATGAGCACGTGTTGCATAAAACATACAGCAATACTGTATGTGTTAATTTATTATCTATTTTCAGTTGATAAAATCGATGTAAGTAAATATTAATTTGAGCATGTCTTATGATATAAGAATCATTATTTTATTCTTTTGTTTAATGTCGGATGACTTGGTATTATAGTCATTGAGATCGTTTGAAGATCTACTCAAAAAATAAAAAAAATATACCTTACACCATTCACAGAAAAATTATTAACTAGCATATTATAATCCTTCGTAATATCTTCGTGATACTATATACACAATTTCCATAATTACAATATTTTGATACTTCTAAAAACAGCGGTCATATCTAAGGAGATAATTTTAAGTATTTTTTTCGGTATATGCAGGGTGGGTGAAAAGTATGGAAACCCTTAAAAATCTTGAAAGATATAAGTTTTATAGAAAAGTGTTTTAGACAAAAGTTATAGGATTCAAAACGATGTATTTACTGATCTTATCAGTTCGACCTTGAGTGGCGTTGCCAAGGTTAGATCAAGACCAACTTATTTTTTTTAAACAGAAATCCTCATTTTTTATTATATCATCTTTTTTTACCAATTAATTTTAATAACTTTTGTCTGAAACACTTTTTATTTTCTTAATATTTTTTGAGATATTTAAAGAAAACTCAGCAACTTTTTCAATATTTAACTTACGATATCTTGTTAACTATTTGTCGGAAGAAAAAGTGGTTTTCTATAAAACATATCTTTCAAAATTTTTAAGGGTTTCAATACTTTTCACTCACCCTGTATATTGTTTCAGCTTTTAAATTTAAATATTTAAATTTTCTATATATATATATTTATATATATATGTAGTGTGTGTGTACATGTATTAAATTATACCAAGTTTTTTAGAAGTAACGGATCCCCCTATCTCAGAATCGATGCATTATAGGGAAAAATGACCCGAATAAAAGTTTTAGGGTTCATAAAGTTCTGTTTTCTGTGACCTCAAATTTGACCTTGACCTCGACTTTGAAAGTCATTTGAAGGTCAACTTGCGCTTTTTTAAATGGAAACCCCTATTTTTTATTACACTGTTTTTTTCTACCAATTAATTTAAACAACTTTTGTTTAAAACATTGTTTTATTTGCCTAATATTTTTTGAGATATTTGAGGAAAGCTTGATAACTTTTTCAATATTTAACTTACGATATCTCACTAACTATTTGTCGGAAGAAAAAGTGGTACTAGACTTTCTTGCTTTATTTTGTCTCAAGAATATATTGTGCCTTGATTTTTGTTAATTTGATGACTTTGAAATTTCCAAGAATCAGTAAGTCAACAAAGGGCACTATTGTAACAATATATTCTTGAGACTAAATAAAGCAAGAAAGTCTAGTACCACTTTTTCTTCCAACAAATAGTTAGCGAAATATCGTAAAAATTGAAAAATTAAATATTGAAAAAGTTATCAAGTTTTCCTCAAATATCTAAAAAAATATTAGGCAAATAAAACAGTGTTTTAGATAAAAGTTGTTTAAATTAATTGGTAGAAAAAGACAGTATAATAAAAAATAGGGATTCCCATTTAAAAAAAACGCAAGTTGACCTTCAAATGACCTTCAAAGTCGAGGTCAAGGTCCAATTTAAGGTCACAGAAAACAGAACTTTATGAACCCTAAAACTTTTATTCGGGTCATTTTTCCCTATATAATGCATAAATTCTGAGATAACGGGGGTTCGTTACTTTTGGAAAACTTAGTATACCAGGTATGTAAATATGAAACCAGAATTTTTGTATAGAAAATACACATTTATTGTATGAAAATGATAAAAAATATTTTATTCGAAGTATTGCCCACCGCTAGCTATACATTTTTCTCACCTGTCTGACAATTTGTAGATGCCACGGCAAAAAAACTATTCTTCTTTTGAGGCAAACCAGTCATCGAGCCATTTTCATATATTTTCGTAAGAAGTGAAGCGCTGCTCAGCAAGTGCGTGTCCCATCGATGCAAATAAGTAATAATCGGACGAAGCCAAGTCTGGTGAGTAAGCCACATGCGAAAGTAGTTCCCAACTAAACGCCTCAATCGGTTCCTTGACCAGTTTTGCTGTGTGTGATAGTGCATTATCATGAAGCAAAATCACTTTGTGTTGCCTTTTTTGATATTCTGGTCGTTTTTCACGCAAAGCTTGATTCAAATCGATCATTTGTTGTCGGTGGCGTTCAGTATGAACGGTTTCACCAGGTTTTAGCAGCTCATAATAGATCACACCCTTCTGATCCCACCAAACACAGAGCATTGTCTTCCGTCCATAGCGATTTGGCCTTGCAGTCGATGTCGATGGTTCGCCTGGAGTTACCTGGATGATCTTTTACGCTTAAGATTCTCAAAATATATCCACTTTTCATCGCCAGTCACAATTCGATGGAGAAATGACTTTCTTTTGTACCTGGCGAGCAATATTTCGCAAGTGGTTTTTCGATTTTCCTGTTGTCTTTCATTCAGTTCATGTGGAACCCGTTTTCCCATCTTTTGGATCTTTCCCATGGCTTTCAAACGTGGAGACGGCTTCTCGTGTCACATTTAATTGATCCGCGAGTTGTTGTTGCGTTTGAGCGTCATCCTCATCCAACAATGCTTGCAATTCACTGTCTTCAAACTTTTTCGGTGGTCTTCTACGTTCTTTGTTTCTCACGTCAAAATCGCCACGTTTGAATTTTTTAAACCACTCAAAGCACTGATTTACCAAGAGCATGCTCACCGTAAGCTTCGACAAGCATTCGATGCGATTCTGCAGCAGTTTTCTTCAAATGGTAACAGAAAATCAATGCTGTCCGCAAATCGTAGCTTCCAGGCACAAAATTCGACATGTTCAACTATTACAAACTATGCTGTTGTATGAAACTTGTATCATTGTAAGTTGAAAATCTTTGTCAGATGTCAGCAAATGGAAATGGCGCCAATGACGCGGTTTGACGGTAACTACATTGACAGCTAGGGCCATCTATGGGCAAATTCCGGTTTCATATTTACAGACCTGGTATACAGGGTGTCTCATTTTAACTTTCGTATTAAAAAATCTCGAAATCTTCGAGGTCGACGAAAAAATGTTTCAGATAAAAGTTGTATAATTTCAAGGGAGACATAAAACAACTATATTATTTTGCTTACAGATGGCGCTACTTTCGAGATATTCACTAATCATTACTTTTCTTAAATGGATACCCCAATTTTTTATTACAACTTCTTTTTTTACCAATTAATTTGAACAACTTTTGTCTCAAACATTTTTTTATTTGTCTAATATTTTTTTGAGATGTTTGAGGAAAACTTGATAACTTTTTCAATATTTAACTTACGATATCTCCTAACTTTTTGTCGGAAGAAAAAGTGGTACTAGACTTTCTTGCTTTATTTAGTCTCAAGAATATATTGTTACAATAGCGCCCTGACTTTTATTAACTTACTGACTTTTGGAAATTTCAAAATCATCAAATCAATAAAACTCAGAATGCTATTGTAGCAGTATATTCTTGAGACCAAGTAGAGCAAAAAAGTCTAGTACCACTTTTTTCCGACAAATAGTTAATGAGATATCGTGAATTAAATATTGAAAAAATTATCAAGTCTTCCTTAAATATCTCAAAAAATATTAGGCAAATAAAAATGTTTTCAGGCGAAAGTTATTTAAATTAATTAATTATTTAATTAATTAATAATAAAAAAGAAGGTATAATAAAAAATTTAGGTATCCATTTAAGAAAAGTAATGATCAGTGAATATTTCGAAATGGCGTCATCTGTAAGCAAAATAGTATAGTTGTTTTATGTCCCCCTTGAAATTATACAACTTTGATCTGAAACATTTTTTCGTCAACCTCGAAGATTTCAAGATTTTTTTATACTAAAGTTAAAATGGGGCACCCTCTATATATATTCCAGAGAAATATATGTATACAGCTCATTTATAATTGGAATTGATGAAATTTCTTAACAAGGCACTGCTTCCTGTTATTAAATTTTTCCGAGTCGCCTTTGATTTGACGCGGCGGCTAGACTGTTCGCTATATGTGTCTGTTTCTTATGTCCATTGTTATATTAAAAAAAATAGAAGTTCCAGAGAAAAAAGTTTTTTTTATTGCCCGGTGTCCACAGGACGTAACAAATGTATTAATAAATTTCCAAAATGTAACGGAATTTTATTTAAAGTTTTACTATGCTTTTTTTATAACAATTGATTTTACCTGTCAGTACAAAAAAAAAGTAAGATAAACAAAAAGTGAATAATTCACGAAATATTTCATATTATAATAATAAAATATCAAGATGAAATGTAAAATGTTTAAAAAAATATTCACTTTTTAATGATTTCACTAGTATTTTTATACGTCGTTTCCAGTATTTTTATACATAGAATGATCAGAGGAATTAATTTACGGTAAAAAAATCATATGGATCTTTTGAAAAAACCTTCATATGATCTTAATGAAGTGATTGAAACTTAAAGGAATAATATCACCATACATCCCCATTGAAATTATGTAACTCATATGAAATATTTTCCGCTAAAATCTCTTTAATTTTCGAAATATCAAAATGCGAAAGTTAAAGTATGACACTTTGTATATAGATATATTTAGCAGTTGATACTTCATCTTTTTTTATAAAAAGTTTTTAATTTATAAAAATAATCTGAAAAGACAATAAACTAAAAAAGAAAAATAAAATTTCCCATTTGAACTATATGTATATCACAAGAAGTATAAAATCATAAAACATAAATAAAAAACTATAAAATTGTATAAAATGTCTTTGGATATACCTCGTAATGTTTATTTGCTGAAAATTTAAAATACATCATTTCCAAAATTATAACAATTTTTAAACATTGAAATAAGCACATACAAAAATTATAAATCTAATGGTTTTTGTTATTCTACAATATATTCAAATGCTATCACAATCGGTGAGGAACATTCCTAACATTTCTCTTCTAAGAATTACATCAAATTAATATATTAATTATAAGGTATTTAATTTAAAGAGAAAACGTGATATGCATAAGAAATTATTTTTCTACAAAAGAAATGTCAAATAATATTGTTAAGTTTAGCATTTTTCTTTGCGTTTTTCTTTAAGAAAGAAAAAAGGAAAAATCTATATGACACAGATATTTAAGTTAATCTAATATGGACCAGCATATTATAATACATATTTTGATTTTGCAGACAGATGATATATGTTTTATTGATATCGCACGAACAGTACATTTGATAAGTATTCAAAAGCACTGCAGACGCGATAAACACAATTTATAAAAATATCGGTATGATTACGCAAAACTAATGTAATAAACATGGATATGATATAAAAAAATAAAAAGAATCGTTGTCTTTTTTCTATGTACAACTAAACGTACCATGTTGCTTGCTTTGAAAAATTTCGTTATGTACAAATCGCCATTTCGTGTTTGTAACCAAAATAATCGTATATTTATTAAAATTATTTAATTTTATTTTATTCTACATTGTGTAATTTTACACATAAATTTCATGTGAACCTGTTCACATCGCAAAATTTTCAAAATTAGTATAAAACGCAAAATAATATTGACATATATAAAAATTGTTTATCGAGAAATGTGAAACAATATGCGTAACGTGAATCTGAAACTAGATAGAAATAAAAATTGACATTATTAAAGAGGCTGCGTTCATCGTTGAGATGAAATAAGCACATGACAAATCACCAGCGATGTTCTAATTTGTACATATTCATATTGTATATCATATCATTTTCATACATGCATGCACGCATACAAGTACACACACACATACACACATACAATATACAAAGAACCTAATCACCGCGACACTAATCTCCGTGTGACTTAACTGTCGCCATCATCATCACCATCACTAAATATTACCACTACTAAATGATACATATTCGGGTCTGTGAGAATCCAAACACAAGTTCCATAACAATAGCACTCGACTTTCAAGTTACAGAGTATATCTAGTCTATCTCTTTTTCTCAAGATAAGAAATGGAACGCCATATATATTACACATTCACGTGCAAGGTGGTGGTTGTTGCTGCGGTGAGGGAAGGGGCGCCGCCGCGGCAGCTGCGACCGCAGCGGCAGCAGCATAGGACGACGGGTCTGAAGGATCGAGAAGCGGTGGCGGCGGCGGCAGACTACCACCACCGCCTCTTCCTCTGCCTCGGCCTCTACCACGACCCCGGCCCCGGCCCCTTCCCCTTCCGCGTCAACTCCGCCTTTCCGGCATCCCTATGTTGCTCGTTGTCTTTTCTAGAAAAGCCAGTGGCCCTTGAAGTGCGCTACTTCCTACACCTGCAACTGGAAACCCAGTGGCGCCCCTGCCACCGCTCACACCCACACCACCCTGAGTCATGAACATGCCTTGCTGATTGACCGATACGCCAACTCCCTGTAGACCAGACGCTGGTGGTCCACCTGACCCCTGTTGTACCTGCAAAATTACATATATATATAGTTTAACATTTAAATTATATATATGTTTATGATTAAGCTTTTTGAATTAAAATTCAAATAAAAATTTTGAAGTAATTTATAAATATCGAGTTGGGAAAAAGTAACATATTTCTAGTTTAAAATTGGAACAAATGTATTTAAAAGCAACTTCGATCAATAATATAACGGCCGTTATTTTCTACAATCTTTAGCCACCCTTTCAAGCAACTTCATAATTCGTCATCCTTTCCCGTATCCTTTCCCGGATAATCAAAGAATTATAAGGCTTAGTGTTGTATTGATAGCATAAAACATTCATTTTATTCATAAGTTCTGAGCATCTTTCTATAATAGCTTCTTTCAGTTTGCAATTGGATACAGTAGTTATTCGAATAAAACCGTATGTTCTTCGGTAAAAGTTTATAATATACATTTTATTAGTTTCACCAAATGTATAACATGACCTTTTCCGGATAAAACCCAGGTTTTGGAGCGGTTAATAGGTTTTCTGAATGTTTTTCCCCGAAACTATCTAAATAATGTATTCGAAGACCAATGGATTGGCTTAGGTAGTCAAACTCATGAATAGCCTTCAAAATCTCCTGACATAATACCATTAGATTTTTTCTCTGGAGATATGTTAAAGAAGAAAACAAAAATGAGTCAACGACTATTGAAAATATGCAAGAACGCATTCGTAACATATTTAAGAACATAACACCAGCTATGGTATGTTTGAAAGAGTCCGTAACAATTTTTACGAAAGATTGCATTTATATATCCAAAAAGGGGGACGTATTTTCGAACACCTTCAATAAAATATGTATTTTATCATTCTTAGATATCCATACTCATACGCAAGCATCGCGCTCGCACGCACGCACGCACGCACGCACGCACGCACGCACATGAACACGAACACGCACACGCAAAAAACAAAAGAGGTGTAAATCCGACCGAGCAACCTCCATGCGGTCACCTTGGATAATGCCGGCGGTACTATTTCAAGCCTTGTAACTCGGAAAATATTAGCTGAAGAAATACTTAATTATAGTGTTTTGGAAAGCTCTCGACCTACAAGAACTACAAGAATATACATTGAAAAATAGGGGTTTCCATTTAAAATGTTTATGATGACCCTCGAATGACCTTCAAATTTGACCCCAAGGTCAAAATGAAGGTCATCATCAGATGACCCCATCTGATTCCGTAGAGCTTTTGTCTGAAATATTTTTTTCTACGTCCGCTCCCTATAAAGTTATGAAGAATAATACATTCTCGGCATAAAACCCCTGTGATTAAACATGGGGGATCTGGGGGAGGAGGGTAGCCTGATCGGGGCCGGGTCCTGCTCCCCCAACCCCCACCTCTAACATCGAGGTGGGGGAGAGGGAGGGGGTCGGATGCCCTCCCTCCCTCGCCGGCCTTGTTGACCGGCCGGCACAAGGCTAGGCTTTAAGCCTGGTCTGGGGTCGCGCACTGCGGTTTTGCGGTGTGCGGCGCCAGGCGAAGGGCCCTATGGGCCAGGGGGATGGGGTGGTCGGAGAATCGGCTAGATATTGACGTAGTTCCTCCCCAGCTATATCCTCGAGGAAGGCATCCCGGTGGAGTTTAGCCGGTAAGAGTCCGGTATAACCCTCACCCCCCTCGGAGAGGGGGTGAGGGTACCCATGAGGGTTTCCCCACCGAGATATATATATAAAAAAAAAGAAAAAAAGGTGATAGATTAAAATGGGACACTCTGTATAGGATAAATGAGATTTCTATTTTGTTATTTCTCTCAACCTCCTATCATATGTCACTGATTATTTTCGATTAAAGTCTTGATTTTATCGCTATCAACAGTTTATGAACTAAAATGCTCCTCATATTTCAATGTCGTATCATTAGCACGAAACTTCGCAAGTCTTCTCTGATACATGCGTTCGGTTACGATATTCTTTCCACACACAGCACATATTTTTCTTCGTTTGTATCACGTTTTTTCTATTTCAGAAATAAAACGGCATCACATAACAAAAATATAATTTGTTTTATTCTATTTTTTTCTCGACCTAAAGCAAACGGAAACGCTTTTACACATAATTATAAATGACGCTTACAGATATTAGTTCTTACAATATCATCTACGCTATTTAAAAGAAAATTTCTTTCAAATAAAATTTACTAAATTTCTATTGAAATTATCTATTGAGAAAATATAAACATTACTTTCTTTCCAATCTAATAATTAAATCCAAATTAAAATAAAATTAATCAAAACAAATAACCCAGTCAGAATCATAACGTTGATTCAACGTTGATTTGACGTTGAAATGGTCGATGAATCGTTAAATCAACGTTAATTCAACCCTCATCGACGTCGAATCAACATTGTGGTTTTGGAACTGGACTGGATAAGTAGTTTACTTAAAATTTAATAACGGAAAATGATTTTATCTTTCACTTTATTTTTCAACTTACAACAGCAAAAACTGTTTTATAATCGTTCATAAGTCGAAATATTGGGTTGGCAAATAAGTTCGTTCGGTTTTTGTTTAAGTGTAAGTTTCATGCTGATTCGCTTTTCTTTTCTCAGCGCTATCGTTCTATTATTTTAAAAAAAGGCAAACGAGCTGCGGATACTTATAATAAGATATGCCGTGTGTATGGAGATAATGCCTGAACAGAACGCGTATGCCAAAAGTGGTATGCTAATTTTCGTTCTGGAGATTTCGACGTCAATGATGCGCTCTGTTCCGGTTGCCCGACCGAGATTAATTCAAGTGACATTAAGGCTATAATCGAAGTAAATCCATCCCAACCTGTACGAGAGATTGCTATGACATTGAATATATCCTACACAAGCGTAGAAAAGCATTTGCGCCATCTGGGATACGTTTCTCGGCTTAATGTTTAGGTGCCGCATCGATTAACCGAGGCTAACTTGACCACACGCATATCTGCAATTCGCTACGGAAATGCCAAGAAAATGACCCATTTTTAAAACGAATGGTGACGGGTGACGAAAAATGGGTCGTCTATGATAATGTACACGTAAGAGATCATGGAGGCACAAAAGCGAGCCACTGCAAACAACCTCGAAGGTGGGATTGCATCCGAAGAAAATAATGCTTTCCGTATGGTGAGATTTCAACGGTGTCATCTATTACGAACTGTTACCGTCAGGCAAAACGATTGATTCAACTGTATACTGTTCGCAATTGACGAAATTGAGTCAAGCAATCCGCACAAAATGTCCAGAATTGGCAAATCGCAAGGGTGTCGTCTTCTACCACAACGCCAGACCTCATACGTCATTGACCACTCGGAACAAATTGCTTCAGCTTGGCTGGGATGTTTTGCCTCATCCTCCGTATTCACCGGATTTTGCCCCTTCCGATTATCATTTATTCCGGTCGCTGCAGAACTCTATGAACGGGAAAACCTTCGAGGACGAAGAGACCGTTAAAAACTATCTGGATTGATTTTTCGCCGATAAGCCCCAAACGTTTTACGAACGTGGCATAATGAAGTTGGTGGAAAGATGGCTAGAGGTAATCGATAAAGATGGCCAATATATAATTGATTAAATTTATCTTATGTATCAAAAAATTGTGTTTTATTCTACTCTAAAAAACCGAACGAACTTATTTGCCAACCCAATACTATATATTTTTACTAAAAAAATATTGAATTAAAATTCTTTAGATTCTTCAATTTGTTCCTAAAGTTAACAAAAGAACTGCACTAGATATAAATCATTAGTTACAAGTATATAATTCATACAAATATATTTTCTTTTTCTAGCACTGTGTATATCACAATTCTCAACGTACTTAATCTGCATCCATATCAGCATTTCTCTCCAAGTAACAACTAATAAAAAGTAATATGTGTCTATATTGTATCAGGTTAATTTTAAAGTATAATATTCATGGTACACGAAAAGATGTTTAGTCCAGTGAAACAAATTTCTGATGAAGTATGGAAGATATAGAAATTCCAGTTGAAGATACTAGAACTCAGTCTAATTAATAAAGATTTTTGGTTAAGTCAAAGGAAATTCTGGTATTTTCAATCAAAATTTCTTATTTCACCAGAAAATTAATTTATTCAACCAAACATTTTTCTCCGTGCAGACTTGAATAAATACACGGTAAGTCTTTATGGAAATTCTATCATACTCCAACGATTAAATACTCCTCTAACAAAGGACGGTAAAGAGTACGATAAAAAACGATATCATTTCTTTCGGATTCGATGCAGCAAATGCAATAGAAGACAATGAGATTCTTTACAAATCCTATCGATTTCTATCATTTTTTCTCTTTCGAGCTTTCTTTATTACACGATATTTTACGGTTCCAATATGAGCTATTTTTGCTACCTCGAAATAATCTCGTAATTCTAATCGTGGATATTTAAAAGCCGTATCAACATGAGGTTAGGTGTGGTGTGGCGAGACGTAGGAGCGATAAGATAAAATATAAGCAATAGCACCTTGTCATTCTTCCCGCCGCGCGCGGACAACAGTTGCTCAATCGATTAGGCTGCGCTATAGCCCGAGAGGTTGTAATGCTCTTCCAATACCATCTCGGTGCGCGCTCAATCGTCAAATTTCTATAATTAATAATTCGATACTTGATAATTATTGCGAATATCGCAAAACGGGACTATATATTTGTTTACTCCGCTCTACATCTCCACGAATTCCTCGGAGCGAGCTCTCTATATAGGGTGTCTCATTTTAAATGAGCTAAGCAAAAATCTCAAAAAATATGGAAGATACTAAAAGAAACGTTTCAGACAAAAATTGTATGGTTTCAAAAAGGACATAAAATAATCATTTTGCTTACAGATGTGGCACTTTCGAGATATTCACTGATCACTACTTTTCTTAAATGGGAACTCAAATTTTTTATTACATTGTCTTTTTCTACCAATTAATTTAAACAACTTTTGTCTGAAACATTTTTTTATTTGCCTAATATTTTTTGAGATATTTAAGGAAAATTTGGTGATTTTTTCAACATTTAACTTACGATATCTCGCTAACTATTTCTCGAATGAAAAAATAGTACTAGACTTTCCTACTTTATTTACTAAGTACGCAACTAAGTTTCCGGGTTTCACACATGGATGGCGCTAACGATACATGTAGTCGACATACATGTCTGAAGTTGTGTTTTTTTATAGCTTGGACATCTGTTAACAATAACTAGTGGTAATACCAACGCAACGCAAAAATATTTTTTCTAACAACGAAGATGTCGAGTTTTGTGCCAAATAAACAGCATTTGCGAGAAGCTTTGCTTTTCTGCTTTAACTTGAGAAAAAGTGCAGCTGAAACACGTCGTTTGCTTGAGGAGGCCTACGGTGAACATGCACCATCGAAAACTACTTGTGAAGATTGGTTTAAACGCTTCAGAAGTGGCGATTTCGACACTGAGGACAAGGAGCGCTCCAGAAGACCAAAAACAAGCCGGAGGACGCCGATCTGCAAGCGTTATTGGACGAAGATGATACGCAAACACAAGATCAACTTGCGGAGGCATTAAACATGACTCGCCAAGATATTTCCAAACGTTTACATGCCATGGGAAAAATTCAAAAGGAAGGAAAATGGGTGCCGCATGAGTTAACTGAGAGACAGATGGAAAATCGAAGAGCCACTTCCGAAATTTTGCTTTTGCGGCATGAAAGAAAGAGTTTCCTGCATTGAATTGTTACTGGCGATGAGAAGTGGATATATTTCGAGAATCCCAAACACAAAAAATCGTGGCTTTCACTTGGCGAAGCATCAACATCGACGGCACGGCCAAATCGCTTCGGAAAGAAGACAATGTTCTGCGTTTGATGAGACCAGAAAGGAATCGTGTACTATGAGCTGCTGAATGAGCGGGCGAAACTGTCAATGGGCATCGCTACCGACAAAACTGATCAATTTGAACCATGCATTGCTCGAAAAACGGTCAGAATGGGACACGAGACACGAACGAGTGATATTGCAGCACGACAACTCTCCGTGCCATCGTACTTTCATCGTCCAGGACACCATCAAAACGCTGAAATGGGATCTGCTACCGTACCCGCCGTATTCGCCAGACCTGGCCCCTTCCGATTATCACTTGTTCCGGTCGATGACGCATGGCTTGGCTGGGCAACACTTGGTCAATTTCGAAGAAGTGCAAAATTGGTTGGATGAATGGTTTCGGTCCAAAGACGCGTCGTTTTATCGTCGCGGTATTCATGTATTGCCAGAGAGATGGCAAAAATGTGTAGCTAGCGAGGGACGATACTTTGAATAAACCATTTTTTGTATTTCTCTTGAAATTTTCCATTTTTCATTGATCAAAGAAACCCAGAAACTTAGTTGCGCACCTAGTAGTCTCAAGAATGTATTATTACAATAGTGCCCTAACTTTTGTTAACTTATCAACTATTGGAAATTTCAAAGTCGTCAAATAATAACAAAAGTCAGGGCATTATCGTAACAATATATTCTTGAAACCAAAAAAGAGTAAAAAAAGTCTAGTACCACTTTTCTTCTGACAAATAGGGAAATATCGCAAATTAAATATCGAAAAAGTTATTAAATTTCCCTTAAATATCTCAAAAAATATTAGGCAAAAAACATATTTCAAACAAATATTGTTAAAATTAATTGGTAGAAAAAGATGATAATATTATGCGTAATTTGTTATTGCATCCGCGATTATTAAAATTTTTAAATTTAAAAAATAATATGTATGAATGTTATCACATGTGTCGCCCAAATTGTCGCCAAAACCAAGCGCCCAACGTCAATTGTTCCGTCCCTGCCTCCTTTCTGTATCCGATCCATAATAGACGAACTATTTATCTTAGCTCAATAACTAAGCATCGGATAACATTTTGCAAGAGGAAAAATAGTCTTGGAATTTGTTTAAGAATATAGTATATTAAGGACAAGAAATTGTTCCGGATCACCCTACGTGTCAAAGGAAATATGAGGCAAGAAGTTTGGTTTATGAAGTCGTATTATTTCATTAAGATAACTATAGATATGTCAAAACAGGAAATTATAAAAATTTATAACGTTGCATAAACATGCATAGGTTCTGATAACAATGATTCTTATAAAAAATTATAACATATATCAGGTACGTATAAATCGGTTCTAATAGATAAGATAATAGTAGTTTCTAAAGGAAGCTACTCTTTATATTATCGAGCATGTTTACAGTTACGAATACTCAAAAATAAAAGAATTTCAAAAAATTTTGAAAGAAATACGTTTAAAATTAATATATAGAGTTGTAGAAATAACAGTTACTTTTAAAATAATTGGCAGACAGATTAAGGGATTACTCTACTTTGAAAGTTTGAAATTTTCGAAATTTTTTTGCTTAATTTTAAAGCTTGAACATTTAAAAACTATTTAAAACAAATCGCATGTAAATATTCGTAAAACTGACAAAATGACAGACGTTTAACTGAAGTAACATTCAAAAGAAACGGTCCACTTATTCCAACGTCTAGCGACAAAGAACGGTCTTCCGAATATTTCTCTATTTTGTAGTTATTGTCCTTCCAGAGTATTTTTGCGAGAGTATATATATACGTATACAGGGTGTTAGAAAAGTCTGGAAACGGTCAAATATCTTGAAAACGAAACGTTTCTGAGAAAAATGTTCCCAACCAAAGTTGTAGGGTTTTAAAAGTTCTATTGAATGATCATATCCGTTTGTCCTTGAGTAGAGGAGTCAAGACGAGGTCAAGGCCATGATTTTTTTAAATGGAACACCCCAATTTTTATCACACAGTGTTAAAGATGACAGCGAGACATTTCCAAAACACTACTTGATGACCTATTTTTGTTGAAAATTGTCTGAGTTATGAGCTTTAGAATTTATGGCTGGTGCCGCCAGCATTAGTATTATCTAGGATGTACCGCGTGGAGGTTGCATGGTCGGACTTTACATCCCTGTGTGTGTGTATGTGTGTGTCAGCAGAGATAAGGATCCCGCGATTCGTCACTCTCGCAGTATTTAACGACTCCAAACCCTCTCTGCTGTGTGTGTGTGTGTGTGTATGTAGACGGGTTTTAACTGAATTAAATGTTCAAATTGTCTTTCGTCTGCTGCTTGATAATGACTTAATCGTAGATGAAATTCACTTAAAACGTTTCGTCTCATTTCTGGTGAGATAAGATTTACTTGGTGCAGATCCCGAACGCACGACGTCCCGTCGCCTAGTACGCCCTCCTTCTTTCATGGTGGATCCCCCTTCGGCGCGTTGCAAAAACGTGTCCAAGCGTCCGGGGGCAGCCAAAATATGGCGTCGACCCCGGGGCTTATTTCTATGATTTGCACCGGATAAGGAGGGGCAACGGTGGAGGCCGGCATACATAGACAGCAGGTCTTAAAGGATAGCAATCTTTGACCTTGAGAGACCACCAGCTTATACCACTAGGTACAAGTAACAATGCCTCTCTCTGTAGTTGCCGTGCGCTCGGGATAGCACTAGAGATGTCGCTTCCGAACGACATCTCTTAACATTATCTAGGGAGAGGAGAGTGTCGTGAGCGTGGAGCGTCAGGTGGTCAGCTCAGTGGTCTAGAGCAGTCGCCCGGTAAGCGAAAGACACGAGTTCGATTCCTGATCTAGCGACTATACCGTGCTCTCGATATTTTTCTCTCTTCGGAACGACAATAAGATGCAAGTCCCGAACGCACGGCGACCCGTCGCCACCTAGTACGTCCTCCTTCTTTCATGGTTCCCTAAGACTGCCAAGTTAGCAAATTTCGTTGTGTACACATTGTAATAAATTATTTGTAAATTGTCATTAATGCAACCTCCACGCGGTACATCCTGGATAATACTAATGCTAGCGGCATCGTAAATTCTAAAATAACTTAGACAATTCTCGACAAAAATAGGTCATCAAGTAGTGTTTTGGAAATGTCTCGCTGTCATCTTTAACATTGTGTGATAAAAATTGGGGTATTCCATTTAAAAAAATCATGGCCTTGACCTCGTCTTGACCCCTCCACTCAAGGTCAAACGGATATGATCATTCAATAGAACTTTTAAAACCCTACAACTTTGGTTGGAAACATTTTTCTCAGAAACATTTCGTTTTCGAGATATTTGACCGCTTCCAGACTTTTCTAACACCCTATATATAGAGTATCTGTAAGGTCCGACTCCACCCCTAGATCTCGGAAACGGCTTTAAATATGGAAAGATGTTTCAGACAAAAGTTGTAGGATATTGAGGGGGACACATGATAAAAATATATACTTGACCTTGAGTGACTTTATCAAGGCCAGGTCAATGTGATCGATGTTTTCTTAAATGACTAAAAATATTTGTTTTACTGACGAATGTACTTTTTTTTTTAAACGGTGTTGTAAATCGTCACAATTGTTATTGGAGTGACGAAAATCCACACCTTGTTAGAGAAAGTAATGGCCGGAAAAAGTTAATGTTTGGGCAGGCATTCTAGGAAATACCGTAATAGGACTATTGTTTTTCCAAGAGAATATGAATGGTAATCTTTACTTAAATTTACTAGACAACGTCATTGATCCACTTATAACTGATTCTTGAAAACCAAAAAGATGAAGATAAAAGGTAATTTGTTTTGTTAAATGAGGAACTTTTGTACTCCCAACAAGATGATATTCCCCCGCATTACGTGTTACCAGTTCGATAGTGGTTAAATAATCGATTCTCACAGAGATCGATTGGAAGAAGAGGAGCTATCGAGTGGCCACCAAGATCTCCAGATCTAACTCCATTCGACTTTTTTTTGTGGGGGTATTTAAAATTCGTTGTTTAAAACTCCATTGGAAAATATCAACGATTTGCATCAAAGAATTGTACAGGAATATAGAGCTATTTCAACAGATATCTTCCAAAGTGTTCGTTTAGAATTTCAAAATTGTCTTTATTATTGTTTAGCAAACAACGGAGAACATTTTGAACGTTTGTTATAATAAATAACAAATTTGACGCAGTAACTATGCATTACTATTTTCTTAAGTATCTTCCAACATAGTGCTCAGACAAAAAAATGTTTCCTACAGAAGTTGCTGGTTTTTTTACGTAAAATAATATCCTGTAATAAAAAATATAGGTTTCCATTAAAAAAACAAGATTGACCTTCGAATGATCTAGAAACTCCCTCCAAATAAAAAACTGATAATGTCATTCTCTTTCCCCTTCGAAATCA
Source organism: Harpegnathos saltator (assembly GCF_003227715.2). Lineage (NCBI taxonomy): Eukaryota > Metazoa > Arthropoda > Insecta > Hymenoptera > Formicidae > Harpegnathos > Harpegnathos saltator. Next base: position 392,044 of record NW_020230561.1, on the reverse strand, counting down.
TGGAACACGTATTTTAGCTTTTTTTAATATCTTTCATAGTTTTCGACATAATTAGCTGGAAAGTTTTCAAATGAACACTTTGTACGTGAATGTATTAAGATATATATAAGGTGTCCCATTTTATTTTTGATAGCAAAATCTCGAAAAATATGGAAAATATGGAAAAATGTTTCAGATAAAAGTTGTATGGTTTCAAGAAGGACATAAAATAACTATATTAGTTTCTTTACAAAAACCACTTTTAAAATATCCACTGATCATTACTTTTCTTAAATGGAAACCCGAATTCTTTATTATGTCATCCTTTTCTACCAATTAATTTGAACAATTTCTGTCTGAAACATTTTTTTATTTGTCTAATATTTTTTTAAATATTTCAGGAAAACTTGGTGACTTTTTTAATATTTAATTTACGATATCTCGCTAACTGTTTTTCGGAAGAAGAAATGATATTAGACTTTTTGGTCTACTCTACTCTATTTGGTCTCAAGAATATATTGTTATAATAGTGCCCTAACTTTTGTTAACTTATCGACTTTTGGAAATTTCAAAATCATCAAATTAACAAAAGTCAGGGCGCTATTGTAACAATATATTCCTGAGATAAGTAGAGTAAAAGTCTAGTACTATTTTTTCTTCCGACAAACAGTTAGCGAGACATCGTAAGTTAAATATTGAAAAAGTTGTCAAGTTTTCCTCAAATATCTCAAAAAATATTAGACAAGTAAAAAAATATTTTAGACAATAGTTGTTCAAATTAATTGATAGAAAAAGATGATATAATAAAAAATTGGAGTTTCCATTTAAGAAAAGTAATGATTAGTGAATATTTCAGAAGTGATGCCATCTGTAAACAAACTGTTATAGTTATTTTATGCCTCTCTTGAAACTATATAACTTTTATCTGAAATATTTTTTCATATCTTCCATATTTTGCGAGATATCAAGTGTAGTAAAAAGAAATCCATTATTTTTGCATGAAATTGAAGGCTTTAATTACCATAGTTAGAATGATCCGATTTAGGTCAAATATGCGCCGTTTTGTTCGATAACTTATTGCCATTTTGAAGGTAATTTCATTATGCCTCTCTCATAGAAGTCGTCCCTATTGGCAAAAAATTGAGACAGTCGATTTTCACTCTCTCTTGAAGCGAATTTTTCACCAGCAAAATTGTTCGCCATGGACAGGAACAGATGGTAATCACTTGGTGCCAGGTCCGGACTATAAAATGGATGCATAAGAACCTCCCAACCAAGCTCCCGGAGCTTCTGGCGAGTCACTATCGATGTGTGTGGCCTGGCGTTGTCCTGATGGAACACAATTCCTCTCCTATTCGCCAAAGCTGGCCGCTTCTGGACGATTGCTTCCTTCAGACGGTCCAATTATTGACAGTACAGTTCCGAGTTAAGAGTTTTGCCGTAGGGGAGCAGCTCATAGTAGATAATTCCCTGCCAATCCCACCAAACACACAGCAAAACTTTCCTGGCCGTCAATCCTGGTTTGGCCACCGTTTCCGCCGGCTCACCGCGATTCGACCACGACCGTTTTCGCTTGACGTTGTCGTAAGTGATCCACTTTTCATCACCAGTGACCAACTGCTTCAGAAATGGGTCGATTTTGTTGCGATTCAGCAGCGATTCGCAGATGGAAATTCGGTCCATGAGGTTTTTTTTCGTTAACTCGTGTGGCATCCATACATCGAGCTTCTTTTTGTATCCAGCCTTATTCAAATGGTTCCAAACGGTTTTTGTGCAATCTTTAGCTCTTGGGCAATCGAAACAGTGCTTACATGACGGTCGGACTCGACAATGTCCATGATTTTATCGATATTTTCGACAATTGGCCTTCCAGTGCGTGGTGCGTCTTTGACATCGAAATTACCGGAACGGAATCGACGAAACCAAAATTGCGCGTGATTGGCTGTTACAGTATCAGGACCATAAACACTATTCACATTTTCAGTCGCCTGGCTTGCGTTTTCGCCTTTATCGAAGAAAAACTGTAAAATATAGCGTATTTTCTCTTTGCTAGTGTCCATCTTTGACGCGCGCTCAAACAAAACTGAGTTAACTAATCACAAAACTGTCAAAAAAGTTTTTTTAGTACGAAATCTCATCTTTCTAACGCCATCTAGTGGAACCCGATCGGACTTATACAACGCGAGATACAGATAACTAAAGCCATCTATTGGACAAATAATGGATTTCTTTTTACTACACCTGATATTTGTCTGTTAAAAATAAAATGGAACATCCTGTATATAGGGTGTTTCATTTTAAGCGATACTGTCGATTATCTCGCGAATCGATGGCTTTGTTGAAAAATTTTTCGAACGAAAGTTGCATGGCTTGAAAGGGGACACATAATGGAAATGTGGACTTGACCTTGAATGACCTTGTCAAAATTAGGTCAAGGCTATTAATGTTTTTTTTAAATGGAAACCTCTATTTTTTTATTACATATTCTTGTAGCTTATCTCGAGAGCTTTCCAAAACACTATAATAAAGTTACATTTCGTTGAGTACTTTCCGAGTTATGAGGCTTGAAAGTTAAGGCAAGGCACCGATCACTGATCCGGCCAACTAAGGCAAGACTTATCAACGGCTAAAGACATATTCGAATTGATCTTGCCTTAGTTGGCCGGATCAGTGATCGGTCTTGCCTTAGTTGGTCGAATCAGTGACCGGTCTTGCCTTAGTTGGCCGTATCAGTGATCAGTCTTGCCTTAGTTGGCCGGATCAGTGATCGGTCATGCCTTAACTTTCAAGCCTCGTAACTCGGAAAGTACTCAATGAAACGTAACTTTATTAGTGTTTTGGAAAGCTGTCGAAATAAGCTACAAGAATATGTAATAAAAAAATAGGGGTTTCCATTTAAAAAAAACATTAATGGCCTTGACCTGATTTTGACAAGGTCACTCAAGGTCAAGTCTACATTTTCATTATGTGTCCCCCTTCAAGCCATGCAACTTTCGTTCGAAAAATTTTTCAATAAAATTATCGATTCGGGAGATAATCGACCATATCACTTAAAATGAAACACCTTGTATATATGTATATATATGTATATATATACTTTCCCAGTCTTCATTCTATATATAAACGTACTAAAATAAGATATCAGAACATGAATATTTTTCGAGATGTATATTTCACATTTTATCTTGGTAATTTTTTACACAAAATATTATATATACATGCGTACATACATATACACATATATATATACACATACATATATATACATGTATGTTATGAAACATTCATCCAATAACCTTATTTTAATATTGTTATACATAAAATATTAGGAGAAGAATCAATTCAAAATATTAATCTTTATATATTGATGTATATATTAACATCTGCAAAATGTAATGAAATTTGTTTTATATATTTCTCAATGTTTTCTTTTGCACTAATTCATTTTTTATATTATTCCAAGTATAAAAATATTTAAGCAAATATTCATAGCATTATATGTATTTATATAATATACAGAACACGCACGCACGCATATACGTATGCGGAATGTTTATCAGACTCTACCTCTATATATCCTGGATAATACTAAAAGAATTTCACATTTTATGAAAAAAGGTATCTAAAATCTATTTTAAAATTATAATGTATAATATGGTTAAACTGGTCTCAGATTGGAGTACTATCATGTGTATCATACACACATATACAAATTGCACCGTTTAAAAGGATTGAATTGAATAAATATACAATGAAATATATAGTATTGGTAGAGAAGGGTCAACGTTATAGTCTCAGCTATGTATGCTAGAACTTTCAACTGAATACTTGTATTTTAACACTTACTGTTTATAATTTATTCAAATGTATTATTCTATTTAAAATAATTTCAATAATTTAATTCAAGTATATTATTCTATTTAAAATAATTTTATATACAAAATGTAACTGAATATGTTCTGAATATGTAACTGAATATGCAAACAATTCAGAAATGGATTCAGCATTTAAAAACAATAAAATATATTCCTATAGATATATGTCCGATTTAGTCTTATTTCTTTGTTAAATTGTAATGTTTTTTATTCTCTAACATTTACCTTACTTTTAAATGAGATCTTCAAAATAATTATATTACATCTCAATATAAGCTTATTTATTTTAGTAATATGCTTTAATCATAAATCTGATTTTTTTACATATCTATTTATTACTTTGATTTTCAAATCTTGATAATAAATATTAGAGTTAAACACGTTATAATAACTATAATATATATGTTTATAACTTAGCTTTATAATGAATCGTTGAAAAATAAAACTTGCTATAACTCGGGAATAAAATTAAATCGGATGTATTTAGCTTTAGACTTATTTTATTATTTTTAAATATTTAATCCACGTGTAAAGTATCTTTTACCTATTGAAATATATCACACGTGCGCTTTTACATTGTAGTTATATACAATTGTTAAGATACTTTAATTGTTTGTTTTTTTCATACGATACATTACTCTCAGCACAGATAAAAATTATACATACATACATATATGTATATGTGTGTGTATACACATATATATACATATATATACGTATGTATATAAGCACTCTCATAAATATTATTATATACAATATCAATATAACAGTATCGCCCTTTTGTGTGCATGTGTGTGCGCGCACGCACGTGCTTGTATGTGTGTATGTGTGTGCGTGCGTGCATGCATACGTGTGTAAGGGATTTGTATCCTAAGTAATAATCTCGTTTGAAAAAATGAAAGGTTTTCAAGTATTTAGTATTTTATACATGCGCGTACATGCACGTGTGTCTATGTATGTGACTGAAATAAAAGAACACTTTGAATCTAAGTGTAGTTATAAATACGTAAATATTTATAATTGTACATATTAAAAAATTAAATTAATCGAAATTTAAAATATCAAAATTAACTAAAACATTTGATGCATTCCTGTATTTTTTATATTTTTTCAATAATATAATTTGCATGAATAATTATGCAATTTATACACTTGCACTTAGGCGTTGATTATAGCTATCTTCCTTTTATTGCAATTTTATATAAAAAAGTTTTATTATTTACTTTCAAAGTTTACTTACTATTATATAAATTTGGTATAACTGTATTTTTGTATCATATGTTACAATATATCATGCATACACGCAGGCAATCACGCATGTATAAGCAATTGCATATCTCAAGCTGCTACACATAACAAAAGAACATGGTATATATCATATATGTAATAAAGATAAATATACATTGTCATTAAGGAAAAGAAGACATAGATGATTAAAAATTGAGTTTTACGGCTTAGATATGCCTGAATGATACAAAAGAAGTCTTAATATTAAAATATCTAAAATTAGCAACCAAATTATACATTTTGATAAATTCGGAATAAAAAATCGGCTATCTACCTCAAAATAAAAGTAAAAGTATAGATATTATCAGCATTTTAGTATTTCTTCTTGTAAAAACCAGAACAAAATCTTCGCTTACTCTGTGACAACCTTCTTGGCTTTTCGCGTGCTTTTCTTTTCTTTCTAATTTGGAAAAAGCATACTTTAATGCTAAGTTTAGTAACAATTGCTTGAAAAACAGATTTTTTTAATTTTGGTTATTACAACATTACTTAAATACCTGTTGCTGATGTAATTGTTGCTGCTGCATCTGATGTTGCTGTAGGTGTTGTAACTGTTGTTGTTGCTGCAGTTGTTGCTGATGTTGCAGTATTTGCTGTTGTTGTTGTTGCATAGAAGTATTATTGCTCCCATTTCCAGCTTGCTGAGTTTGTCCACTTTGAGCTCCAGTAGATAGTCCTATTAACAGCGATATCAGTATGATCGAATATCTTTCGTTTTAATAGGGATAATAGATTCTAGCTTACCATTAGGTGCTGGTGGACCTTGAGCTGGAGATTTAGCCCATCCTTGTAAATCTGCCAAAAGACTCTGCCATACAGCAATTTTGTCATAATGCCGCTTTATAAGTTCATCTTTACGACCCAATTCCAATTTTAAATCATTAATATCTTCTTTGACGACTAATTCAGGCTTTAATGCAGACAGTAAAAATCTCTTTTGTAGGAAGAAAGCTTCCATTTGTCTAGCCAAATCTATAAATCTCAGAGTAACTTGTTCCACTTCTGTGCGAGCTTCATCTTTATCTACTGCCACACCATTAGATATACCAATCCCATTATTACTTAATCCTTCATCCTTTGTCAATATGCTCAAGCATTGCTGGAAATCATTGATATATAAAGAGAATAAGATTAAAATAAATAAGATGAGACAATGTTTTACTTGTAACTAATAATTGTAATTAATATTTCAAATTATCAATTTTTTGTTTTGGATAATATATAGTGGATTCAGATAACATAATTTACAAAATAATCGCTTCTTTATATATATATCTGTCATCTATACTTGTAAATACATATATATATATATATGTATATATATACATATATGTCTGATATAATTAAATAAAAAGCAATAGTTCAGTTACAAATATGATTATTTGCTTTTTGCATATTATTGCATTGTTTTACCACTATTTTTGCATATTATTTTGCTATATTATTCTACATTGATCTATTTCTTATTAATATACATCCTAAAATAAAACATTTTCTCACAAATAAATTTTAATTAACTCAGAGCTTCTATATAGTAAAAAGATAGGTGTTGTGTATATGTATATGTGTGTGTGTGTAACTTTTTATTTCTAGATAAAATATTATAAATCAAGAGAACAGAATATATTTTTCCCAGTTGCAGACTAAATATTAGTATTAATATTATGAGTAATGAATGACTACCTGCAGTGGTAATTCTTAGTTCATATTCTACTCCCATAATATAAATTATTCAATATATTTTTAACATTTTCTTTATGTAAAATAAACAGTATTAACATCTTCACGTAAAATATACATAATATAAAAAACATCAACTGATAATAAACTAAACAGAAACTATATAAAAATTTGTAGTCTGGAATATAAATTTTTGAAATGCATCAAACAAAAATTTGACGTATAAAAACAATTATTTTACCTGAAATGCCTCTTCAAACTCATCGACGAGATTACCATTGCCATTAGTTGGAGTTGCCATTATATTCTGTGACTCACACGTGCAATAATTGTGTCAATTTTTAATTACTAAGTCTGTTTAATAACTCATTTGATTATATCTCTATTATTCTTTACTTATATATTTTCTTTAAATCATTGATGCAGTATCACTTTCGATTTTCTCTTTCGTTTAAATATTTTCAATTTTCACGAGTATAAAATTAAATATTAATATTTATAATATTCTTCTGTCATCATAAAAATTTCGTATGGTGTAGATAAAAATAAACAAATAAATTTGTTTATTGTTGTAAATACTTTGTAACGTTATAGAGCTAGTATTTATAATCTGCAATATGTTAGTAGCAAATTCTAACCAAAAAGAATCAAATAGAACGAAAGATCCCATACAAATATAATATATTTTTGGACATGCGAAATTCAGTATCATTTCGTGAGTTAAATACTGAAACTCCCCACTTCTGACACGTCACATTTCTATCTCCAAACAGAAATCTTACAGCGGACATGCCGTACAAAATTACAAAAGAATAGATGACGGCACCATAAAGCAAACACAGGCTGTGTTCCAATATTCACTGCCAGCACTGAAAATCTATAATATACGTGACACAAACTATGTATTTTCAGTACTGGCAGTGAATTTTGGAACACAGCCATCATATATGAATGCAGTAGAGAGAAACCTGAAAGCAGCCACAGTTTCGATTTTCCTATAACGTTATTTTGAAGCGCCCTTATGTTTATTTTAAAGACAAACTACGTTGCCGTATTTTTTCTCAATAGATAAAAGATGCTATCTACGTAGTTTTGTTCCGTGCTAGAATATAATAGAACCAATAGGGTCGTATTCATAGTCGAGTCTTAAGTTAGCACTTAAGACGATCTTGGTTAAGTCGGTCTTATTCAATCAAGACCGTCTCAAGATCAGTATGTTTCGTAGTCATGAAATAAGACAATCTTCGCGAAGAATATGGGCAAGAGCACAGGCTTTTGCATAACACATAATACATAACGCATAAGAGAATAAACCGATTAGTTTTCTTCATTTCCCTCCTCAGGACAGAAATGAAGAACTCTGATTGGTTGATTCTCTTATGCGTTGTATATTATGCGTTATGCAGAAGTCTGTGCTCTGGCCCATGGCCTTTAAAACTAGCGGCACACGGTGCTTGTTTTCGTGCTAGATTGCTTGCTGGATGAAAATACTGCGTTCTGATTGGTGCATTTCCGAAGATGGATGGAATGGCTTTAGACAGGACAGAGCAGAGCAAGAGCAGCCATAGAATATATTAGTATAGATGGGGATCTCTTCTATTCTCTCGGATTCAGATCTCATTCGCTCTGATCTCAATGGCTGCATTCAGCAGACTCAACAGTTGGACAACATTACTAGATTTTCTATTGAATCTCGCTCCTGATTGGTCAATACTTCTGGGTCTATGAAGAATCTAAAAGAATGCTCCAATCACAGACAATAATCACTAAGCGCTCTCTGATCACTTTGTTCTACTGAACGCGGCCAATATCGTAAACACCCATTATCTTCCTCTCTCACTTCCATTTTTACCCCATGCGACGCGAGCCAATCAGCAATCGTTCACCCATCGGTCGATCTCTGTTTAAGGATCTCTAGTACTGGCGGCGCTGGAGATGTTGACACACGACCAAAATCACCGTTAGCAGTCCATAGTTATATAGTCAAAGGTTAAGACTTATACTCGTTTGGCTTTCTTTAAACTAGTGTGTTGCACTTATAGTTGTTGCTCTCTAGTTAAAATAAATTTTATGTGGATATTAATGAAACGAATATTATCATAATTATATAGTTTAAAATTACATTTAATAAAAATTACTTATAATCAGTTGATTAATATCAATCTGGGACGAAGATAAATTGAAAGAAGTACTCGAAAGCTGGAAGAAAGAGGTAAGTTATGCGTTGGTACATTTATTCTTTTTTCTTTTAGTGTAATAATCAATGAAATTACTATGTCTTAACTCACTTGGAGGTATATACAGCTATATGGCGCATTGTCACATTCAATATTATATAAGGTTATCTTATGTTGTTATTTGGACTGGATCGAAAATCAAAAATAGCATCTTTTGTTATATACATAAGACTTGTAGCGCGTGAATTTATAATTTTATTTTATTTTAATATGATGTATTCGCAGATAATATAAATGAATAATATAATATGAAAAACTTATATGATCTGATGATTTATAATATGACTTATAATATAAAAGGAACGAAATTAAAAACAGTCTGCGTTCCGATATTCAAACTAAATAACTGATCGCACATATATAAACACACCCACTCGCGCGTGCACGCGCACACACACAAAATATTATTTATTTATAGTTACGTTAAGCATACTGTTGATTTTCAGTATTAGTAGTAAATATTTGATCGTAACTTAACAGCTAAAATATATAAATTAAAAATGACGTAAGTAGAGTATATGTTAAAATAATTGTTTTGAATAGGTTAATAAAATAAATGATTACATACTGATAAAAAACATTTAGAACCATTACACACCAATTAAGGTTAAGTTAGAAATGTAAACATAATTTGAAAAATGATTCAAGTTAATTGATTTACGTTTTAATAACCTAGAAGAAAATATAAAAATGATGTTTAATCTATTTAGACTATAATTTATTTCTGCATATTAATATGTATTGTTTTTTATATAATTATTATAATATTTATGTTATTATATAAATATTGCAGCTAAATATAATTTTTAATAAAAAGTTATTCATAAACAAATATTTTTTAAAAATATCTATTGTTTTTGATAACATTAGATACACGATATAATCATTAATATTTTCTTCTGAGCAGATTTTTATCGATTTAGAAATGGTTAATGATGTCGTAAACTCTGTTTCATTTGTAACAATTTATAATATTATTAATCTATTGTGAATCAATCAAAATCTTAGTTAAAAATGCTATATGTAAATACTCTCCTGACATCTACCCTATTATTTATGTTTTTCATTACCTGTAATTTTGTAGAAGGATATAATTCTATTAAATCTTATTCCTGGATTTTTATGAAATTCAGTGAAATGGTTTCAAATATCTTCAAATAAATATCTACAAAGTTTTTTAATGCTGATTAAATATCAACTGAAATAATGTTAAAGCAATGAATATATTTGTTTCTAAAAAAATTACCATAGATAAGAAAATGATCTTGTATTGTGATATTATATAATTATATCATATATATAATAATAACTAGTTATAATATTAACCAGTAAACACAAAGTATCATCGATGTTAGAATGTCAGCTAAATCATATGGTATGTTACAAAACTGTTATTTTGTTATATAATAAAGCAACTGTCATGTAACATACCATATGATTTAGCTGACATTGTAACATCGATGATACTTTATGTTTACTAGGTAATTAATATCAACATTATATAATATTTATTATTGCAAAGTATATAACATATTTTGAATAAAATGAAAAGTATTTTTAACTTAGATTAAGTAAGGAAACAAATATAACATTATTTTTATTTAATTATATAATAAATGAATAAAATAAATTATATAATTAAATAAAATTTAATTATATAATAAATATAATAAATATATAAGTCTGTTATATTTTGAATAGGTTTAATGAATAGATCTATATTTTGCTTTATAATATTTCTTCATCACAAAAATTCATAAATGATTGGTGATATTTTCTTTTTTAATTCCATGACGATTCAAGAATTATTGTATTGCATACTACAATGTTTCGATAATTTGTGTGCACATATATTTTAGAATTAACAAGTTTTATTGTATGATTAACTGTTTTATATATATAACCAAACATATCTAAATTTTCATATTCTTTCCAGCAGTCAAATTTTAGTGCTTATACATTTTGTATTAAATTTAACAAAGTTTTGGTGTTTCTTTCATTGTTGGACAATTTTTTTATAAAATATATGTGTAAAATTCTATATAAAATACATGTATAAAATTTTTTAAAAAAATGTTTGAAGTTCTGAAGAATCCCTCACAAACATTCCGAATGTTTATGATTCTTCAATGATGTTTGTTCATATTTCCAATGTTCTACTACATTTTTGTCAACCTTAACAATAAAATTTGATTTATTAATATTCTCTGCAATATATTGTTTGTTTAGTGATAACATGTATCTCTTTACAAAATGAGTATCTATCTGAAATTGTCTCTTATCAGGTCTTGTAAGCATGAATAAAACTATTTTCTTAGGTAGCTTATACAAATAAAAAAATGATTTATTGCAAAACGATATGTTAAAATTATATATTTCTGAGCAGAAACATGACATCATTTGAATCATATTTAGCAACTGAAATAGAATGATCATATTTAATTTTCTTATTAACACATTTAAACATTGCACAAATGCTTCTTGATTACTTTAAAATTATATTTCTTTTATGTTTGCTACATTGTTATAATGATAGTATCAATTTCAACTCTTTTAATTAAGTTAGTATGGTTTGCTTGTTTTGTAATTTGGCAGCCATAAAATATAAATTTATTTTACTATTCATTTTGTTACTATACACTTCATTACTTACTATTTCTATCTTTATAAGTATATTTTTGAGCGATATCAATACATGAATATATGTTTATGTGACTTTATCCATTGTAAAAATAAAATAAATCATCTTTTTGACTTATATAGGATGTCCCATTTTACATGTCTCAGGCAAAAATCTTGAAAAATATGAAAAATACTAAGAAACGTTTCAGACAAAAATTGTATTATTTCAAGAGAGACATAAAACAACTATATCATTTTGCTTACAGATGGTATCATTTTCGAAATATTCACTTCTCATCTTAATTTTCTTAAATGGAAACACCAATTTTTTACTGTCATCTTTTTTTACCAATTAATATAAACAACTTTTGTCTGAAACATTTTTTTATTTGCCTAACATGTTTTGAGATATTTAAGGAAAACTTGGTACCTTTCCAATATTTAATTCACGATATCTCGCTAACTATATATCGGAAAAAAAGTGATACTAGACTTTTTTACTTTACTTGGTCTCAAGAATATATTGTTACAGAGTATACCTTCATCATTCCCCGCCGTCGACTGCCCTGATGGAATAATAAACTTTTATCTCGATTCGAAGCGTGCTCGCGTGATTTTTCCCCGGCGCCATAATATCGCCCTGACTTTTGTTAATTTTATGGTTTTGAACTACAGCGTTTACAGCGCCATAGCGTGTATTAATACATGTGCCATTTGGGTCTGATATTCCTTCATGATCGTATAGTACTAATTTAATACACCATTTATATTATATTAATTATATAATACACCGTTTATATTATATTAAGCCAACTTGGTACGAATATAATATTTAATACGCATGTCAAGTGATTAGTGTAAACTAGGTCAATGTCATTAGCATGATGAATCGCACTTTTTTTTTTTACCATATACAGAATATCCCAAAAAGGTCAGGACCCTTAAAAATTTCGAAAGATATAAGTTTTACAGAAAAATGGTTCCGACAATAGTTATAGAGTTTGAAACGATGTATTTACTGATCTTATCAGTTTGACCTTGAGTGGCGTTGCCAAGGTTAGGTCAAAGTCAACTTAATTTTTTAAAATACGAGGTGTGTGAGAAAAGTAATGAGACTGACAACACTGCGAGCGATCTGGCAACACTGTGTTGTTCTTGTGTAGACCGGTGTGTTCATCCCTTCCAGATGCTCAGTCCGAGTTTCAGCTCCGTACAGCCATCACGTGATTTTTGAGAGCGCCATCAGAGAAGTTGTATTTTTGTTGTGTGTTACGAGAATGGAACAGCGGAATTTAGAGTAACGTTATGCCATCAAGTTTTGTGTTAAACTTGGGGAATCCGCGAGTGTGATTTTTGAAAAGTTGAAACAGGCCTATGGAGAACATTCCTTATCAAGAGCACAAGTTTTTCGCTGGCACAAATCATTTTTGGAAGGCCGAGAACACGTTGAAGATGAACCTCGCTCAGGGAGACCTTCAACTTCAAAAACCGACGAGGCATTCTTCTTGTTCCACAGTCCCCCTATTCACCTGATCTGAGTCCTTGTGACTTTTTTCTTTTCCCGAAATTGAAAAATGTCTTAAAAGGACGTCATTTTGGGACTCTGGAGAACATTCAAAAGAATGTGACCGACATGTTAAAGGCCCTACCAGTTGAAGCCTTTCAGCGCTGCTACCAAGACTGGGAACTACGACTCCGCCGGTGTATAGCTGCCGAAGGGAACTACTTTGAAGGGGACAATATTGTTGTTTGAAAAATATAAAAACTTTGGTAGATAAAAAATCAGTCTCATTACTTTTCTCACACACCTCGTAGAAACCCCCATCTTTTAGTATATCATCTTTTCCCTTTTTACCAATTAATTTTAACAACTTTTTGTCTGAAATATTTTTTTCTTTACCTAATATGTTTTGAGATATTTAAGGAAACCTTGGTAACTTTTTCAATATTTAACTCACGATATCTTGCTAACTATTTGTTGGAAGAAAAAATAGTACTAGCCTTTTTTACTCTATTTGAATATCTCAAGAATGTATTGTTACAATAATGTCCTAACTTTGGTTAACTTATCGACTTTTGGAAATTTCAAAATCATCAAATTAACAAAAGTCAGGGCGCTATTGTAACAATATATTTTTGAGATCAAATAGAGTTACAAAATCTAGTACTATTTTTTTCTCCGACAAATATTATAGTTAGCGAGATATGATAAGTTAAATATTAAAAAGTTACCGAGTTTCCCTTAAATATCTCAAAAAATATTAGGCAAATAAAAAAATGTTTCAGACAAAAGTTCAAATTAATTGGTAGAAAAAGATGATATGACAAAAAATTGGGAGTTCTATTTAAGAAAAATAATGGTCAGTAAATATATCGAAAGTGGCGCCATTTGTAAACAAAATTATATAGTTGTTTTGTCTTTTTTGAAACCATACAACTTTTGTAGGAAACATTTTTTTCTGAAATCTTATTTTCGAAACATTTTATCGGTTTGGGACATTTTGGACACCCTGCATATGTATGACATACAATAGTTTTTAATTCAAGAATTAAAATAATATATTTACTATAACAAAGTAATATATATAATTTATCTTCTTTAAAAAATATATTGCATCATTTTGTATATGTATACAGGATGTCTCATAACTAATGTTACAGAGCTCGTGGAGACATAGAGCGAGTCAAGACAAACATAAAAGTTTCATATCGTTTTGCGAGATTCGCAATAATTATCGAATTATCAATGATAGAAATCTGACGAGTGAGCGCATGCCAAAATAGATGATTGGAGAAGCATCTCGAAGCGTCGTAGCATCTCTGACCACAGTGTGGCCCAATTAACGTAGCAACTATTGTCGGCGTGCGGCGAGACATAGACTACGTTTACATAGCTTCTAACTTCGGCTTAGTAACTACCGTAGTTAGTGCAGTCTCGAATCCGATTAGAGTATTTTTAAATCTAAAAGAATATACCAATCGAATCGAAGAATTCACTAACTACGGTTGTTACTAATCCAGATTAACCTTGTCGTGTAAACGTAGTCATAGATGCGGCGAAGTAAAACACGGAGCGGTGCGTTGTTTTTCCCTTCGCCGCGCACCGGCAACAGTTGCTGGATCGACTGGGCCGCGCTCTTATCGAAATAGCTGCAATCTCCGAGAGGCTGCGCCTCTCCAATCATCTATGTCAGGGCGCGCTCCCACTTTTCAGATTTCTGTCATTAATAACTCGATAATTATTGCGAATCTCCCAAAACAGTATTGGACTTTTATGTTTGTCTTAATCCGCTCTATGTCTCCACGAACTCTGCAACAGTTATGAGACACCCTGTATACAGAGTGTCCGGGATCTTTTGGAAACGAAAAATTGTGAAGACTAATTAGATTAAAGAAAGTCAAGTACCATTTTGCAAAAATCGCAATCGTTATTAAGTTATTAATGATTGAAAATGACCACATCTAAAGGTATTTTTAATTGATAATTTGAAAATTTGCATATTTATTTGCAAAACGATAAAGAACTTTTTTGTTCAGAATGACTTAATCTAAAATTATATGACGGCTATTGTGTCTAGCGATAGATACGAGTATATTGAATTTTGGACCCTGAATCTTGAACCTTTCTCTAGGCACAATAGCCGTCATATAATTGTAAATTAGGTTATTCTTGAATAAAAAAGTTCTTCACCATTTCGTAAATAAATCGAATTTTCAAATTGTCAATTTATCGATTGAAATATCCTTTAGATGTCATTTTCAATCATTGACCAGTTCACTGATAATGGTTCTCTTTCTCTTTTTCTCTTTGTTTCTCTCTTCACTCCCTCTCTCTTTCTCTCTTTTCTTCCTCCTTCAGTAGTGAAATACACTGATTCCTCTTCTAATTCCTCTTTTAGGTAGATAATAATATTGTATCTTACCGATTTCAACAATTATTTCGTAAATCAATAATATATATCGCTTTTCAATTAAAATATTACTTTTTATTCATTAATATTGCTTACATATTATTATTAATTTAAATATATATACAGAGTATTTGATACAAAATACGTAATAATCATAAAAGATAGAGTATGTCGTTCTGAATATGAGGACTCTTGTCATTTTATAAATTACGTGAAATTATGAGTTCTTTTTAAAAGAAGATAAGCAAATAACTTGAAATTTTACGTGCTTATTTACAAAATTGTAGAGATCCTTGCATTTATAATGACATGATTTATCATTTATACTGGGTGATCCGAAATTCCCGCATTCGGAATACAGGACATGATACTTTATGCTAAAACAAACAACTTTTTCCTTTAGCAAAATTGCGCCCGACAAGTAGTTTTTGTAGGAGAGCGTGTTAAATTTAACGAATAATCGCTCTTGTCTATGTAACGCACAGGGCCGGTGCGCGCGCCTCGCTCGCCTAGTCCGTGATTAGTAATCATAAGTAGTGTCTTTTAAGACGCTCATACGGTTCTGTTGTGATTAGTTTACGACATTTTAAGACTGTGTTTAAGACAATTTTAAATAATAAGAATCAATTATGAACAATACCGGGATTTGACCTGCTTTCGTATTTGTATTGCTTAAATAATGAAAAGTTAATAAAATAAGTACTGCCTTTATTTCTTACGTAATAAATGAATAAAATATTGTCTGATTGCACAATATTATCTGAAAATAAAGACAAATGTAAATAGTAATATGTTTTGTGAGCTGTGAGCGTTCTATTATTCCAAATATTGCACAATTACATGATAATTAAATAATATCATTAAACTTAAAGAATAATTTACTGATCAAGCGTATACATAGGAGTATACATATTTGTAACAGTGATTACAAGTAAAATATTTGAATTAACGCCTTCTAAGAGCTCTCTTTTTATTTTTTTATAATAGAAAATACAAAGAACTTATTTAAAATTCAAATTGTGTGATATACTCACGTCACGGCCTACATTTACTTATTATTGCTTATGCACGTTAGCCTTTCCATGCATACTTTCCTTACATGTTTTGATTATTGCGAGGAATATTGCTATAGCCTCAATAGTCAAGTTGGTTAAGAAAATAAATCATTGAGGCTATAGCAATATTTCTCGCAATAATCGAAACATGTAAGGAAAGTACGTATTGAGAAGCTAACGTGTATAAGCAATAATAAGTAAATGTAGGCCGTGACGTGAGTATATCACACAATTTGAATTTTAAATAAGTTCTTTGTATTTTCTATTATAAAAAAATAAAAAGAGAGCTCTTAGAAGGCGTTAATTCAAATATTTTACTTCTAATCACTGTTACAAATATGTATATTCCTATGTACACGCTTGATCAGTAAATTATTCTTTAAGTTTAATGATATTATTTAATTATCACGTAATTGTGCAATATTTGGAATAATAGAACGCTCACAGCTCGCAAAACATATTACTATTTACATTTGTCTTTATTTTCAGATAATATTGTGCAATCAGACAATATTTTATTCATTTATTACGTAAGAAATAAAGGCAGTACTTATTTTATTAACTTTTCATTATTTAAGCAATAGAAATACGAAAGCAGGTCAAATCCCGGTATTGTTCATAATTGATTCTTATTATTTAAAATTGTCTTAAACACAGTCTTAAAATGTCGTAAACTAATCACAACAGAACCGTATGAGCGTCTCAAAGGCACTACTTATGATTACTAATCACGGACTAGATACACGGCGAGCGAGGCGCGCGCACCGGCCCTGTGCGTTACATAGACAAGAGCGATTATTCGTTAAATTTAACACGCTCTCCTACAAAAACTACTTGTCGGACGCAATTTTGCTAAAGGAAAAAGTTGTTTGTTTTAGCATAAAGTATCATGTCCTGTACTCCGAATGCGGGAATTTCGGATCACCCTATATAGATGTACAAAAGAATTATTTCGAAAGCGACAGTAGCCACAAATGTACAATTCCGAATGTGTGTCTACAGGTTCATTTCGGGAATTAAATTGTCACACCTTGTATGTAATTTAAATCTTTCACCTAACTACATTGATGAGGCTATTATACAGGGTGTCCGGAATATGATCATTAATATTTTGTGTACTGGTAGAACTCGTTAAAACAATTAAAAAAGTCCTGTGCCATTTTACAATTTTTTCAATATTTATTCCGTAATTAATTAAAATGTGTAAACGAATGAGCGCACGAGAAAGCGACAGGACGGGCTCTGTGTATAAGAAGATGGCTTACCTCGCGCGGCGAGAGGCAACCGTAAGCGACAAGAGGCGACCGCCCAGCACTCTCTACGCACTCATTGGGTCACATGTTCCAATTAATAACTCGATAACTATTGCCAATTTAATATTATGGTACATGACTTTTCTTCTCAGCCACACCCAATCTACCAGTACACAAAATATTAATGATCACATTCCGGACACCTTGTATATTAAAATAATAAAATAATAGATTAAAATAATATATAATATAATTAAAATAATAGATTGTAAAAAAATTAATAAAGGCCCACATGCAAGGCGAGGATTTTATAAAATGAAAAAGTAACTTCGATACTATATTCGAGTAACTATATTCGAGGCTTGGAATAGATCTCGCTGTGCATGGAAAATTAAAAACCTATATAGAACTATATGTTTCAATAGAAAATCAAGGCGAAGCAACAACGGAGTTAATAAATACAATAAACTAAAACACTATCACTAAATGTATTTATAAATGATCCATAAACTATTGAAAATATATAATTCGATAAATTCAATAAACTCACTGAAAATAATTTAAGCTCAACAAACTATTACTGAAATAAACTATCAATAAACTATCAATTAAAATAACTTAATAAATTTTATAAATTATTGTTGAAAGTAATTCATAAACTAGGCTGATCTAACTTTAAATTTCTATATTTAAGTTCTTACTGAAAAAGAACAGTCAGTATATATAGGGTGTTTGAAAGCTTATCATACAGACGAAAGTTGGAGATAGATTGGATGTAGCTGAGAAGAAAAGTCATGTACCATAATGTCAAATTGGCAATAGTTATCGAGTTATTAATTGAAACATGTGAGCCAGTGAGCGCGTAGAGAGCGCTGGGCGGCCGCGGTAAGCACGAAGACATTTGGTATAGGCGGAGTCAACGAGCGTCGATAGGCGAGCGCGCGCGGCGAGGGGCAACCGTAAGCGACAAGAGGCGTGCGCGCGCAACGAGGAGCGAGCGAGCGCGAACGACGAGCGAGCGAGCGCAAGCGACAAGAGCCGTCCAGCGCTCTCTACACGCTCATTGGCTCACGTGTTTCAATTACTATAGTAATATAGTAATATAGTAATAACTCGATAACTATTGCCAATTTGATATTATGGTACATGACTTTTCTTCTCGGCTACACCCAATCTATCTCCAACTTTCGTCTGTATGATAAGCTTTCACCCTATATATACCGCGCGAAACTTATTTTTTTCAATTTTTTGCTTACAATTGATCATATAAAAATGTAATGAATACTGTTTTGTTAATAACTTTATAACAAACAATGAGCGATGGCTAAAATTTGTTGGAGAATATTCAGAACTATGATCGTCATACTATTAGGTTGTCAAAAAAGTCATGACGCACCTTTGCAATAGATGACGCTAATTCATTTTTGGAAGTACTAGGGTCATTCGCATCTATGCTATTGCTATATCATTTGACAGCTGACAATCTTAGCTTCAACCTAGAAAAAAAAATTGAGCGATTTGGTTGAATTTTGGAGATTTTAAAACAAGTTGAAGATGTAAGACCAAACTGCATTTTTTCCATATTTTACTGTTTTATTTCCGTAAAGGGAAGAACGCGCGTCAAACTTGTCACAAATTGTGTAAAGTTTACGGTAACAACGCTGTCCAAGAACGTCAGTGCTAACGATAGTTCACGTAATTCCGTGCTGCTGATTTTGATCTCAACGACGTTCCTCGGTCAGGAAAGCCCACCGAGGTTGATGACAAAATAAAGGCATTGATCGAGTCAAACCCACGTTACACGACACGAGAGATTGCAGAAACATTAAACATCCATCATTCAAGCGTTCACGACCACTTGAAGTAGCTGGGATACGTAAGCAAGCTTGATATTTGGATTGCTTATGAATTTATAGTAGTTCATTTGACGGCGCGTATAAACATCTGCGATATGCTCATTAAACATGAGGAAAACGATCCTTTCTTGAAGTAACTGGTGATGAGAAATGGATTGTTTACAATAATGTGGAGCGCAAACGGTTTTGGTCCCGACATGATGATTCGTCTCAAACGACATCGAAAGCAGACGTTTATCAGAGGAAGGTTATGCTCTCAGTGATTTTGTGGTGGGATTTTAAAGGTGTCGTGTTTTTCGAGCTCTTACCAAGGAACCAAACAATTAATTCGAATGTGTATAATTGAATAGTTTGAACGAATCCATCATCCAGAAACGTTAAGAGCTCGTTAATCGTAAAGGAGTTGTGTTCCATCACGACAACGCGAGACCACATACAAGTTTGATCACCTGTGAAAAATTATTGAAACTTGGATGTGACATTAAATAACGTGATATAATGTTAAATTCAAATGAGACTGTAAATCAGCACCTTGTTCAGTTTTTCGCTGATAAAGACAAGTCCTTCTATGAATGAGGAATTATGAAGCTCACTGAAAGATGGCAAAAGGTCATGGAACAAAACAGGCAATATATCATTGATTAATCTTTGTTCTTCATATAAACAAATGACCTTTGAAAAACATAGAAAGAATACGTCATGACGTCTTTTCCAACGTCTTTTCCAACAACCCAATATATATGATGAAGAGTAAGCAAAGATAAAAATATTTTAAAACTATTCACTTTTATAATATTATATTTTTAAACTTTGTTTTTGTTCAGAGGAATAATTCTCATGGATACTCCCGCCCCTTTAGGAGAGGGCGGGAGTTATGTCAGACTCTTACCAACTAAAACCAGCTAAAAGGGTGTTTTTCATTTGGCCGTTGTGGAGCCGAGGACGCACTAAAGTTAACACTACTTTCTTCCTGTTTTAAACTATTTAAAAGTTATAGTTAAGACCTTAATGATAACTTTAATATGACTTAATCCCTGAAAATTGACTTAAAAAATTCCATCCCAATCGGGAGTGGTCTGTCCAAAATGTAGCCAAATATGATTCATACGCAATTCAAAATATGCAATTTATAAACATAAGATTTTATATATGCAAGTATTAGGTGTGTGGATTAATTCGGTCCATCCGGCGGTCAATTGCTATACTATATAATTTTCTAACCTCTAATATTTGCAAAAGGCTTTATTTTTTAGTTTTGATATCTGCCAATTCAGTTGATAAACGTTTGGGTTTATAACAATAACATCGTGTTTATCTGATTCGACAATGTCGAAATTCGAACCAAAAAGCATCATTTCCGGGAAGTTCTCATTTTCTATTTTCATTTGAAGAAAACAGCCGCTGAAGCTCATCGAATGCTCGTAGAAGCTTATGGTGAAAGTGCTCCCATCGATAAATCATGCGGAGAATAGTTTCGACGTTTCAAAAGTGATGATTTCAGTGTCGATGACAAACCTCGTCCAGGTCAGCCGAAGAAATTCGAGGACGAGGAATTACAGGCGCTAATCGATGAAGATCCATGTCAATCGTAACATGAGCTCGCGCAATTGTTGAATGTTGATCAATCAACAATTTCTGTGCGTTTGGCAGCCATGGGAAAGGGGATTTACAAAGAAGGAAGATGGGTGTCATACGAACTGAAAGAAAGAGAGACATCGAGAGGCGAAAAGCCATGTCTGCTTGCCAGGCAAAAAAGAAAAGGTTTTTTGCATCGTATTGTAACTGGAGACGAAAAGTGGATATATTTCGATAATCCCAAACGAAGGAAATCCATTAGCGATCCAGGAAAACCATCCACATCGATATCAAAGCGGAATATTCACGGCAAGAAAGTAATGCTCTATATATGGTGGGACCAGAAGGGTGTAGTGTATCATGAACTATTAAAACAGAGCCAAATCATCACTGCCGAACTTTACCAACAACAATTGATCCGTTTAAACAACGCATTGAAGAATAAGCGGCCGGAATATGGAAAGAGACACGATAAAGTGATCTTCCAGCACGATAACGCTCGGCCACATGTTGAAAAGATTGTGAAGGCCACCTTGGAAGCACTTGGCTGGGACGTTTTGCCTCACCCGCTGCCATTCACCAGACATTGCTCCATCCGATTATCACTTGTTTAGATCGATGGCACATGGGCTTTCGGACCAGCACTTCGACAGTTATGAAGAAATAGAGAAATGGCTTAATGCATGGATCGCTTCGAAAGACGAGTCGTTTTTCCGTTACGGAATGCAACAATTGCCAGACAGATGGGAAAAAATAATAGCAAGCGATGGCAAATACTTTGATTAGTGTACTTTTTCATATTTTTCATACTAAAGTCTTTTTTGGAAGGAAAAATGGACCGAATTAATTCACATACCTAATATATAAAAACATATCAAGTTATATGCATTAAAATGCTTTGAAATTAATTGGAATACATTTAATGAAAATTTAATAATAGAGTCTAATAAAGAGATTTTATGAATGTAAAAAAAAATAATTATTAAAAGTGTATATAAAACATTAAACATATGTTATCTAAAAAATTAATTTTGCAAAAAAAATAGGTTCAGAAGAAAGTACTAAGAGATTTTCATACAATATTGATTAAAATATTCATTAAAAACGGAAATTATTAAAAATTATCAAACAAATAAAAATCTTTTCTTTATTTAAAAGTTAATGAGATATATTCTTATACATAAATACTTTTTAATCTGTGGTTTTTTGTATATTTAGGATACTTAAAAGGAACAGTAAAAAATATTTGAAGAATATTTATAAAAAAGTTGTTGAATAATCGATTTGTCTTTTATTGTCAATTGCAAATAATTTTATTTGATTGGTTGTATTATATTAATCGTTATACATTGAAATTTCAGTTAAGAAATTCAGAGAAAACTTGCTATTGGATCTCAAAAATTTGATGTGCGCAGATTGTATTGAAAGCTCATCCATAAAGTGTATATTTGACCATAAAAAGGTTTATATTTTTTTTCAATGAAATTGCTACACGTTAAGTCGTTATAACTAAAAGATGCTGTTGATACGTTAGTGTAGTAATTGGTTGTGACCGAAGCTGAAATAACAATATATGATAAATATATTAACTCTTTTTATCCTTTTATTTGATAAATAAGAATTTAATAAAAATATTAATAGTTCTTGAATTCTTTGTTGCAGTTGCAATGTTGCATGTCATATATATTGTCACTTCGATTCTTGTTATAAGAGATTACTATGTAAACTCGTTAGTAATGCTTTTTATTTGTTTATTTAGAGTACTGTATTTTTTTAGGAAAAATAAATCATTTTGTGGCCGAATGTACATACTGTACATTCAGACACAATTGTACAATTGTCATATGTTAATTATTTGAGTAACAGCGCAGCGAAAAAGCGTTTTGCATGACCATAACTTAGCAAAATTGGGAAATGTTTTGTTTAACATTGATAATATTAGGTAGAACAGAAACAAATCGATGATGGGCGCAGAATCGGGAAGTCTGGAATCTGGAAGTCAGATCAAACATTCTCTGCATTGCGAAAGTCAAAAACATTAAAATAAAGATAAATTAACGTTTTAAAATCATAAAAAGTAAGACATAAATTATTGCTAGCAAGCAAAGAAAGACAGAGAGAGAGAGAGAGAGAGAATGTGTAAATAGAAACCCTTATAAATGTTGGTAGTTATAAGGGGGACCTCTCTTATTCTGAATGCATATATGTAACTATTATAATAAGTAAATTATAATATTATGTAAAATATCGGTCAAAATGCAACAGCAATTCTCATTCATCTTAATTATATTAATAATTATGTATTTTCTCATACGTCATTTTTATCACAGAAAGCTATATACAAAAATATTTATTAAAAATCTCTGGAAGAATTTCAATATCTTACAGCAAGGATTAATATATTTAAAAATTTTTTATTTATTCTAACGCAATTTGGATATACAAGTTTTTGAGACTCGATATTAAATTTTTCTTCAATTTCTTACCCGAAGATATTTCAGCATATAGCTAGCTATTAATAAAACCAATAATATTTTAAATCGTTACTTTTTAGTTGGAGAAAAAAGAAACAAACCAATTACTCAGCAAGTTTTTATGGATAATGCTCAAATATTTGTTGTTTTTTTAAGCGACCTAAATAAAAAAGTAGATTGATAAATTGTGTATTTTTGAGAATATTCTTCATTATTTTTTAATTGAAGAAACATTCAAAACATTCAAAAATTAATTCAAATTAATCATGTGACAGTTTTCAATAATTTCCCCTGTTTTTAATATTATATGAGTATCTTGGTACTTTTGTTCTAAATATTTGTTTTTAGATAAATTTATTTCTAAAATATAGCATAGTTTTTTTATTTTTAATTATTAATTTACTTTCTTAAAAGCTTTTTCTTAAGATTTATATTAAATTTTTATTAAATGTATTCCAATTAGTTTTTAAATATTATATTGCATATTTCTGTTAATGTCAAGAATTCAAAATCTAAAGTGACTGATTCAATCAGAAGCGAATTTTCCGAAAAATTTGTACGATGAAATCACATGCTCCACGTTGTTTCGATCTTTATTCAAAAGGTCACTCGTTAATATGAATAGAACACCCTCCGTTCTTTATAGCATACATTTAAAATTCATTCGAATGCACGCACTGTATGCACGCACCGGCGCACACCACCAGAGTCGTAGAATCAGTAAGTCAGTGAACTGTCTTCGGCAGTGGCTACAGTGGCGGCGGTGACGTTGACGGTAACAGCAGTGGCAGCGGTAGTGGCAGTGGCAGTGGTGCAGTGGCGGCGGAATGTAGCTTGCTGGTAGTTATTTAATGTGTTTCGGTAAAAAGTCAACAGCAGTTGACGACATCGGATCGTAATATATAGTTTTATTGAGAATTCAAGATATTTGATCCTCTTTAACTTTCCTCCCCCTTCCTTACCACCCCTTCTCTCTTCCTCGCGTGATCAAAAACGATCCATGGATCTCTACCGCGTGATCGATAGCATCTGTCTCGCGTTAGCAATCCGCGACTTGCTACACATTTCGTCACTTACAACGATCGTAATCCTGCTGTGACGCTGATATTATTCATTTGTCGACCATGAGAACGATTATGACAATAAGCAACACCTGATTTGATGTCATAGGACGAGAATTTTGTCATTCCTCGTCAAATTGCAAAAAAAAAGAAACCTCGAGAAATTGGAAATGGACGGCCTCGTCGAGATTTTTCTTTTTTGTGGAGTGCTCTGTTACTTCTTCAATCTCAGGTAATTTTGATTGTGTGCGATTTATGAGATGATAATTTGTGTCAATAATTCGAATTCGAATAATTCAAAAGGTAATGAGAAGTTATTTGGATTATGTTCATAGTATTTTGTGTTTGACATTATATATAGTTATATGATTTTGTGCTTATTTCGATTAAATAATCGATTGATCAACAATAATTATTATTTTCTCTAGGATATCAAATAACATTACGAAATTAAATTATCATCAGTTTCTTTATGCTATGGGTATCTTCCATTTATACTTAGACAAAAATGAAAAAAAGCAAAGATATATATTTATAGCTTATAAATAATAAATAATAAATTAGCTACAACGTGGTTTATCAATATCTTTCAATCTTCTTGGTGAAATAAATATCTATAGTAACCAATGCTTTTACGTTAGTGGGATATATTTTAGGTTTTTATAATTAAAACTGAAATTATCTATAATTAGGAAAAAAGGGACAGAAAGAGAGAAGAAAAAATGGTATATTTAGTAGATACGTGACACATTGTATCTTTTTGTTAGAGTTGTTTTCGGATTTATGCACGAAGAAAATTGTTTATATGTTATAAGATAATTTTATATATGATCAGTTTAGTATAATTTCGTATTATTATTTATTTATATATTATTGTTGACAATCCTAATGAAACAAATAATAGATAATTTACATATATGAATAAAGTAATTACTATTATGTACAATATATAATGTTAGTATTATAAATTATGAAGTCTCATATACAGTAGGTTATAGAAAAAAAATTTATATATATATACATATGTATATATATTTATATATGTATATACTATATTGTACAAAATTATATAACGTATATATTAATTATAACATTAATTAATCTCGAAACAAATTTAAGATACATGTTCTTTCAAAATCCCCTTATTCTTCTTTTGCATAAATTCCTCGAAATTTTATAACAATATTACAGATCTCGCATTTCCGTACTTTGAGAGATTGAAGTTTTTTTTCTACTTTTCTACTAAACTTATCAATCCAATTCAACTTCTTGTTTTGACGCCAATTTGCACAATCCAAGTATTCACTGTATTATCAGTAACAATATGCAAAAATTTGATGATAGTTAACAAGCAATGGTCAATGCTCCTTCGATTCGAAGAAAGTGCTTTTAATGATTATGGTGATGTCGACATGTTGTTTCTTTTCTTTGCTATATATTACGGAAAACGTTAATAAACCATCCATTATTCTTCTAAAATATATATTTGCCATGAGTTACCTTTTGACTATCTTTGGTTGTTTTTATTTCCCATCATTTTTAGCAATGTTGTAAATATTTTTATGATTTTGTAATATATTTTATAGATAACACTAATCATAGGAAAGATCATTTTAACAAGCATAGAAAAGCGTTATCATTGAATTTATATGTTATTACTGAATTATCATTGAAATATATATTATTATATTAAATGTATTAATTCACTGTGGATGAGAGTTCGTGCACGTAATGAAAATAGATAAATTAATGTAGAAATTTTTGTTCTAACGACTAGCTTATATTTTCAAAGTTTCAACTTACCTTGCAAAATCATTGATTTATTATTTTATAGTTTTAATTTTAATAATGTTTAAGTTATACCAAGCTTTAAAGATTGTTAATAATCTATGTGGAACATATTTTTGAAAATAACCATTTGTACATGGTTTGTAAATTGTAAATAAATATTTGTTAAATTGTTAAAGTATCTCGTTTGTTCTTAAGTACAATGAATGAAAATTTAGTGTGAATCCGATGAGGAAACTCGGTTTAATCAATATAAGTACATTCTCGATTATATTGTCGTTGGTTGTGCTTCAAAAGGTATCTCAATTGCCTACTTAAGATCGACAAAGAAGTTTTATGGTAATATTTCGTGAGCATAGTAATATTTTATCATCACCAATATTTATTAATATACTTTTCATTAAAAGTAATACATAAAACAATAGTATTACATTAGCGATATTCATCGTAACCGAAATTATTGAAAAATTATGTAATTACGATTTGTGATATGAATGAATGTTGTGCAAATAATGTGCTTTGAAATATTTCAAGTGATCAAAATCCATAGTTTTATATCGGTTTTTACTATTGTTTTTTCACTTCAGTTGACCGTTTGTAATCGATCTTCCAATTATATAAAGTATTGACAAATATTCCAATTATGTTAAGTGCTGCTTGCAGTAGCAACACATTGCACCGCATAAATTTTGTTATAGAGAAATACTCGATAATTCAGTAATAATACACTTTCGATCTACTTATCGATAGTTACACAAATGATGTTTCTGATTATGTTTGAAATAAATTTATGTTTCGAATAAACGTGTGGAAAAGAGCATTACGTGCAATTTTACCAATTGATGTGACTTGACTTTTCTTATCATTATTGCGCGAGCTTTATTTCATCATCGTCGATCATAGTTCTATACGTTGATACAAGGGCAATAGTAATTTTCGTTTCTCATGGCAATGCAACACGACATGCATTGATTCCTATACATATAGGACAAGTATTGGATATTCTAATTCAAAAGTGCTACTATGTTTGCAGTAACAAAAAAAAACATTTTTTAATGAATTTGCAATTTTGATTCATTTTTAAATGATCTTGATTCATGGAAAATAGTTCATAAAAATTGTTAATTGTCATTTATTTTCGAAGAAGGCTGTTCCACTGTCCCAAACAATATGCAGTTGAAACAGAAAAAACGAAGATATCGCTTCTCTCTCTCTCTCTCTCTCTCTCTCTCTCTCTCTCTCTCTCTTTCTCTCTCTCTCTCTCTCTCTCTCCTTCTTCCTTCTCCCTTCCTCCCTCTTTCTTTCCCCCTCTCCCTCTCCCTTCCGTTTTCTTTCAGAGCCCTATTTTATAATTAAAGATTATATTTAATTCATCTTAAAATGTTGTAAATATATGTATTATTAGTCATTTAATATCAAATGAACTTACAGTAATCTTAAATATAGGAGTTGCCCGGATGTGTTTATATATATATATATATATATAGCGGAACAGAATCGACAATTTAATTGGTTAGAAACTACGAAATAAGTATCTTAATTACGTCAGCGATCCAAATGACCTGACCTGCATAACACAGATAAATCTTTAAGTCTATACGTTAACATGAGTTGAAATAACAAAACATTCTCGCGAATGTAACTTATCAGACAACGAACGATGGGAAGTGTTCAGTTAGTTTCACAATGAATATAACTTTATATTCAATGAAAGTCAATTACATTTCCAAGACATCAAAGAACATGAATTTAAATAAGTTGTCAATAAGTTATGGACAACAATTTCAAGTTCATATTATATTCATTAATATGTGACAGCATAATATTGACAACGTGATATTACACTCATAGCAAAATATTTTGTATTTAAATAAATGAATGTCTTTAAAGAAATTATTGATATCGATAAATTTGATCAATACCAAAGATATTTTTGATAATTTTTACTATTTTTACCTTTTTTATATGACGTATTTCTTGTTAATAAACATTATAATTCTTTACAAAGTTGCAATTATAGACGCAAGAAAAATCTATATATTTAGCAAAAATAATATTAATACATTCATTTAATACATTCACTATGTGTGTCATGTGTGACATATGATGCACTAATTTTCGTGAAATACTGATATCACACATGTTTGACAGCGATAACAGCATTTTATTTTATATCTACATAAATCAAATCTATTTATATAAATATAAAGTGATCCATGATGAACGATTTCTTAAATGAAATATAACAAAGATGTAAAAATTTGAATAATATATTGCAATACATACCATTGCATTATTATTATTGCCCTTATTGATTATAGAAAAATGCAGTTACAAATATACATAATATGCAGTTACATATAAACGACAAGATAAATTCCATTGTTGTAGTTAGTACAGTATACAATAAATATTTCACGGTTACAAAAAATACCAATTATTATTAGTCTACTGAAGGAAAATAGCAAAACCTTGAGGTTAAATGTAGAAAAGACGAACTCTTCATTGTGTCAAGACACTCACATTTTTTCATCTTATCCTTCAATATACCAATTGAGAGTCGTTAATTAACGTTTTATTGCAATTTACACAATTTAAGTCTTGTATTACTCACGATCGTGATGTAAATTCTTTACTAATCGTTTTTGTCTATTCCCTTACATTAAAGAACAAAAAAGAAAAGAACAAAGACAGAGTACGCTTTTCAGTCTATATTGAGTTTATTAGCAATAATCAGGTTTCCTTCATGCGTTGTTCACGCGATATGCTTATCAATATGGACTTTGACAAGTATTGTTGAAGAAGTTCAAACTCTTATTCCTTTTGTCAGTATGTACCATAAATATGATTGAGCCATCGAATGTATTCTCGATTTATTATTGGTCATTCGTATGATCATTAATATTTGTAGCATTTGCGTATTTGTAACGTGTTATATGATACTCATACATATATCCAACGGTCAAATATAATAATTGATTCGATATTCCAAAATTGGAAGGTATTGATATTTTTGTTTTAATATCGTATCATGGCATTACACAGTAGACCAAAAAGTCAATAAAAACGACCAAAATGCAATTTTGGCCTTATTCTTAAACATAAGGACATTTATTAGTGATTTTAATTTATTTAATAATGATTTTAATTTATTTATCTGTACAAGGTTTTCAGTGTCAGTGATTCTTTTTTATGCAAAAATTTTGAAATTTAGAATGGCAGATTTAATCAATTAATAGTATAAAAAGTTACAAAAGTAATTTAAATATGAGTGAAAAGAGATTTCTTAGTCCCTCGCTCTGTAATTTTTATATCTCGTATAAAAAAAATTCTCTAACATAATATTTAAAATAGTTGATTCAATTATAGTGCCAAAAAATGCATAATTATTAAAGAACGCCGCACAATTCTTTATGTAAATTGGATTTCGGTGGAATTGGCTGAATATTTGATATGTTGTAGATCTTGTCTCTATGATAGAAAGTTCTTATTGGCACAACTCCTAATAATTGATCATTTGACTTCTACGAGGCGTTAAATGTCAAAAGTATTTAATATCACAGTTTCTTATTTTCAACGAGTAAGATGTATTCCTACTTTGATTTACATCTAAAAACTTTTTCCTGTATATATTTAAAAATAAAAACTATAAAAGTGACATTAACTTGAAGATGATGTCTTCATTTCAGAGATTTCAGTGATACTTTCATTTTCTATTAGGTGTGTGAATTAATTCGGTCCATTTGGCGGTCAATTGCTGTACTATGTAATTTTCTAACCTCTAATGTCTGCAAAAAGCTTTATTTTTTTAGTTTTGATATCTGCCAATAATATTCAGTTAATAAACGTTTGGGTTTGTAACAATAACATCGTGTTTATCTGATTCGAAAATGTCGAAATTCGAGCCAAAAAAGCATCATTTCCGGGAAGTTCTCATTTTCTGTTTTCATTTAAAGAAAACAGCCGCTGAAGCTCATCGAATGCTCGTAGAAGCTTATGGTGAAAGTGCTCCCACCGATAAATCATGCGGAGAATAGTTTCGACGTTTCAAAAGTGATGATTTCAGTGTCGATGACAAACCTCGTCCAGGTCAGCCGAAGAAATTCGAGGACGAGGAATTACAGGCGCTAATCGATGAAGATCCATGTCAATCGTAACATGAGCTCGCGCAATTGTTGAATGTTGATCAATCAACAATTTCTGTGCGTTTGGCAGCGTTTGGGAAAGGGGATTTACAAAGAAGGAAGATGGGTGTCATACGAACTGAAAGAAAGAGAGACATCGAGAGGCGAAAAGCCATGTCTGCTTGCCAGGCAAAAAAGAAAAGGTTTTTTGCATCGTATTGTAACTGGAGACGAAAAGTGGATATATTTCGATAATCCCAAACGAAGGAAATCCATTAGCGACCCAGGAAAACCATCCACATCGATATCAAAGCGGGATATTCACGGCAAGAAAGTAATGCTCTATATATGGTGGGACCAGAAGGGTGTAGTGTATCATGAACTATTAAAACAGAGCCAAATCATCACTGCCGAACTTTACCAACAACAATTGATCCGTTTAAATAACGCATTGAAGAATAAGCGGCCGGAATATGGAAAGAGACACGATAAAGTGATCTTCCAGCACGATAACGCTTGGCCACATGTTGAAAAGATTGTGAAGGCCACCTTGGAAGCACTTAGCTGGGACGTTTTACCTCATCCGCCGCATTCACCTAACATTGCTCCATCCGATTATCACTTGTTCAGATCGATGGCACATGGGCTTTCGGACCAGCACTTCAACAATTATGAAGAAATAGAGAAATGGCTCAATGCATGGATCGCTTCGAAGGACGAGTCGTTTTTCCGTCACGGAATGCAACAACTGCCAGACAGACGGGAAAATATAATAGAAACAATGGCAAATACTTTGATTAGTGTACTTTTTCATGTTTTTTCATTATAAAGTCCTTTTTGGAAGAAAAAACGGACCGAATTAATTCACACACCTAATATGTGAAACACATGTTTCAATATATGATATATTGACAACTAAGTGTACCATTCGATTATGTTTCACTTTCTGTTAAGAACACAAAGCACAACTTTTTTAATTAAACTATATTTTAAAGCGTAACAATTCAAAATATTTTCATTAAAAATTCACTTTTTAATCACATGTAATGTGCAGCAACTAATAATTTCACTGCTATTCGTTCGGATGCGATACTTGACAAAATAGAAAAATCCACATTATCTCACTATTATACAATACCCGCACTTTCTCTATATTGAATATTTAATATTGACTAAAATGGCAAATAGAAATCAAATGCCTTGTTTTGTTTGTGATCGAGCTTTTCGTCCAAATCAGTTAGCTCGATTAAACGGTAACGATAATGCGATAAAAAAACGAGAAATAGCTATGAGAAGATGCGAAGAAGTTGATAGGTAAGTTGATTTGATGGATGATGCACTCTTGTGTCTTAATTGTAAATAAACCAAAAATATTCTGAATTATTACGCTTTAAAATATAATTTAATTAAAAAAGTTGTGCTTTGTGTTCTCATCAGAAAGCGAAACATAATAGAATGGTACACTTAGTTATCAATGTATTATACATTGAAACACGTATTTTACATAGAAAATGAAAATATCACTGAAATCTTTGAAATGAAGTCATCCTTCTTCAAGTCAATGTCACGTTTATAGCTTTTTATTTTTAAATATACACAGAAAAGAAGTTTTTAGATGTAAATCAAAGTAGGAATACATCTTACTCGTTGAAAATAAATTTTGATATTAGGCCCTTTTGATATTTGACGCTTCGTAGAAGTCAAATGGTCAATTATTGGGGGTTGTGCCTATGGGAACTTTTTATCAGAAAGACAAGATTTATAACATATCAACTAATACAAATATTCAGCTAATTCCACTGAAATTCTCCAATTTACATAAAGAATTGTGCGGGGTCCTTTTTACAAAAATTAATTTCTAGTGAGTTCCCTAAATCGCTAATTCCACGAATCAAAAATTTGCATTTGGGGATAGAAATTTTCGGTTTTCGAAGTTATTTAAAAAATCCTATTATTACATTCTTTTGATAAAATTTAAATATATCTTTCTAATACTTTAAGCTTCTACTTTCTAGATAATTTTCCTAAAGAAGTAAACTGACATGTTTACAAAGCGTTGAAAATAAATTTAAGATAGATAAAATACAAATCCGGAAATCAAATTAAACATTTCAAATGCATCTTTAATCTAATCTGTAAATAATTTACAAAGATTGTTTCCAAGATATACCACAAGATTAGGTATAACTTCTCTTTCTTAATAATACAGAATGTTTTTTCATTATGAATCCCTTCGCCTCTCATAAACGGTGCGCTTGGTTATTGTGAGTTCCCTTGCTTTTTACAAAACAGTGCGCTTGGTTATTATAGATTCCCTCGCTTCTAATAAAACGGGATACTATTATGAATCCTCTCATCTCTCATAAAATGAGATACTTAATTATTGTTCCCTTTTGTGTGAACATTTCTCGCCTCTTATAAAATGGAATGCTTGTTTTTATGAGCCTGCAAACTATTCCTCTTCAGATAACTCTATTTCATATAAAGCGGAGATAGTTTCATGTCAAAACTATACGATTTTCATATTAAACTATTCATGAAATTATTGGGGACTTGAATAAGTTCCCGTTGTTTTTTCGTGAAAATGAATGCTTTATTTAAAAAAATTAGTAAAGAACATGTCATTGAAAATATTGTCCATCGCTAGTCCATCACTATTTTCTCCCATCTTTCTGGCAGCATACGAATACTATGTCGAAAGAACGACTCATCTTTTGAAGTTATCCACGAATCGACTCATTTTTTGGCATCTTCATAAGAATGAAAGTGCTGCTCAGCCAGGCCATGAGTCATCGATCGGAACAAGTGGTAATCGGAAGGAGTAATGTCCGGTGAATATGACGGGTGGGGTAGGACTTCCCGTTTAAGCGTTTCCAAGTAGGTTTTGACCGGTTTTGCAACATGTGGCCGAGCGTTGTCATGCTGCAAAATTACTTTGTCGTGTCTCTCCTCGTATTGCGGCCGTTTTTCCTTCAATGCTCGGCTCAAACGCATCAATTGTAGTCGATAGCGATCTCCCGTGATGGTTTCGTTGGGTTTGAGGAGCTCATAATATACTACACCCAGCTGATCCCACCAAATACAGAGCATGAGCTTGAAACCATGGATATTCGGCTTTGCCATCGATGTTGATGCATGGCTGGGCTTACCCCACGATTTTCTACGCTTCAGGTTATCGTAGTGTATCCACTTTTCATCGCCAGTCATGATACAATGTAAAAAACCTTTCCTTTTTTGCCGTTGGAGCAGCTGTTCACACGTGAAAAAACACCGTTCGACGTCTCTCGGCTTCAATTCGTACGGCACCCAATTTCCTTACTTTTGAATCATTCCTAATGCTGTTAAACGTTTGGCAACTATTGTGTGATCAACTCCTAATGATTCTGCAAGTTCATTTTGCGTCTGACATAGGTCTTCATCGAATAATGCTTCCAATTCTTCGTCTTAAAACTTTTTCGGTGCGCCAGAGCGTTCTTTATCTTCATCAACATCAAAATCATTATTTTTAAAGTGTCTAAACCAATCTCTGGATGTTGTTTCCGACAGAGCATGGTCACCGTAAGTCTCCACAAGAATTCTATGTGCTTCAGCTGCAGATTTTTTTTGAAAAAAGTAATGCGGTAAAATTTCCCGCAAATACTCTTTTTTGGCACGAAATTCGACATGTTTAACGCTATGAAAAAATATGTTGTTTACGCTTCGGCGGAATAACATATACTGTCACTTCGAGTCTAATGGTGGAGCTACACGATGAAGTTGGCTGTAGTATTGCCCGATGCAAAAAGGCTAAGATAACACTATCTATCGGGAAATAGCGAGAACTTATTCAAGTCCCCAATAATTATATTGTAAAATTTCCAAAAATCAATAAGTTAACAAAAATCAGGGCGCTATTGTAACAATATATTCTTAAGACTAAATAAAGCAAGTCTAGTAGCAATAAAGAAGTCTAGTACCACTTTTTCTTCCGATAAATAGTTAGCGAGATATCGTAAGTTAAACATTGAAAAAGTTATCAAGTTTCCCTGAAATATCTCAAAAAATATTAGACAAATAAAAAATTGTTTTAGACAAAAATTGTTCAAATTAACTAGTAGAAAAAAACTGTAATAAAAAATAAGGATTCCCACTTAAAAAACGCAAGTTGACCTTCAAATGACCTTGAAATTAGAAGTGGTCAAATCAAAGTCAAAATTAAGGACGCCATCAAAACGAAACATCTTTAAAGCGGATGATCACTGACGATGAAAAGTGGATTGTCTACAACAATGTCAGTCAAAAAAGATCATGGTCGAAGCGCGGGGAAGCTGCTCAGACGGTCGCAAAGGCTGGATTACACCCGAAGAAGGTCATGCTCTGTATCTGGTATTTGTATCTGGTGTTTGCTTTGTATCTGGCATTGAAAATACATCGTCTATTATGAGCTGCTGTTATCCAACAAAACGATTGATTCGACCAAGTATTGCTCACAACTGGCCAAATTAAAGCGAGCAATCGATCAGAAACGACTCGAATTGGCGAACAGAAAGGGCGTTGTGTTCCACCAGGACAACGCTAGACATCACATTTCTCTGATGACCCGGCAAAAGTTATTGCAGCTTGGGTGGGATGTTTTGGTGCACCCACCGTATAGTCCGGACCTTGCACCTTCAGATTATCACTTGTCCCGGGCGCTACAGAACAATTTGAATAATAAAACTTTCAGTTCCCTGGACGTCTTCAAAAACCACTTGGATGACTTCTTTGCTCAAAGATCTCAGGACTTCTATGAAAGAGGGATAATGAAGCTCGTGGAGAGATGGTAGAAAGTCATTGAATAGAATGGAACATATTTAGTTGATTAAAATCGCTTTTTTTGCTAAATATTTTGCGTTTGAAATTCATTCGATTTTTGCTACGGAATTATGCATATACCCAATAATATCAGGAAATTAGACCAAATGCCAATAAATGCAAATAAATTTTGCAAAAATAACAATAATAGAATATTGCACCAATTAGAAGTAGAAAATAAAATATTAAATGCAATATTTTATATATAAACATCAAATACACAAACACCAAAAGCTAATATATTCAAGTTATGTACAGGATGTCCCATTTTAATAGGCTTTGACAGGCAAAAATCTTGAAAAATATGAAAGATACTAAGAAACGTTTCAGACAAAAGTAGTATGATTTTAAGGGGGACATAAAACAGCTATATCATTTTGTTTATAGATGGTGACACTTTCGAGATATTCATTAATCATTACTTTTCTTAAATCCAAATTTTTTATTATATCATCCTTTTTTATCAATTAATTTGAACAACTTTTGTCTGAAACATTTTTTTATTTGCCTAATATTTTTTGAGATATTTAAAGAAAATTTGATAATTTTTTCAACATTTAACTTATATCTTGCTATTTGTCGAAAAAAGGTGGTACTAGATTTTTCACTCTATTTGGACTTAAGAATATACTGTTACAATATTGCCTTTTTGTTAACTTTTGTTAACTTGATTTTGAAATTTCCAAAGATCATTCCAAAAGATATTGATCTCATCCACCCTACTATATTCTACAGACATTCTACATCCCCTATAACATTTGCTGCAGTTACAAATGTTAGCAACAAATTTTGTTAGTCGAAAAGCCGTAAATATGAAACATACTTTGTTGTTGCCAATTCTTTTAGCATACTTCCATCAATATGCAACAACCTCTGTCGATAAAAATATATGACAAAGTAACGACTAATAGTAAACAAACATCGAATATATTGATAACAGATTGACGACAAAAATCTAAAAGATCTGTCTTCATTAAAATCTCTTACCCATGAGTAGTACGCGGCACCGTAGATAGATCGACGCGAAGTTTACTTCTCATAAATAAAAAAACTACTACAATGAAATAAAAGACACTATAATATGAGATTTTTTATTCATATTCTAATGAAATGAAGGCTGAAGCTTGAGAATGTACGGTTTCGAAGGCAAGAGGCTTACGATTAAGAAGGCAAAAGTTGAAGTAGAGTTAGAAGTTTAAAGTCTAGAGTTTAAGAGGGGAGAAGGTAACATGCGAAGTGCGTATACCTGATTCTCGTCTTACATTCTTCGAGTTTTCGTAGATTTATTTCCTTTTATATTCGAATTCTATCACAACAAAATATCGTATATTTCATGGTTTTGGAAGGTTAGGACATTCCGTAAAAAAGATCATTATGTATTATCATTATGTCATTCTTACAACACATGCATTCTTATTTACTCGATTCTTTCGCATTTTTACATATGTTCTCTTTATGTTTATGGAAAATTAATTGCACCATGTGATTTTGCAGCCTACAAACTAATACAAAATAAAAAGACATACAAATTTCATTTGCCGACTGGGAGCAAAAATTGACGACTTTTACACATTCTCCTTTGTTATATTTACATATAAGTTACTATATATAGGATGTTTGATAATTCATATAGTCATAGCCAGTGGAAGCGTAGAACTGATTAAGACAAATATAAAAGTCCCGTATCGCTTTGCGATATTCGCAATAATTATCGAGTTGTTAATTATAGAAATCTGACGAGTGAGCGCGCGCTGTGATGGATGGTTGGAAGAGCATTATAACTATTTGGACAATAGTCGATCTTTTACCGACAATAGTTGAACTTTTACCGATGTATGGCGAGGAGAAGGACTACTTTCTTCCATCTTTTAAACTTCATTATTCCGTCTTCAAAGAACTTTCTATTTTTTTCAGAGAAAAATTCCTTCAGATAGATTTTACAGACTTCGAGATTGTTGATTTTAATTTCATTATTCTGCAAGCTTTGCAATATAATTATCAAGATATTAATTATAAAAATCAAACAAATGAAAGCGTGCGTCGTACGGCAGGCAAGGAGCACTTGAGCTGCTCAAACTATGGCGTAGCCCAATTGATTGATTGAAACACCAGTTGCCGACGCGCGATAAGAGGAAGAACAACGCGCCACTACTTGTGCTTATGTCGTCGCTTATATGTCTTATATGCCACATCGCGCCAACACTCGTGTCGGTGGTTATAACACACTTGCGATTACAATTACGAGATTATTTTATGGGACAACAAAAATAGCTCAAATTGAAATCGTAAAGAGCTTCTGTGACAAAAAAGAAATAGAAAAAGAAAAAGCGACAAAAATCGATAGAATCGATACAGGATGAAATTTCATTGTTTTATGTTGTAATTTATCATTTTATTATATCGATTTCGAAGGAAACGATATCGTTTTCTATTGTATTCTGTCGTTATCTTACTTTATTGTTAGGTATCGTACTCTGTTAGGAGAATATTTAGTCGTTGAAGAATAATAGAATTTTTATACAGACTTATCATTTTGAAGTTTAAATGTTGAAATTTGAATAATTTCCTTAATCACCAAATGCTATGATTTATTGCGCGCTTAATAATTCACTCAAGGACAATATACTTAGCACATTATAAAAAGCGAAGCTTCAATCCTAATTCAATAGAAAAGTTAAATTATTTATTAAAAGGAAACTGATCAATTTATTCAATCTTTCATTACTTTTGTATAAGGCGAATGCTCAGTTTACATTCTTTTTTTAATTGTATAAATGTGGCATAAACGTTGACTGAAACTTTCTGATTTTTTATATATATACTTTTAGATTATACTTAAATAGTTGTTGTCTCATTTCATTCTGATTTCCAATTTCTTTAATATATTTTTTGTTAAGAGATTTTGAAAGCGTTAACACACGATACTAAGCACTGCGTTCATTATGATAGCAAATATAACATTTGGTGCGATTCACGTTGTTGACGAACCTAAGCTTTATTGTAGCAAATTGATAAACCGATCGATTTTTCTCATCTTTTTATTCTTACAATATTATATTGATGTATTGTACCCAATAGATAAGCACCCTACTATTTCAATTTTACAGTAAATAATTTTTTATTTTACCTAAAATAATACTGAATAATATTTCTGCGTGTGTATAATATTTGAGAATGAAGCCCAACGTGTAATATAACCTATATTGTAATATAACTTATAATATTTAGTACGCTTTGAATAAACAACTATAAATAGATAGAAATCATATAAGTTTTCCAAATTTTTAGTACAATAGTATGCTAATATTATAAGAGTATAATAATGGAAGAAATATATCTAATATAGTATTAATCATGAGAAATGTCAAACAGATCAGTCAGATGGAGAACTTCAACGAAAATGATGATAACTGATCTAACATTGAGTCTTAATTATTAGAATATGAAGCAAATAGATATCTGAAATTGCATCTAATAACGAAGATAATATAAGAAAGATGATTTTTGTGGAAAAAGACATAAAATAACAATTTGAATTTTCAGTAAAATTAATAATCAAACGTGCGTTATTAATTAATAGGCGACATTCATCCAAGAATATTATTTTACCGGGCATCATAAAGTTGGCAAGAAACTGTTCAACACATCTAGAAATATGTTGAAATATGTTCTTTACAACAAACTTGTGATGTTGATTGCAGAATATACAGGGTGTCCCATTTTAATGTCTCACCCCAAATAACTCTTCAGTATTGAAATTTTAAGGAAAATGATCTGAATAAAAGTTGTAGGGATTTAAGTGAGCTACCTTATGATGACCTTAACTTTGACCTTGACCTCTATTTTCAAGGTTATTTGAAGGTCAACTTGCGTTTTTTAAATGGGAACCTTTATTTTCTATTTCACTGTTTTTTTCTACTAGTTAATTTGAACAACTTTTGTCTAAAACATTTTTTTATTTGTCTAATATTTTTTGAGATATTTGAGGAAAACTTGATTACTTTTTCAATGTTTAACTTATGATATCTCGCTAACTATTTCGTCGGAAGAAAAAGTGGTACTAGACTTTCTTGCTTTATTTAGTCTCAAGAATATATTGTTACAATAGCTCCTTGACTTCTGTTAACTTACTGATTTTTGGAAATTTCAAAATCATCAAATTAACAAAAATATTCTTATATATTTTCCTTCCAACGCTGCAATCTGAAAATATGAAATATACAGTATGAAACAATATATTCTTGTTATGGATAAATGAATATATATAAATATATATAATAATAAAAGATATTTTTTGTAGAATATTGTATGTTGCTTGATAGTGAATCGGTTGTCCTTCTGTTCAATAGTAATGCCTCACTGCAACTATCTGTAAATGTCAAATCAAATGCAGCTACCTGTAAATGTCAAATATGCAATATGAAGTAATGTATTATTGTTATAACATTCATCCATATTATTTTTAAAACTTAAAAATTTTAACAATCGCGGGTAGTAACAAATATAGTATTATAAATTAGTAGGATAATTGTTCCCTGCCTGCCTTCTGTATCCGGCCCGTGGACTATTTATTTTAATAACTCAGTAACTAATGCTCGGATAATATTTTGCAAAAGGAAAAATAGTCTTAGAATTTGCTCAAGAATATGGCATATTAAAGACAACTGATTGTTTCGAATCACCCTGTATACAAAGCAGTTTTACATATTTTGTTTATCGTACAAACCAGGTGTATTTACTTGTGCAGCAATGTAGCTTTACGACATGATAATTTTTTTAACTGTTAGATGTCAAAGGAAGTCTTCCAAATATTGCAGAATGTTTATTTTTTTCATTCTTGCTATTTTTAAAATTTTCATCTCATCTAAGTAATTCTTACAGAAAGTTTAAATTATTTTTCACCGGTAATTGTTCCACGAATTATATTAAATTCGTCGTGATTATTTTGTGTTACATGAATTTACAAACTTCTATTACGAAGTTACATATTGTTTAAGGGTTTAAAAAGTCATCATTTATTAATAAATTTTCGCTTAAATAAAAATTTTTTTTTCGTCTAATTTATTCATACATAAATTTTCAGACTCAATAATATGGTGGACGTCCTATCTACGCGCCTTCAAGAGGTTTATGCTAAATGGGAGACTAGGACAGAAATGATACGAAATGCGAATCCGACGACTGCACAATTTTCACTAGATGGTAACGAAGATATTTTTTCTTTAATTGTTACATTATTTCTGTCATAGGACGTTTATTGAAGAATCGTTTTGTGGGTGACAACCATTAACACGTTGTCATAATTTGACTATATTTATAGAACATGTTTTAAGTATGCAATGTACATTTTAGTAAAAAGCATATTTCTATTTTATATAATCTTCTAAAAATATAATGTATCATATCTATAATATACAGTCTGTAAAGTGAGAGCATGCACGGGTTAATGTGTAGAAAAATTTATTTTTCTTTTTCTTTTAATGATTTTTAAGTACATGGATTTGTTGTACTCCATGAGAAGAAAAATGCTATACCATTAATAATGAGTCCAGTCACCACCGGCATTCATAATTGCCTGGCATCTCCGAGGCATACTTTCCACTAAGTTGACTGTGTATTCGTTCGGTAAAGACCTCCAAATGAGACGAATTTGTCGTGTCAGCTGCTTCAAAGTGCACACTCTTTTTCTTCGAAGCTTGTGCTTGAGATATGCCCACACATTTTCAATGGGATTTGCATCTAGCGACTGCGATGGCCAATCAAGTGTGACGATGCCAGATTGCTCTTTCCACTCGGTGCAAAGCTTGCTCCGATGTTTTGGATCGTTGTCTTCCTGTAAGATCCAGTCCTCGTTTTTTTTTTATGAAGCATCGGCAACAAACACTTCTCATAAATTTTAAGCATTAAGGTCGGGTTCCGCTTAAACAAATTCACAATTTTTTTTTCCATATTCAGCGTCACTTTGTCTATCGAGCCACGTTCTGGCAAGTCATCGACATTTTTTATCTTCTTATATTGCTGAACCCACTTAGCGACGAACGATTTTGACTTTCCCATGTATTTAGCAGCCACTGCATATGACATTTTTGGTCCTTTGGGGTGGGAACAAAGGAACACAGCCTCGTAGCGCGATGCGTATGCGGCATTCATGGCGCATGGTTAACGTGTTTCTCAGGTTAGAGTTCGACGCCAACTGAATCTTTTGTGACAAAGCATTCACGACAAAGATTTCATCTATCGGCTTACAAAAAATTAGGACGATATTTGAAGCCAACTGCCATTTATGCCGTGCATGCTCTTACTTTACAGACTGTAATTAACAAAGAAGGTTTGATAACTCGTATATTTAAAAAAAATCAAAATCTTTATAGAAAAAAATATATGTAAAGGGTTTAGCGGAATAAGAATGTGAAAGTTTAAGGGGGAAAACTTCTCTGTAGGCCAAAAAATAGGCTGTTTTCACGAATTTCTTTTTTCCGAAACTAAGCGGACGATTGATTTCAAACTTGATAGAAATAATAATATATATTTAACTTATAAGAATGAATTTATATAATGTTATATAAATAATAATGTAGCAAATACACAAAAAATAACGTGACGTGTTTAGCCGCGCACCGTTTCACAGCTCCTATGAATTTGAAATCTCGAGATATGGTGGACTGGAACAAAA
Organism: Harpegnathos saltator; assembly: GCF_003227715.2. Taxonomy (NCBI): domain Eukaryota; kingdom Metazoa; phylum Arthropoda; class Insecta; order Hymenoptera; family Formicidae; genus Harpegnathos; species Harpegnathos saltator. Next base: position 349,761 of record NW_020230561.1, on the reverse strand, counting down.
ACGCAAGTAAGATAATTAATCTACGAGCTTGCCGCTATTGTCTGAACTAGGGAAATAAAAAACGAACTGCTTTTTCAATAATTTTAAGGCATTTAAAAGTTATTTGAAAAATCGCCATAAAAATCGACAGTTTTACGTTAAAAATAAATATAAAAAATTAATATTTCGCTAATTTATACGATAGAGACATATTTCGAGTATGTAACTACATGTTGAAGTCGATCGGTTCATTAGTTTGTCTTAAATCGTGGGAGCCAGTTAAAGCAAAGTCGTTTCGGAAAACACATGTTTAAAGTTTCAGATACTATTCAAACATATATTTCTCATATTATCATCATATCATCATCATATCATATCATATTATCATCATATCATATCATATATTAGTATTCATGTAAGTTTCAGTCTAATCGGCAATTCCAGGTCCATATAATTAATTCTCCTCGACTTCATGGAACGCTTTTTTACATTCCTAAGGTTCGTAGGATTGTTCCTACATCAATTGTATGACGATATCTTGCAAACAATTATAGACAGCAAAGTGAGTAAAATAATAAATAAAAAGTAATTCGTAGTAGAATATTTTGCTAAGTATCTATATGGTACGTTGGTGTTAAAAAAAATAATTTTCAGAATTAGTTTTTTCATGAACCCTTCTAATGACTACCTTGTCAAAAATCGAAAACAAAGCTTATTATAGTATTTACATTATATAAATGCTTAGTTGATTGATTTAACATAATATGTTAAAAAAAATAAAATCAATAATTTACTATTCTGACTTATCTAAATAAATTATTTAATTATTTATTTTTTCCTGAGCAAAGTATATAATGCAAAATAATACAGAAACAAACCATTGAATAAGAAAAATGAATAATAATTGTATATAACAAATTATAATAATTATATTATGAAAAGAAAGTGTATATAACTTTATATAAATAACGTAATTAAGAATATATATACAAAAATTAAACATCTCTTTTTGTTTCATTTTTATCATTATTATTATTTATAATCTACGGTAAGATACCTTTAAATAGCTAATTATTATTATTATTTATAATCTATATCTATATAATATCTATACAATATATAATCATTATTATTATTTATAATCTACGGTAAGATACCTTTAAATAGCTAATGTGTCAAATTATCTTTAAAGTTAACTTTACCATTCTTATCCTGCTAGTTTCTTTGTGTATATTATCTCTCTGCGAAGATTTAAGTTTTTCAGAATATGAGTTATCAAACCGTCTTTGTTAATTACACTTAATGCAAAATATCTTACAAGGAACATCCGCGAAGTATGTATCTCCAATTTCGACGAAATTTGGCATATTTGTAGAATAGCTAAAAATAAAAAACCCGTATTTTTTAAATAAATAATATGAATGAATTTGAATAAATATATAATAAAGTAGAATATAATGAAATAAATGAATAAATATGAGGCATAAGAGATCAAGATATCTATATCTATATCTTATCAAGTTATGTCAGAATATCATTATATATTTCGCTCGGATATTGACGGATAATAATCTTTTGAAAGACCAACTTCCTAATCTGAAAAAAAACTGACGTGATAGGTCAATTTTGAATACCGATTCATTGTTAAATTCAGTAAATGTAATTGCCTGAGGTAATATCCTCCTTCACTGGTACAATTTCAATCCGTCATATTGCGTCATATTCCGCCATCTTGAATTTTGTAATTTTATCTCCAGATTCGTAATTAGAAGCCCTAAAAACCTCCAAATACTAAAATTGATTTGAATCAACCACCTTTTTATAATTTCGGCCCGCCATATTGGGTCCGTCATCTTGAATTTTGTAATTTTATCTCCAGATTCGTAATCAGCGACCCTAGAAACCCCTTACTGACTAGTACAGTGGAAAATAAGTTCGACGGAAATCACATGTAATATGTACAAAGGGTTGAAATAGTGCTTTCAATATTCAGGGATCAAGGGGTGATTCCACCCTTAAAATGTGTTGTTAGCCGGTATAAAAAAACACGTGTTCGATATTTTTCAATGTTCTACGTGCATGCCAAATTTCATTGGAATCGGTGAGTGACAGTTGGGTAGTGTTACTTGTTAGAGAGGTTTGAACGAAATTACTTAGAGAGGCCTGCGACCTCGCAAATTAAAGCTTGAAACTAGCATTTTTTGCAATTTTTTTTTTTTTTTTGGAAAAAAAGTTGCAAGCAATTGAAAGCGAAGATAATTTTAAAGTTTCAAATAAGATCATATGTCCAATATGAGATCACACACACACGCATACGCACACGCGCGCGTATCGAAATAGTTTATCTTTTAATATAATTAACAATAAAAGTTCAAAAATGTTACATTAATGCTATATAAAATTAGTACCAAAAATTCTAAACTGGGTACTAAAGTAGCTTATTTAACCTTTTGCACTCCGCGCGTTTTCTTACCACTGCCTACTAACAGCTCCGGCAGCACTTTTGCAGTGGAGCGTCACAGTATGATCTTTGAAAACAGTCTCCCATATGCATTCTGGGTTTACTTGGGCAAATGTCACAATAATCACTTGTTTGACGTCTCCCACTCTTTTCCTTTCTTTTGGAACATACAACACAGTTCCTCTTTTCATCTCTCCCCATTATGTAAAGTTTTCCGTTCAACTTGGTTTCAAAAATTGAAATAGAAGTTCTTGTTCTGTCCTGCCGAAAATCTACGAGTTGATCGACTAAAAGTTTTCAATATTTTAAATGCGTCAGTGGTTTCTCATTTTTGTTGTGCTGTACAATTTTATAGAGAATGTATGAATTGATAATACATATTTCCATTCCCTAAAAAAAACAGCTTCCGCCACCACTTAAGTGATTTCCTCAAAAACCAATAACTGGAAGTATATTGATGTTAATATAGAATGTCTCCACAACGGAGCTAACGGAGTGTTAAGGGTTAATGATTGAATATTTAATCCATAAAAGTGCAAGGTGTTAGCATAGTTCAAACAAATTCTTTTTACGTAATTTTTAGCTAAATATGAAATATGTCAACAGGTCTCCGTAGAGCAGGGACACAGTTACAGACAAGAAAAATGCAGGAAAAGGACTGGAGGCGAACTATACGCAAAGAGCAGCTATATTGTTATTCGATTAAAAATTCTATTCCGCGTCCACTCTTTATGAAGCGAAATCCCCCATTTGTACGCTACTGCTGTCACACCTGTACACCCGATTCTAAAGTAAGTTTTTTTCTGTCTATGCTATCAGATTTACTTTCGGTAATTGACATTTCACCAGTTTAATTCCTTAGCTATTAATGATGGAAATATCCGTGCATTTCCCTCCTCTCGAAAAAACTTATTAAACGGAACAATTGGAACAAGATACTTTTTTTTGGTCAATAAATTCAAATCTGAGATTAAAATCGCGAAATTCAAAATGACGGATCTAATATGGCGAGCCGGAAATTAAAAAAATCATCCGACTTGCATAAAAGTTAGCATTCAAAGCTTTTTGAAGCTGCTGATTTTGAATTCAAAATAAAAATTCATGAGTTCAAAATAACAGTTTCGAAAAACCCTCAATAAAAGTTTGTATGAAAATCGAACGAGTCTTTGGATATTTGATCTGTTATATTGAATTCATCATTTTGAATTTCGAAATTTAGATCTTAAATATAAACTTAGTGATCCAACAAATTCCCATAAAATATTTTGTTTATGATTTAATTACCTATATTATCATAATCAATTTGGGCACACAAATATTTTTATCGCCCAGCAGCTAAGAAATTAATGACGAATTACGCACAAAATCTACGATTGAATCGATAATTTTTCAATGTTCCTCTGTTTATTGTCAATTTAGTATATCGTGTTATTTTGCATATAGACATATATTAAGAGAAACATAATACGATGATGCGTCACGCCCCAAATATACGTGAAACGACATACGAGCTGCGAGATTCGTTTTACATTACATTCGTTTTACATACATAAACAATACATTTAATTAAGTGCAGGCAAGATTATCATAGTTATAATAGCTGAATCGATAAAATTCTAATTAGGCTTATTCTTTTAATTTTTGATTTTAATATCTTTTCGAGAGATACACAATATCTTATGCAGTGTCTCACAACTCAGTATAAGGAATGCGTAGAAATACAGAACAGATTAAGGGGATGCTAAACCTGCCGTTTTCATAGAAACCGCTTTATTCTTTTTTGGTTGTACATAATTACAAAGTGTGCTTTTACAGTGTGCAAATACAAATATTAATGAATGGCGCATGACTAAAATTTGCATAAAAAACAATAAAAATTTTTTATGCAAATTTTTTTATGCAAATATCGTTGCTTCATATGTATACTTGATATCAAAAGTTACGAATTCTTATATATAAATTGAAAGTTATACGCCATGCAGTAGACTTTCCTGAATATTATAAGGGCATCCAAACATAATTTTAAATTTATAAAATAAAGTGTAGTTTACGATTTTGTTATACGTATGTTAAATTTATACAATACTATCGGTAAAAATGTGAAGAAATTAGTTCATTAATTCAAATTAGCCTATTTCGGCAGAAGGCACAAACTCTGGAACGCGCTGACACATATATTAACAGAAAAATAAACTCGGTATATTTATCAGGTTAGGAAATCTGTTATCTGAAGTGACTTTTTGAATGAATAGTAATTCAATTGATAAAATGACAGGCAGCGAGATCTATGCAGCTGAGGAAAGGTAAGAGCTGAGTGATAGTATCTTGCATGGAGAAAAGAAAATATGTAATGTATGCTTTTAATAATATATAGTGTCCAATTTTAAAGTTTACAGTACTATATTTCGCAAACCGATGATTTTATTGAAAAATGTTTCAAACAAAAGTTGTAGGATTCAGAAAGGGACATCTGACGGTGACCTTGGCTTGACCTTGGATTATCGTTTGAAAGTTACGTAAAGGTCAACTTTAAAATCCTAAATGAAATTCCATATTTTTTATTGCATATTCTTGTAACCCTTGTCGTGTGCGTGTGTGTGGGACTCATTCATCATAGATGTTCAAAAACGCCGCCATCGGCAGCTCGGCACACTCGAATTCGCTTTTCGAAACTTTCGACAAGTTTCAAAAGAACGTTTGCTAGAATCGTTCGGCACGCACTTCTGATGCGATCCATCATATCCTGCCGCGTCGTTGGCGGTTGACGGAACACTACGTCTTTCAAAAATCCTCACAAATAAAAATCCAAAGGAGTCTTGGTGACCACCAAACTGGACCATCCCGACCTATCCATCGATGAGGGAAAGTGGCATCGAGGTGGTTCTTCACAACCCGAGCACTGTGAGCCGGTGCCCCATCTTGCTGGAACCACATTCTTGCTCGCATAGCCAAGGGAACATCTTGCAGAAGCATCGGCAATCTATTCTGCAAGAAATCGAGGTATCTTCCAGCATTTACTATTCCCTCAAAAAAGTGTAGACCTATGAGCATTCCATCAACAATCCCGCACCACACATTCAAACTCCACCGATGATGATGATGATGATCGATCTGCCGAATCCACCGTGGATTTTCAACAGACCAGTAGCGACTATTCTATTGGTTCAGCTCTCGGCTGTTGAGCGTTGCCTCATTACTGAATAGGACATATCTGAAAAAATCCGGGTCAAGCTCAAAGCCCATTGACAAAATTCGACACGGCGTAACCTATCTGGTTCTGTCAGACTTACAAGACAGATGCAACGATATCCGGTAGGGATGATACTTCATCGCTTTCAAAATCCAATGTGCGATTGACCGTGCAACTCCCAAATAACGTTCCATTTCCCGAAGACTTACTTCGGAATTAAGATTAATCATCGCAAGAACAGCAATGTTCCGTGTGTCAAAGTGACCAGCAACATCTTCATTGACGTTCCGGTAACGTTTCTTACGCACTAGCTGTCCACGTCGAACCCTTCTTTCTATCTTCAAAATAGTCATCGTCGATGGGTATCGACGTTGAGGAAATCGGCAACGATAAAGCAACGCAGCTCTGTGATAATTTCGTTCACATTCTCCTAAAGCAAGAAGAATATCAACAACTTCGTTTGAGATAAAATCGGGCATGACGTAGTCCAAATCTTTTGTCCCACAAAAATAAAATGTGCAGGCTTGCATTCCACACGACAAGGATGTGGTATTCTGCACGATAACTTTACTGACAGGGAAAGTGGCATCGACGTGATTCCCGAAGGAAAGTGAACTATGATATACAAATCCGACCGAGCAATCTCCCCGCGGTGTAATCGATCGGGTAATATATCGGGTAATGCGAATATCGGCGGTATGTCAACTTTGAAGCTTCATATCTTGGGAATGGCTTACGCAAAAGACAAAAGTAGGTAGTGTTTTGAAAACAACTCGACAAGGGCTGCAAACGTCTCGACAAGAATATGCAATAAAAAATGGGGAGTTCCATTTAGGATTTTAAAGTTGACTTATACGTGACCTTCAAACAATAATCCAAGGTCACCGTAAGATGTCCTTTTCTAAACCCTACAACTTTTGTTTGAAATATTTTTTAATAAGATCATTTGAACATTCATCGTATAGAACGGACAAAACATATCATTTCTAGAGGATTTTGACCCGCTGGACACGATGCTGTCGTTAGTTTTTATCTAAAATTCGGGGGACATATTCTAATTCCAGGATCTATCATTCAATAATCGAATGGCCCGGGAACCTTCGCGTACACTTTGAAGCTATTGCAAACTCGTGTATTAGTTAAATTAGTTGAAGACAATTTAAATTTTCGATTTAATAAAATTTAATAAAGTTATTTTTGATTTAATAGTTGAAGGTGTTCTCTTTTTATGCAAAATTTACTGTAATAAATAATATACACGGTGTCACAGACCACCCCTACCACCCTATTTTTTTGTAAACGCGACATTTTAGAGAAAAATGTTTTAGACGAAAGTTGTATGGTTTCAAAGGGGGCATATAACAATTATCAATTTGTTTATACAGGGTAATTTGAAACAATCAGTTGTCCTTAATATGCTAGTTCATCCATTACGGCCGGGTACTGAAGGCAACCAGGGACGGAACAATTAATACCCTTTATATATATATATATATATATATATATATATATATGTATATAATATATATTTGCTATTACACCCGCGATTGTTAAAATTTTTAAATTTTAAAAATAGTATGGATGAATGTTGTCATATGCGTCGATTAGCACATCGCACCAAGCGCTCAACGTCAGCGCCTAGCGGCGCGCGTCTCAACGGTCAATTGTTCCATCTCTGCCTGCCTTCTGTATCCGGTAATCCGTAATAGACGAAATATTTATTTTAATAGTAACTAAGCATCGAATAACATTTTGCAAGAGGAAAAATAGTCTTAGAATTTGCTCAAGAATACAGCATATTAAAGACAACTGATTGTTTCGAATCAACCTGTAAATGGCGCCACTTTCGAGATATTCACTGATCATTACTTTTCTTAACCCTTATGTCTCTACTCTACTTTTCTTAACCCTTATGTCAATACTCGGCTACCCGGGTGCTCACTTAAGCACATATTGGAAAAATTCTTAACATTATTTTGAAAATTTCTCTATTGGCCGTCCGGATCGTCGTAATTTGATCCTTTTACTATCAATATATGCATTGACCTTTTCTTTTTAAGGCCCGGAAGTGGAAAAATTATCATCTTTAAGTTCACCTACTTGATTTTAATAACCGGGGTATCCGGGTGCTCACTTGTTAGAATATAAGTTTTATCTCCAGTTACTGAATAAATTGATTAATAAATAATTAATATGATTACAGAAATGATTTAATAATTAAAACAATTGTTTTTTAAATTAAAAATATAAAAATTATTTATTTATCACATTCTTTACATTTGGTAATAGTGACAGCATGCTCATCGTAAACAGGTTTTCCGCATTCTACACAGGATATTCTTAATACTATATGTAGTTTTTAGACTTTCGCGGTCATTGATATAATCAGGGTATGTTTCTTCCGGATGGATATCGCGTCGTAATTCAGCTTTGTGCTGACGTTTCGCAAACATTACAGCTTGCATCATCAGGGCTAGGAGCTCCAATACTGTATTACAAAGCTGAATTACGACGCGGTATCCATCCGAAAGAAACACATCTTGACAGGATATTCCTGTTTTCTCAAGCTTTTTGATGGCCTCCCAGTAACACAAATGACATGATCCTTTGATCATTTTTCTTCCTGTGTTGTCTCTTACAGATGTAGAATCAGATAGAAGCATAGCAAGATTCACCTGTTTACCAAGAACGCTCTCAATCGCAAATTTCGTCAATTTCTCATGACTTGAACATTTTAAAAACGATCTTCAATAATCGGTATAGCAAGTTCTTCGCTCAATTATCGCAAAAATAAGCGACGTTTGTTAGTCTTTTTTTAACATTTTATTATTTTTATAATAAATAATGTACGTGGCAAGTGCAGCAATGTTTAAAATATTGAAAAATAAGGCGAGTTACCACGAAATTCGTACGGCGTTGTGTTGTATATCGCCCTTGCATTTGATCCATTGTATCGACACCAGCCTTGTATTTATTATAATACAATATAATCTCTGGCTTTTTCTTAGCATCATTTGTCACTGCCATATCCAAGTGCATCGTCGATAATACAATTACGGTTATTTTTCTTCGACTCATACGAGCATAGTTACTTTCTCATGGAAACCAAACAGCGTCAAGCATTCTTTTCTTGTTTTCGATAGAGACATTGTCTTTGGAATATAGGCTTTTTTTTAAAGTGCCAATGATGGTCAAATTCCATAACAATAAATGTTTGGCAAGGTAGCGATGTGAAAAAGTTGTCCATGCATATATTTCTTCCACTTCCTTTGTATGGCACCGCAAATTCCTCCACAATTCTTTCTCCTTGATTCTTCTCTCCAACATTTCCAGTCTTCCCGGTGTAAATTATTCCATTTAGTGGATAAGCATTTTTGGCATCACAAATCCATCATATTTTTATGCCATATTTTGCAAGCTTAGATGGAATGTACTGGGTGAACTTAGTGTGTCCTCGATAAGGATATAATTGCTCGTCGATGGTCAAATTTTTCGCCGGTAATTTTTTGATAAATTTGCATTGAACATGTTCCACATGTCACATATTGGAGTATTTTATCCTCACACACACGTTCACAGCGCGTGTTTGAATCATCAAATCGGATGAAATGTAAGATACTCCGAAAACGATTTATACCTATCGCAACCTTATGGCTCTCTTCGTCTGTTTTCAAGCAGCATAGGCATCGAACAGTCGAGCATCTGAGCAGACACGAACACGGGTTCGATTGTATGCCTATGTTGCTTGCGGTGGAAATTTCGCATTACTGTCGAATAACATCGAATAGCTGCAGCTCGTTGGAATCTGAAATAAGCTGTGCGGTTACATGACTAAATCTACTCCGAATATTTTTGTAAAAGCTATAAAAGGCATTAAGGGGCTTACCTAGTGTGACGGTTTGAAAAAATCGAATTTTTTTTTTGCATTTTTGACAGTTTAACATCTGTAGAATAATATCCTGAAGTGTTATGGTCGTATCTGAAATATTTTAGAAACGGCAGGTATGAAACGGCGCAGCTGGTCGGGGGCCATAAACTCGATTCTCGCCGGCGAGGCAGGACGCCGGGCAGTTGCGGTAGTTCTTAGGCTTTGACGTAATCGTTTATACTTCAAAGATAGAAAAGAGAGCCTGGTAGTTCCAAGGACTCACAATAATCCCTTTATGTTTGTACGAAAGCGTTATTGACAGCTCAAAAAGTTTCGAAGCCGCTCGACGCAGGTATACGTAAGCGGCTCGTTTAGTTCATTTTTAGCCACTGTGCAGAACACATTGCAGCGCGAATTTCATTCAAAATGAGTGGGAAAAGTCAATCTAGTGTTCAAAAAGGCACACACGATACTCTAACGCGTAGAAGTACCAATAAGAAAAGAAAGTTCCAGGGAAATCGACACACGCTGGAGCAGTCGACCGAGTACACCAGTACGACATGGTGAAATTTAAACATGACTATCTCCCTCTGGACCTACAGATTCAAGAAGTTCTAGAGCCAATTTATAGTGATTTAAGTAGGCCTAAATTATTAAACAGGTGCAAGGGTAATAATACACAAAATAATAACGAAAGTTATAATGGTTTGTTGTGGCACTTTGCTCCTAAACACCTTCACAGTGGTTTAAAAACAATAGAACTGGCCAATTTCTTTGCTGTTGCAATTTTTAATGAAGGTTTCCAAGCTTTTTTGAAAGCATTTGAAACAATGGGAGTGATTATTGGGCCCTCTGCCAAAGATTATGCAGAAAAACGAGACATGAAGGTAGCAGAAAAACAGCACCGCGAGGCTTCAAAGGAGGCTCGGACAGCTCGCAGGACAGCTGCAGCGGCCCAGCAACAATTTTTCGAACAAGAGGAAGGCGAATTATATGGACCTGGAATAGCTGAATAGCTGTAAGTATGATAAATTTTCTTTTATAACAAAAAAATCAATAGTTAAAACTTGAAACGCGTTTTTCTCGAAACAACGTTTTCGAAATTTGCTGCAGTCATAACTCGCGAACAAATTAATGAATCAACTTCAAATTTGGCATACTCAGTACATGTTTTGTCATACAGTAAACTAGGATTTTTTCAATCCGTCAACAAATGTCAATTTGCCACGCAAAAAACGGGCACATTTTTTGCTAAATTCGAACTTTTTCTTTTACAACACCGTAATTTTTTTAATTTTCAATATTTTTTCATAATCCTAGTTCACTGTATAAGAAAACTTATTTCGTTTAACGCCTTTTTGTCTTTTTTTATTTCAGGCACTCTGACGTCACTTATCGCTGCAGCAATTGGGCTACTTTTTTTTTTACCTCCGAGAAATTACTAATATTTCCAATACATGTCGATATTTTTTCGTAATAAAATTTTTATAACTTCTTCAAATGTTACTTAATATAGCCTCAAACTTTTAAAATATATGGTAGAATAGTTTTTTTTTTTTAATCCTCGAAAATCGCCCTCATTTTCATGTGGTCACACTAGGTAAACCCCTTAAGGCGTATAAAAGTTTTTCTTTCCTATTTTTGACTTGTAATTGTCGAGTATAATGTTAAGGAAAAAATGCTCTCATTATACAGAACATTTATTTAAGGAATTCAGTAGGTGGGCAGCTGAGTATCCTTAGTATAGAACAACGTTGTATATTTTAAGTATTGACATAAGGGTTAAATGGAAACCCCAATTTTTTATTATATGATCCTTTTCTGCCAATTATTTTTAACAACATTTCTCTGAAATATTTTTTTATTTGCCTAATATTTTTTGAGGTATTTAAGGAAAACTCGGTAACTTTTTCAATATTTAACAATATTTCGATATCTGTTAACTGTTTGTCGGAGGAGAAAATGGTACTTTTTTACTCTATTTGGTCTCAAGAATATGTTGTTACAACAACGCCCTGACTTTTGTTAATTTGATGATTTTGAAATTTCCAAAAATCGATAAGTTAACAAAAGTTAATACACTATTCAATAATGTATTTTGAGATAGAATAAAAAAGTCTAGTACCATTTTTTCTTCCGACAAATAGCGGAATATCGTAAGTTAAATATTAAAATACTTTAAAAATTACTGAGTTTTCGAGTTATTAATTACAGAAATCTGAGAAGTGAGTGCGCGCCGAAATGGATGATTAGAGAAACATTGCAGCTACTCGAGCCACAGCGCGGTCCAGTCGATCTAGCAATTCTTGCCGACACGCAGCGATGAGAAGGACAATACATCGCTTTTTTGCTATGTACTAGTCTTATAGTCTTATTTTGCTGCTATGCGGCAACAGTTGCTTGATCGACTGGGGCGCGCTGTGGCCTGAGCGATTGCAAAATTCGTCCAATACCATCTCGGCGCGCTCTCACTTGTCAGATTCCTGTAATAACTCGATAATTATACATGGATAATTATATATTGTACTTATACATGGTGTCCGGTAATTAGCTGCCAACCCGAAGTGTGAAGGTAGATTGGGTTAAGACAAACATAAAAGTCCCATACCGTTTTGCGAGATTCGCAATAATTATTGATTTATTAATGATATAAATCTGAGGAGTGGGAGTGCGCCAACATAGATGATTGGAGAAGCGTTGCAGCTGCTCAGGCCACAGTGCAGCCCAATCGATTCAGAAACTGTTGCCGGTGTGCGGCGAGGGGAAGGACAACGTGCCGCTATTCGTTGTTTTATCTCGCCGCACGCCGCCAACAGTTGCTGGGTCGACTGGATCGCGCTGTAATCCGAGAGGCTACGACGCTTCTCCAATCATCCATCTCAGCGCGCGCTCATTCGTCAGATTTCTGTAATTAATAACTCAATAATTATTGCGAATCTCACAAAACGGTATGCAACTTTTATGTTTGCTTAACCCAATTTACCTTCACACTTCGGGTTGGCAGCCAATTACCGGACATCCTGTATAGGATACTCTATAACTCACAAGGAGATGGCAAGACATAAAATTGATAATTGAATGAGTCATATTTCATTCGAATGAGGGGGGGGGGAGTTGAGTACATAAAAACCCTAAAAGGGTTTGCGTGCATGGGCCTTCGTTTGCGAGAAATTTGGAATTAAAAAAACAGCTACATGTTAAGTGTAATAATTTGGAATCAATAAGCGTGAAGCGCGGTAACCGCGGAGACTAAGGCGCGCGTTAGTATCTTATCGTCTATGTCAAAATGGGTAAAAAGTACTGATTTTGGCCCATCGGGATTGACCCATGGAGAATGAACAAAACACATCATTTCTATAGGATTTTTGACTTGCTGAACACGATCATCGTTAGTTTTTCTCTAAACCCCGGGAAACATGTTCAAATCCGAGGATTTATCATCCAGTGATCGAATGGCCCGGGAAACCTTGTGTAAACTGTGAAGCTGTTGCAAACTCATGTTTTGGCTAAATTAGCTGAAAAGAGTTTAGATTTTCGATTTAGAAATATTTTCGATCTAATAGTTGTAGGTGTTCTCTTTTTATGCAAAATTTTGCTAAATAATATACACGATCACATTCGATTGTTTTGTAAACGCGACATTTTAGGGAAAAATGTTTCACAAATGTTTAAACAAAAGTTGTATGGTTTCAAAGTATAACATCTATATCATTTTGTTTGTAGATGGTGCCACTTTCGAGATATTCACTGATCATTACTTTTCTTAAATGGAAACTCGAATTTTTTATCATATCTTCTTTTTCTACTAATTAATTTGAACAACTTTTGTCCGAAACATTTTTTTATTTGCTTAATATTTTTTGAGATATTTAACCTTTAGAGGATCGGCATTTTTCCTTCAAAATTTGCAATTTTTTTCGCGGAAAATTTATATATATATATATGTAACTATCATGTTGCATAGAGTTTTCGAGTTTGTTAGTAGCTCCTATAGGAGCCACCCCGGTCCGGAACGAAACGGTCAAAATAAGTTTTCCAAATTTAAATCTTTGAAATTGGCATTTTTAGGGGGTTTTTTCTTATATCGCTGATCGTTATTTTGATATCAGATTACCGAAATTTTACAAAGAAAAGCAATTATTTACCTAAAATAAGTCTATATAAGTAATCTCATGCGGTAATAAAACTTTCCTTTAGTATAACCCAGAGCTAACGACGTGGACGTAGAAAGTTATGTAGCTCCTTTATTTTTTTTATATTTTTTGTTATTTAAAAATTTTATTTTTTTATAATTTTTTAAATTTTGGTTTTAAAAAATAATGAAAATTATTTTATTTCGAAAACTATTTTTCTGTATTTTTATACTTATTTGTTACTTTTAGAGTGATTGTTATCACGCACTGTGCACAATCGAAACTCTAATAGTGTTGTGTGCTGATTTTATATAATTCTAAGAGAAGGTGGGTCTATTATAAATAAAAACGTACTGAGATGCAAATTACTATGCAGTTAAAATGTGTACTTGTTAATAAATGTTTATTTACAAGTAAGGTAAAAATCACGCGAACACATATGCAAATATATTTTTAGAGCACATAAACATCGACATAAATGCATAAATAACTATAATATAACCTTTAAGAAAACACTGAATGCCGATTTATATGTGGCTCCTATAGGAGCTACTCCGTTCTCTAAAGATTAAGAAAAACGCGGTAACTTTCTCAATATTTAACTTACGATATCTCGCTGTTTGTCGGAAGAAAAAATGGTACTAGACTTTTTTTACTCTATTTGGTCTCAAGAATATATTATTACAGTGGCGCCCTAACTTTTATTATTTTGATGATTCTGAAATTTCCAAAAGTCAGTAAATTAACAAAAGTCAGGGCATTATTATAACAATATTCTTGAGACTAAATAGAGCAAAAAATCTAGTTTTTTAATTATATAAGTTTAAATAGTTAGCGAGATATCGTTAAGTTAAATATTGAAAAAAGTTATCAAGTTTTCCTTAAATATCTCAAAAAATATTAGGCAAATAAAAAAATGTTTTAGACAAAAGTTGTTCAAATTAATTGATAGAAGAAGACAGTGTAATAAAAAATTGGGGTTTCCATTTGAAAATTTCGAGTTGACCTTCAAATGACCCTCAAGGTCAAGTTTAAGGTCAATTTCAGAGTCACCAAAAGATAGTACTTCATGATCCCTATAAGTTTTATTCAGGTCATTTTTCATGAAAGTGCATATTTCTGGAGATAGTAAGGGGGTCCTATTTTTTTTCGAAAACCTGTATATTTTAGATGGTTTGTTTTATAATATATATTGTTTTATTTTTTTTATTGGTTTTATGTATCTTTATACGATATATATATATATATATATATATTAACATTTTTTCTGTTTAGAACTCTTTAATAAATAGCATAAAACAACAGCAGCAGCGATTCGATTTGAACATATTAATGGTGAAACGAGGTCCTACATTTTTCTCAAAAGTATTCAATTATGTATCACAAGTTTCTAATTTTAAAAGTTTCGATTATCCAATGGTCACCCAAACAGTAAGTTTTTATTCCACCAAATAATATCAAATTTTACATGGAGATAATTAACATTATTAAATTTATTATCGCATCATAGGTATTGAATAACGAAAGATTGAAAGAGGTTATCAATCTAACTACTTGTGAGATAACTAATAACGAGAATTGTAATGAGAAAGAGGTCACAATGGCAAAAAACAAGACCAAAAACATATTACTACAAATGGAAAGCCGATGCAGTGATATTCTACTTAAGATAGTTGCATGGCTGCTATACAAGTTGCTTCCTAGTTTCATACAGTCAGCTATCGTAACACCTTCTCAAATAGAAGTATTAAAAAAGGCGAATGATACTGGTTTACCGCTTATATTTTTACCTTTGCATCGCAGTCACTTGGATTACATAATGATCAGCTTCATTATGGTCGTAAATAATATGAGAAACCCATTAATAGCGGCTGGAGACAACTTGAAGATTCCGTTTTTTGGGTGAGTTATCTATCATTTATGATATAAGTAATATAATTTAAAACTATCGAGAGAGAAGGGGGAGAGGGAGAGAGGGAGGGAGGAGGAGTCGGAATGTCTGCATAGTTTATAAGTTATGTATAGGCTTGACATACATGTTTGCTTTTGTATAAATAAAATTCATTTGTCGCACAAAATAAAAAACCCGTTATGCAAACATTTATTATTAGAATATTAATTAAAAAATATAGTAAAAATGCTGTTTAGCGGCCCACCTCAGATGATCTTGATTTTGAAATTTATCATAGAAGTCACCTTCCTGAGTAAACTTCAAAAAGTTGTAGTCGTCATTCATTGTTTATTAAAAAAATATTAACAAAAAAAATATAAATATTGTAAAACCGTGTAAAAACATACGGTATACATTAAAAATGGTAAAGAATACATATATGCGCGGATGAGGGGCTCTGCCCCTTCCCCTGCATTTCTATCTGAAAAATCTAACAACCTATGAAATATAATTTGACCCATCCTATATATTTTTATGTACATAGTTCTTTAATGAGATATTTTAATGGGACTTCACAACGTACTTGGCTGGATGTTGCAAATATAATTTAGTATGATAAGTTTTATTTCTAATGAAGTTGAATATTTTGTTTTGGAACAGTTTCGTTGCTTTTCTTAACATTTTGTCAACCGCCCGCGCTATAGCTAACTTCAAAGTGGGGGAGATTTTCCCACTAGTTCGGCAAAGTTTAAGAATAGGAGAAATTTAATGATTTTTTTTACGCATGAATAACAGATGGCTTTTGAGAGGCCTAGGAGCTTTTTTTATCAAGCGTCGTATGGACGCCGTAGTAGGACGTAAAGATGTTCTCTACCGCACAGTTCTTCAAACATACATAATGGAGAGTTTACGGGCCGGACACAACTTGGAATTTTTCGTGGAAGGTGGCCGTACACGAACTGGCAAACCTTGTATGCCAAAGAGTGGTATCTTGAGCGTTATTATTGACGCATACATGGATGGTACTATCGAAGACGCATTATTGATACCTGTAGCGATGAATTATGAACGATTAGTAGATGGTAATTTTGTTCGAGAACAATTAGGACAACCAAAAAAAATGGAGACTTTCGCATCAACGATTAAAGCTATGTGGTCGACTTTAAGAGGTCATTATGGTATCGTCAAGATTAATTTCTGTCAACCATTTTCACTCAGGGTAAAGAAAATATTTTTTTATATTTAATAAAATTCGCGATATCTAAAAATAAATAATATGAAAGATTTTAATCTTTGATAGGAAATGATAAAGTCTTTCCAAGCTCAACAAAACAAAACCGCAAAACTTTGGCCAGAACGATCTTTAAAATCCTCCAGGTCGAGTTCGTCCATTTATGGTACGGACGTCGTTGTGGAAGAGCATCGTCAATTAGTAGATAGAATTGCCAGACACGTTGTGTACGGTTAGTTCACATAATAAAATTATTTAACATTAACTATATTAAAGTTATTAGTATGAAAATTATTATTCTTCTTTAACCATGATGTCGAGTTAATATTTTGTAAGTTGAAAAGATAGCATTATAAATATTAAGTTTGTCAAAAAGTTTATTCAAATTTTTTTATATCGATTAAAACTCAAAAATGATATATTAAGATATAATTTTAATCAGTTATACTACTTTGCACACAAATGTATATATCATTTTTCTGAATAATATTAAATCATCTTCCAAGTAGCTTCATTGTTGCATTCATTGTTTAATTATAAAATTGAATCGATTTTTCATTAAAGAAGTTATAGAAGTGAATTTTGACAACTTTCAAAGATTTAAATTCTTTACTGTTCAAACTGTTTTGAAATGTGATAGCTTGAAAATATAATATTAGGAAACATATGTGCATTGTATAGTGAGAAACAATATCTTAATGATTTGCCAAATCCTAAATGTTTTTTGTCAATCGTTATCTTCAGCTGATTTAATAGCAGATAGTATTTATCAGAATTGATGGTTTTGTTGTTTGAAAAACAATGTTGTTTAGAATTGTTGTTTCGTTTGAAAAATGCATAGTATGTTATTTCCTTCCAATCCTATCCAATATAGAGTATGACCCCTAATAGCACAGATGTCCAGAGGATGTCCAGAGTACGTCTTGAGGACGTCCTGGGGATGTTTCTTCATCAGAATATTCACTTTTGATTCGAGGGCCAATTTCATAAAAACGTTTTTCTATTTTTTTTCAATTTCCGGCTTCTGGTTCGACTTACAGAATTGTCGTTTTGAAACAATATTTGGAACAACTAGCACAAGTTATAGCGATAATAAAATGTTTGATTTTTGAAAAAAGGTGCTGATCAAGAAAAGGTTTTTCTTTTTCGTTTTCTGCGTTTAAAATAAAATAATATCGTTTTGGAACAATGTGACACAAAATTTGCATAATTTAAAAAAATATGATTTTCGAGAAATAGGGTGAAAATAGGGTTCGAAAAACTTCACTCACTCGTCTTACAAAACCAGATTCTTTGACAGATTACGTGTTACTTTCTAATTCACATACAAAGATTTGACAATTGTAGATTTTCTTTCCTATATAAAGATTTTCTTTCCTATATAATATTTTCTATATAAAGTTGTTTTCTTCTTTAATTGTTAAAAAATTTAATAATCTGATGCCCGTTGTAATAATTTTCAGATTCGTCTAAATCCACGCCGATTATGTCGACCAACGTTGTTGCATTTTTACTTTTAAATAGGTTTAGAAATGGTTGTACATTAGACAAATTAGTCGAAGCGTTTGATTCAATTCGAAAGAAGTTTCAGTACTATAAAGATATAGTGTTTTGTGGAGAGAGCGTTAATATAATTAAACATGCAGTAAGTAATTAGTAGAGAATAGATAAAGAAATAAAGGATTTGTTGAAGAAATACGAATCCGTTAATATTCATAATTTGCAGCTGGATATCTTAGGTCCTGATTTAGTAACGCAACAGCAACAGGAGATTACCGATGTCGACGGTGAATCCGTCATTGTTACTACAATCCGTCCTGTATCGATTCTGCCGAACATAATCGAGCTCTCTTATTACAGTAACGCTATGTTAGCACATTACATTAAAGAGAGCATAATAAGTAAGACGCAACCGACAAATCAATGTATTTTATTGTAGTTTTATAATATATTTTGTTATTTTTTTCAGTAACTGCTTTGTATGCTGAGTTGCAGTCTCAAATTAACGATCCGGTAGCCATTGCTGAAAACAATATTACACTATATCAAGATAATTTGGTCAACCAAGCACTCAAATTATGCGACATTCTGAGATATGAGTTTATTTTCTGCAAACCTTGCAAAATATTGATAGACGTAGTTATCAAAACAATAGAAGACTTGCCATATATACATATCATGCCTCGAGTATGACATTTCAACAAGCCAAGTATCTCACGCCTAAATATATATATATATATATAAAAAGAGTAACTCTTTTCATATAGGAAGACTATCTAAATGATCGAAGTGTACAGAGCAATACGAAAAGACGTTTAGGAATTTTGGCAGACAGTTCGGACGAAGAATATGACAGAAGAGAAGAAATAATACAAAAACAAATAGAAGTTTCGAAAATCAAATATAAAGTAATTTTAATCCAAAGTCTCTCTTTTTTAACACCAATTTAATTTGCATGTAAAAATATAGAAAAGAAAAAATATTACATTACCATTAATACAAAACTGATATTAACTAACAACACTATCCGACATTATCTTGTCCTACTAAATTACTTTAAATGTATTATTGGCTACTACGAATACGAATCTGTTAATCTGGTTATCACGTCGTAATTTTGAAAAAAAAAAAATAGTAAAATGAATCCGAAATGACGACTTTAAGAGATTTTATGTTGTTGTAGTAACGAGAAAAAAGTAATAAATTGAAAAAGCATTTTATTTCATCACAATATTTCATACAATTTCATACTTTATACTAATTTTAATAGATATATTCAACAGAAACAGTGCATTCAAAGCATTCTGCACGTATACTCGCAATCTAAACAATATTTCCTACTAATTTCATACAATATAATAACCCAAATATTAAATAAAAGAATAATTATTGGTTTCACATACATATTTATATATAAGGTGTCCCATAATTGTAACACCAACTCCATAGAGGCGTAGAGGTAAACGAGAGGAACGAAAAAGTCCTATTCCATTTAGCGATAATTCCATTTCGCGTTTCGAGCTGACTGTCGCGATGGTGTCTCAGCGCTTTAACGCTACGTGACGGCCAGCGCGAGCCGCGTTACCGCTCAGCCTCGACGCACACAGCTCGCCGCGGAACGTTTATAGACCGCGATAGGCATGACAAACGCTAAACTTTACGCGGTTATTACTAAAAAACTATACGAGATATCGCTAAATGGAAGAGGACTTTTTCCTCTCGTTTAGCTCTACGCCCCTATGGAGTTGGTGTGTTACAATTATGGGACACTCTGTATATACATCTGTGTCATATACTGCTGTATAACGGCGCCATGTCTCGGCATTTTGTATATTATTTTTTTTTTTAATTTCATATCGCTCCTAGATTTAATATTTTCTGATTATATTATATAAATGCAAAAATAATTTACTTTTCAACTAATTATAATATAATAATATTATATTAATATGGGATAAAATATCTTTTTATAATTAATCTAATAAAACTAAATCAAAATTCTAATAAAATAAAACTAATTGATATAGTAATATAGTATTGATATAGAATAAAATATCTTTAATTTACTATATGGAAAAAAAATTTCGAACAACTATATTTTCAAGATGAAAAAAAAACATACTAAAACGAAAAAACATATTTTAAAGTTTGAAATTCATACTTGCTGGGAATTAATAAAATTAAAAAAAAATAATTGCTGCTGCAACGACATTATAAAATTCTTCAGAGTTGCTGTTTTTAGTCTATTTTATTCTACTTTTTTTTTAATTGTGTTTAATAATCAAAATCGAACAACACATACATGTGTACCTGTCAAAAACATGTTGGACATGACTACTTGCTTTTATAAGGCAAAAAAAGTAAAGTTTTATCGGATAGTAATTAACAGAGTTCTTGATTTCTTGCCGTAGAATTTTTGATTGACAATATTAGATATGACGAAACGCATGCCTAAAATTTTGCGTTTTCAAATAAAAAGATATTTATATGAAAAAATACTTCAGATCTTAGAATATATTTATGAAACACTCTAAGCATATGCTTCTCTCTTGAAAATCAATCAACGTCGCATAAGATGTATGACTACGTCTCATATTAGTCATTTTATAGTTAATTGATTATCAAGGGAGAAATGCATTCAAAACATTCTGCAAGTACGCTCTAGCGAACTATATTTTCATAATATCTTTTTATTTGAACGTCGTACGCAAAATGATGTCACTATCTAATATGGCCGCAACAAGCATCCAGAAGCTTTAACCCATTAAGGCCCATCCTTAGACGAGTAGAGATATGAAAAAAGTAACTATTGGGTTTCTGGCATAAGTTATAGCAATGATTATTGGTGCTTTAAATTGGTTGAAAAAAAATTTTTTAAACAAATTATTGTAAACAAATTAAGAAAAATTAATTTTTCCGAAAAACTAACCACGCCAATCGATTCTATGGGAAAAATCACTAAAAAAATGTGTTACACTTTCGATTTTCCGCTTCATTTGTTGTTAAAAAATTACAAAAAATCTCTATATGGATGTACTCGCACCAGCCCATGCTTAGACCAGTAAAGATATGAAAAAAGTAATTATTGGGTTTCTGACATGGATCCTAGCAATGATTATTGGTTATTAAAATTTTTTTTCAACCAATTTGAAGCACCGACAATCATTGTTAAGACCCATGCCAGAAACCTAGTAATTATTTTTTTTATATCTCTTCTGATCTAGGCATAGGCTGGAACGAGTATATCCATATAGAGATTATAATTTTTTAACAACAAATGAAAATCGAAAACGTAACACATGTTTCTTTAGTGATTTTTCCTGTAGAATCGATTGGCGTGGTTAGTTTTACGGGAAAATTAATTTTTCTTAATTTGTTTACAATTTGTTTAAAAACATTTTTTTTTCAACTAATTTGAAACACCAATAATCATTGCTAGGACCTATGCCAAAAACCCAATAGTTATTTTTTTCATATCTCTATTGATCTAAGGATGAGCCTTAATAGGTTAATGTACAAATTATTATTATACAAAATGTTTTGTATTAATATTTTCTGTATAAAAAAAATTAATACATATCAATCATAATATATGTCATCACAATTGTATGTCATTTTATAATTTCGTATTTATGATAATGCGGTCATATTTCACATTTATACATTTCATTTCGCTTCTAGCTGGATTTAACGCCGAAACACTTCGCGCAGATGGAATTCCTACATATGATATTACGGCCATTGATCGATACGTACACATGCAGTGCCTTTAATTTAAGAAAGTTAGTTGGTCATTCACTTTGTGAGCGAGATTTAGTTCGAGAAGTGTTGAGCGAAATCCAAACAAGTTTAGACCATGGTACAATAAATTATGGTGAGTACAATGTAATAAAAACTCAGTAATTTTAATTAAATAATTTAATAATTTTTCTTAATCCCCCTAAAGATATAATCTAAGAATTTCTCTTAATCCTCCCAAAGAACGAGAAAGTTTTTTCTTTTTTGGCAAAATTGTCTTCAAGTATACAAGTAAATAAATTTGTATTTTTTGAGTCGTTGATCACGAATTTGAGATCAGAATTCCAAAATCCAAAATGTAGTCCGATATGATGGTTGGAAAAGCAATTTTCGGTTTTCTCCAGTCAATTTATATTAAAATATACAGGGTGTCCGGTAATTAGTTGCCAACCCAAAGTGTGAAGGTAGATTGGGTTAAGACAAACATAAAAGTCCCATACCGTTTTGCGAGATTCGCAATAATTATCGAGTTATTAATTACAGAAATCTGACGAATGAGCGTGCGCTAAAATAAATGATTGGAGAAGTGTCGTAGCCTCTCGGGTTACAGCGCGGCCCAGTCGATCCAGCAACTATTGGCGGCATGTGACGAGACGTAGATCTGCGAGACTGAGCGATAACGCGTCTCAAGCTGACCGTTGTGATGGCGCACAGTGGGGCGAAAGGCCCGAAAACCGGACATCGAGCCAAAAATTAAATTTGTAAAAATATTTAGTTTTGGCATGTTTTCTTGTCCTTCATAATTCAATCTATTTAAAAATATGTTTCAGTTATCAAATATGATTGAAATTCCTACTGAAAATATTTAGCGAAGTTTACATTTGGTGCAACTAATGAGGGTCCACCGTTTCGACACATATTGCGTTAGGAAATTGTCACATTAAAACTATAAAAGAGCAATATCTGAAACTTTTACAGCATAAAAAGTAATATTCAAACTTGATATTAAGATTATCGTCATATTAAAAAAATATCTAGATATGCATAACAAATATATTTAAAATAATGAAATTCATACAATCGGGATTCAATACTTCAAGCAAGCTATCAAAAAGTTTACGGTCCAAAACGGTTCAAAATATGCAATATACCAATTGATTGCGGAAAGTGTCTAGTTTGTAAAAACCTCTATTGTTCCCCTTTTATTAAAAAATTGCGTTAAAAGTTATAATAACATAGTAAAGCGTTACAACAGAGTTTGCATTATAACAAAATTCGAAATTATTCTACATATCAAACAATCTTATATCAAACAAATCTAAGTGAAAGATTGATGAGTATCTAAACTAACGATATTTTTTAATATATAGGATGTTGCACAAATGCGAAACAAAGAAAATTGTTCTGTACAATGTTCTATATATATTTCATGAATATATACTGTATATTTTTATATATTATAATTGGATGTATTTATGGTACATCACAGAGATCAAATTCTATAAAAATAATGTATTCTATTAAAACAAAAAATATAGAGTATCCCATTTTAAATGCTCCAGGCATACCTCGAAATCTGCAAATATCTCGAAAAATATGGAAATACGGAAAAATGTTTCAGACAAAAGTTATATTATTTCAAAGAGAACATATAACAGCTATATCATTTTGTTTACAGATGGTGTCGCTTTTGAGATATCCGTAGTAATACATCCAATTATATAATATATAGTATATATTCATTAAATATGTATAGAACAATTTTGTTTGGCATTTGTGGAACGTTCTATATATTAAAAAATATCGTTAGTTTAGATACTCATCTATCTTTCAGTTAAATTTGTTTGATATAAGATTGTTTGATAGAATAATTTCGAATTCTGTTATAATGCAAACTCTGTTATAACGCTTTACCATGTTATTATAACCATGTTATTATAACTTTAATGCAATTTTTTAATAAAAGGGGAATTTGGGGGGAAGAACAATAGAGGTTTTTATAAACTAGACACTTTCCGCAATTAATTGGTATATTGCATATTTTGGACCGTTTTGGACCGTAAACTTTTTGGTAGCTTGAAGTATTGAATCCCGATTGTATGAATTCCATTATTTTAAATATATTTGTTATGTATATCTAGATATTTTTTTAATATGACAACAATCTTAATATCAAGTTTGAATATTACTTTTTATGTTGTAAAAGTTTCAGTTATTGCTCTTTTATAGTTTTAATGTGACAATTCTCTAATATTTTCAATATGTGTCGAAACGGTGGCCGCGTAAAAAGCGACTCTCACTAGTTGCACCAAGTGTGAACTTCGCTAAATATTTTCAGTAGGAATTTCAATCATATTTGATAACTGAAACATATTTTTTAATAGATTATAGGAGGAATATGAAGAACAAGAAAACATGCCAAAACTAGATATTTTCACAAATTTAATTTTTGGTTCGAATGTCCGGTTTTCGGATCTTTCGCCCCACTGTGTGGCGTCTCGGCGCTTTGACGTCGCGCGACGGCCAGCGCGAGCCGCGTTACCACTCAACCTCGACGCATACAACTCGCGCGGAGCATCTATAGGCCGCGATGGGCGTGACAAACGCCAAACTTTTTACGCGGTTATTACTAACAAACTATACGAGATATCGCTAAATAGAAAAGGACTTTTTTATTCCTCTCGTTTAACTTTACGCCCCTATGAAGTTGGCGTGTTACAATTATGGGACACCTTGTATATTTAGTTATTTTAACGTAGATTAATAACTGTTTGAAACTAAACAATTAATATATTTAGTTATTTTAATGTAGATTAATAATAGTTTGAAAATAAACAGTTGAAAATAAATTTTTTAGTTGTATTTTACAATTTTTTACATCATAATTTTGTTACAAAACTATTTGAATATTGTTACAAAACAACATATTCAATTTTGTATTGTAAATGCTAATATAATAGAAATTAAAATATTTTTATATTGAAATATGATATAATTTTTGTTTTAACAGGGGAAAGTTTATGTGTCGATCCAATAAAGAATTCTCTTAAGCTTTTTGAATACTGGGATGTCTTAGAGTGTTACATGCAAGAGAACCTTAAAATGTTCTGCTTAAAAGAAGAGCACAATACAGATACAGCAGCGGAAAATATTTACGATGCCTTAGCGGTTTTCAAGTGGACCAGAGATGCGGATTAAAAATCAGAATCTTTTTTCTGTTTTAATTAGAAAGTTTTTCTTTTTATTACTATTGTTTCTTTGTTTTATGAATACTCATTGACGTATGTTTGGCAAGAAAATCAATAAATAAATTTTTTTCTTTTCGTATATTTCTTTCTCCAGTTGCTAAAAATGGGATCAAATATATTACAGTTAATAGTTAAAATAGTTAATAGTAATTGCGTATGTATAATACCATAAATTACTACAGGATATATGCGTAAGCGTGGGCGTGTACGAAACAAGGTGTCATGTGTAGGTATGTATAAGTATATATGTGTGTATGTTATACACGCATACATAGTATATATACATACACACTATACATAGTATATATTCTATAATAATAAGTAATGTGCATTGTAAAAATTCAAACTTTTATAAGATTTATAAAAGTAAGATAAGAATAACATGTGCCTCTAGATAATATTTGTATTATTAGTACATATCTGATCCCATATTCGATTATAAATGAGCTTATGTAATAATATTTTTACATATATCAGGAATATAAAACCGTAAATGTTATAAATACTGTTCGCGATTTTCATAAAATATTTGTGACAATAGGAAAGAGAATTAGCCAAACTTATGTTCCTAAGTGTATGTATAATATAATATATATCTATCTATATATACATGTATGCATATGCGTGTGTATAATATTTTACATGTGTATAATATGTTTATAAAAGAATCTATAAAGAAACTACATTATGTCTATTCTATTATGTCATTTGTAAATATTTTTATAAGCATGTAATATACCCAGATAACCAAATCTGTGCAAGCAGATTTCGAGTAAAGCCTGCTATCATAGTTTGATAACAAATAGGCAACAAATTTAACGCAGAATCTGTTATATCAAATTATGCCACCAATCTGCAGTTAAATATGCGCCAGATCCTACTGTCGGATATTTAACGGCAGATTTGTAGCAAAAACCGCGCAAGACTTGCAGTAATCTGATAGCAGATTGGCGGCAGAAACCGAGCAAACTCTGCGCGCAGACTCTGCGAGTAGTTTGGTAGCAGGACCTGCGCGGTTTCTGCCGACAATCTGCTCGCACGGCCTGTCACGCAGATCTTGTCGACAAAACACGAACCTAATGAGGACAGATGACTATGGTTTTGATGTGGGGATCTGATCGAAATTGGCGTCAATCTGCGCGCATTCTGCTAGCATTTTGCTTACTGGGATGTTACTGACAGATTCAAATGTTATCAAGTCATTGAATTGGGTTTGGAATATTTCTGCAATATTGCAAACGAAATATCGGAGATGCATTGTACAATGCATAACATGTTATAACGTTATAAAAATATTTTTAAAATATTTCTAAAATTTTTTAAAAGTTCTGCTGAATGCATATAATTTATGATATTCTTTAAATATTACTGAACATTTTATTCATTGCCAATACTGGAAATCTATAATATACGTAATAAACTAACTTTTCAGTACTGGCAGTGAATGTCGAAATGCAGTCGATATTTGTTTTCGTGCTGAATTGCTAGCTGAATGGAAATACTGCGTTCTGATTAGTGCATTGCTATCCATCTTTAGAAATGCACTAATCAAGACGCAGTATTTCCACTCTACAAGCAACAAAAGTCAGTGCAGTAGTGCATCTAAAAAGAATGCATTAAATATCATTTACAAGACAACGACAACACGTGCTTATTGTTAAGAACATCATGATTTACGTTAAAGATACTAGTACAACTTGTAGATAGAAAGTCTTCTTAAATCTATTCTACAATTTCATAGGAATATAAAGGCTCATCTACAATAGCTGTAAGAGTATGGGCCAGAGCACAGACTTCTGCATAACGTATAATACACAACGCATAAGAGAATAAACCAATTAATTTTCTTCATTTCCCTCCTCAGGATAGAAATGAAGAACTTTGATTGGTTGATTTTCTTTTGCGTGTGTATTATGTGTTATGCAGAAGTCTGTGCTCTGGCCCTATGTCTGTAAGGTTACAAGACATGATTGTAACTACGTATTTCCAGTGTAGTAGATTGTAACGAAAGCTGTAAGCGTGGTCTACAATGGCCATAAGCAGTAAGAAATAAGCGTGAACAGTAAGAAATGGACCAACTACAGTTGATTATTTTTGTCATAGTCAACTGTGATTGATTTATTTCTTACCGCTTACGCTTACTTCTTACTGCTTACTGTCATTGTAGACCACGCTGTAGACTTTATGACTTTACGACTTCTATTGTAGATGAGGCATTAATGCTAGCTTTGGGCAGCGATCATGAATCTTTTCCCTAGCGTGAACTAATGAAAAGTGAAAGACTTCTGTGGAAAATGAAAAATTTTATATGAATTTGTGAAAATCGAAACATTTCACACGACAATTGAGTCGTTCAACATGGCAGTTGCGTTCTGCATAATTCTTAATGAATATCAAAGAAATCAAAATGATCAAAATAATAATGTCCGTGTAGTCCGAAGGATATTACGTGACACGCAAAATCCGTTTGATACAATATCCAAAGAAAATGTTTTAAAATATGTATGTACGTATCGGAAGATATCAAAGACTATTAATACAGAAAATAGGCCGAATATGTATGTGTGTATGTCTTTTGGGATTACGAGACGTGAGAAAATTTAGAATAATTTTTATTTTATAAATATACACACGTTAGCATTCCTTAAGTTAATAATTCGAAGTTGAAATAATACTAAAATTGCAATCGTAAACATATGTACAGAGTGTTTCACAAATTTCATGCTTCTAGGAATTCACGAAGATATAGAAAGGATTAAGATAAATATAAAATTCCCATATCATTTTACGATGCGCAATAACGCGTCGAGATAGTATCGAAAAAGCAACGAAGTTGCTCGAACCAAGAGCGGCCCACATGATCTAATGATAGTTGCCAGCAAGAAGAAGAAGAAGAAGGATAAGCTGCCGGCGAAGTAAAACACAAGTAAGCTGGTGAGGCACCCGGACGAAAGAAACAGGGCTAGGCGACAGAACGACGGCTGACGAGAAATATAATCTAATCGGAAATTTCAAGATAGTACCCGCTAAATATTTCCGCTACGTCGTCGCTGCAAATTCAGGTGTGTTGTTTTTACACGCGTGAGCGTATAATTAGCTCAAGATTTCTTCACACGATTCTTGCGAGATTTGAAATGACAAAACTCGCGCCTAAAAAAAGCCTCAGCTAATCGCACGCTCGTATGCATATAAATAACACATTTGGATATGCATCTCGAATTTTTCGAAAAAAATCGATACTCGCTCTTCAAGTTCTTACAGAGAATGTCTAAAAACCTCCCTCAAACAAGCAGTATCTGATCTTGAAATTTTCATGGATCCCGAAACTTATAAAGCGCAAATTGGAGGAACGAGAATAGGTTCCTTCGCGGTATTTCATTTCAAGATGGTACGTACGCTGAGTATTCTCCACGTGCAACATTTTTCGTAGGCATGTTTCGGAACATTTTTTATCAAGCACGGGCGACGAACTTGCGTAAAAGAGCTGGAAAACTTTACGAAACGTATCGTTCAGAGGACAAAAGTTATCCGCGGATGTCACTTTCCCCATACTTATTCGCAAAAATGATTGTAATGCAGATTAAACAGCCGCGGGAGCAGCTGCGGAAGGAAAATCCATGTGGTTTTTACGACCTCACCGGCAGAGCAGGCTCTGATTTCTTTTCGTCTTTATCACCGACGAAAGAAGCGCCCCAATTTTAAAGGGCGATCATAAAATGCGCGACTACTTTGTCACGCATATATCATCAACTCCCGCTTCAATCTCCCACCCTCGATCGAGAGTCTCAACGCACGATCAAGCGCGAGTTATGAAGATTCAGTTTCCGCGGAAAAACTAGTCGGGGGATGTTTAGCCGCGGTGGAATTTAACGCTCGCGTTCGCAAAGGCCTAACATTCTACTCG
This sequence comes from Harpegnathos saltator, assembly GCF_003227715.2. Lineage (NCBI taxonomy): Eukaryota > Metazoa > Arthropoda > Insecta > Hymenoptera > Formicidae > Harpegnathos > Harpegnathos saltator. The sequence continues at coordinate 320,618 of NW_020230561.1, read as the reverse complement.
CGATCGCGGACGCCATCGCGCCTCTTTTCACAACGGTGCGGATGTTTAACTTCTTTCTTCCTTATCGCGACAACGATATCGCGACGAGGCCTTAACGAGGCAAGTTTGCTTATAACCAGCGTTTATGTCAAGAGCGCTTCTTGAGAACATTCCGCTCGAAGGGTTAGTCTGCGATAAAAAGTTTCCGGAGGCCGCTGTGATTTAAAGTTAAATTAAATTGTAGCAAGAGCATTGTTATCGAGCAGCCCTGAGACGGACTGCTGTTATCTGTCCGTGACGTCTGCCGCGCGCTTTTGCAATTATCGGCAAATTCAGTTTTCTCGATTGTTCACGCGATATCAAGTGGCCATAATATATGACGATAATATATGGCAATATGTGGCAATAATATATGGCAACAATATATGGCAATAATATATGGCCATAATATATGGCAATAATTCATGGAATATATTTTTCGTTACAAAAGTCAATGCAAATTTGCGGCATGCACAATGTAATAATAAAAGAGCTCTTTGCGAGCATTGAATCAGACACTCACCGATGATGATATTGATGATGTCCTGTTGCATTCAACCAGATCCACCAATGTCCCATGTGCGCCCATGTGCGCTGCCGCTCTCCATGTCGCGCAGCATCCGTCTTGCAACGCGTCCCACGTTGATTGCTACACTTTCACCACATTTCCACAACGCGGTCGATATTTGTATTAGAGCGGCGATATTTGCGTCAATTAACGAACGTTTTACGTCGACATCGGTGAAAACTTTTTACGCGCTTCGAAACGAACTCTATAAACTCGATCGGCGAGGAGCAAGAACCGTGTAAAAATTTATTGACTCGTCCAACGGATTTTTACGGCGCTTTTCGCGATCATGTCTGAAAAGTCGCGAAAATGTGGGAGTATCGACATCTACGAGAATATTCGCGAATGCATGCGAGGAAAGATTAGACAATTAGAAACCGGTCACTTCGAGGGAGCGCAAAAAGAGAGAGAGAGAGAGAGAGAGAGAGAGAGAGAGAGAGAGAGAGAGAGAGAGAGAGAGAGAGAGAGCGGGGCAAAGTTTTCACGCGTGATAGTTCCGTCACGACGAAGCTTATGTTCGCGACACTTTGGCGATACTTGAGAATTTAAGCTTTCTTTGTTACCCGCAGCGCGGGTAAAAACGCGTATATTGATAACCGCAGTCGCGATATTCAAAGGCACGCGAGCGAGGATACCTCAAGCTCAGCGTGCGTTGGCGCAATTTCTGCGCGCATTATACGCTACTCGAGACAATAGGGATCGTAATGAATAGACAATATTGCCAAATAATTCTACAGCCTGTTTTGGAAATAAAAGAAAAGTAGCCAACGATCTCGGCATTTATGCGTATGAATATATTTTATACGGACAATTGAATATTGTCAAATAATTAAATCGTTAAATAATTCTGCGGCCCGCTTGAAAAATGAAAATAAAGCAACTAATGACAGTATCGCGTTTGTAGATATGAATATCTTTTATTCAGATGACTGAACATCAAAAGAGAATCATTCGGTATTTTAAATCTCGTATGTAATGCAGGCTATCGATCAAGTAATCTGATTGTTTCGAGCAATGTATTTTATTCAACGTCATAAACACACACATGCAAGAATCTATTTGCAATTCGCATTGACTCGAACGATATTTTATCTCCCATAGTCCCACATCCGTCATGCGGAATTTTATTTCTCTTTTCATTTTGTATTTATTTACCGAAACGACTTGCAGTCAGAGCCGGCCTCGTTCCGCTTCAACTCTGTAATAAAAAATTCACATTCGCTCATTAGATTTGACCAACCAGTGCAGGCGAGTAAAAGTAGTTTATCCTCTGCGATCGTAATTCAAGTCGAGCCGGAAATTATATCCCAGCTCTAGATCGCCAAGAGTCAAACAGAGGACAGAGAGATAGTAAACTTGTAAACTTACCTTCAAGCCGACTCTGCTTGGCCCGAACCGGATCCTCCGGTGCGGCATCCGCGTCCGCCGGACTGCTGTTGCTTTCCGCAACAACTGAAACAGAAAAGTAATTTTCCCAGTTGATAATCTGCGGTACAGAGAGAATATCTTTGATCGAGACGAATCGAAAATACGGAAATATTTTGATATGGGATTTTTATCTTTATATTTTTATTCCAACATTGAAAATTTAAATGAGACATGAAGCTTTCAAGAGAGCTGATGAGGAACAAGTTGCAAAGGCAAAGATTGTAAAGAGTTGAACACAGATATGTAGGAAACTTGTAAACTTTACCTTCCGGTAAACCTTCCGGCTGACCCTACTGTGCCCGAACCGGATCCTCCGGTGCGGCATCCGCGTCCGCTGGACTTGCTTCCCGCAACGTCTGGAACAAAAATTTAGCATTCTTGGTTGGTAAGCTGCGGTAAAGAAAGAATGTTTGGTCGGGATGAGTGGAGAATATTCACTACGGTTTTTTTTCTTTATTGACATTGAAAGTCTAGATAGGACTTAGAGCTTTTGAAGAAGAGCTAACGAAAAAAGATGACAACAAGAAGCGGAGACAACAGTTGTGTGCTCTCGAAAATACTCTTTTACAAATGGACATTTAAATTTAGATCCCGTAACGAGAGTAAACAGACTTGAAAGAAGCGCTGACCGAAAACAAAAAAGGTCGCAGTCTAAGAAGCGATATGACGTTAAATATTCTACCAGTATACTCATGCAATTCGGAATTCTTCAGAATGTTTAATTGAGAACATAATGAATTAGAGATCCGCGTTCATGGACCGTTATCCGTCTCTGTCTGAATCAATATCTCTTGTATACAACAACGCAATAAATAGATAGACAGAGATTGACGAGAGTAATTGCAAATTCATAAAGTCATGATTACTCGGATTAGTCGGATAATGACGGATTGTGAATGCCGAGCGCGAAATTTCGACTTCTTATTCCCGAAAAATTCGCAAAACGTCCGCTCTCGTTATCAGAGACCTCCCACATAATAAATGATTCCACATACCTGGAAACGTGACGTATCGCTGCCGACATCCTGCTTCCCGGCTACTGGAGTCCTCCGGATTTCACTCACTCACGCTTCTAATGCCGATACTCGTGATTCAACCGTGCGGTTAATCAATCAACGCGACGTCGACGCGATGCCGATTGAGTATCTCGAGGACCGACGAGATACATTTCTTTGAATTACACGAGACGGAAGTGACGAGCGCGTCGCGCACGGCTGCTGTTGATGGAATGAGATCGAATACACGAGGTGCGCGAGTATTATAATACGAAGGGCAAAAAGTGTCGTCGCTCGAGAGCCGATCAACACAATCGGCGCGATGTAAACATCGCGGGCCTCGGCAGCCCGCCGTTGAAGCAAGAGAGACTTTGCCCTTGGACGTCTTTTCTCTTTCTTTTCTCGAAGGTTCCGGGACGACGAGAAGAATGCGAGGAGGCCTTTCAACTGTACGCGACATTGATTTACTATTTATTGATTGCTGAAAATAAAGAAAATTATTCTGTCGAAGCATCAGACATTTGTTAGCTTTATATTAATTAAAGAGGAATGTGTACGATTAGAAAATGTGTTAGCAACTAATTGTACAGTGTGTCAAAGTTGTTGTGACGCCATTTTCAGAGAATAATTAAAGGTGGTAACGTTAAAGAGTGGAATTTCATCTCATGCGAATTTTGTCACGTTCTTATTAAATGTGAGATTATCCGCTCCGGACAATAATTCTTCTACATTTCATCTAATATTTAATGACGATAAATAACATTTAGTTACATTCGTTTGGCTTTTTTTATTTCGAAAATAAAAAAATATATACTAGGGTGAGATTTCACCCATGACAACATTAACGTAATTTTCTTTGATGCTTTTTTTAAAAGTTCAGATATTTCGTCGACTCGCGGGATATTTATAATCGAAGTCTCGTCGTGTTAATTAACACGTACTCCTCCGAGCGGATCGAATGCTCATCGACGGCCACTGTCAGTGCCACGAGCGAATGTCCGGAGCGGACGGAATGCTAAATTGAGAAGCAGGGGCTGTATTCCGTACTCGCATACCGATAGTTGTCGGCGTCGTTAGCAGTATTGCGCAGCTTTTTTGTTATATGAAAAACCTGCGCAATGCCGCTAATGACACTGACAACTGTCGATTTGCAGGTACGGAATACAGCCCCAGGACGAAGGGAACGGGACGCGGGCAACGATACATCATGCGTCTCCAGACGTGTCAAATCGTTTATTATACAGAAGACTTTGATACGGCAACATATATTCGAAGATTTAATATTTAATACGTACTTTTATTTTTTCTGCTCCTCCCCCCTCCCCCCCTCGCGCTCTTTTAGACCTCCGGGTATAATCTGGCATAGAGATGGCAACTGTGGTTGCAGCACGGACATAAACCGCCTGAAAGTGGATGTAGCACAAACTTCCACCACATACAGATTTTACCACCGAAACCTGAAAGTGGATGTAGCATCGTAGTTCTCCTCTCAAAATGGATGCAGATGGCGTCCTTTCCCAGTGCGGAAAGTCGGTGTCGCAGAAAATGCCGTGTCGGCCACTCTCAGGTTTCTCTCTGGTTATATTAAGCCAGCGGCACACGGTGCTTATTTTCGTGCTAGATTGCTTGAATGAAAATACTGCGTTTTGATTGGTACATTTCCGAAGATGGATGGAAATGCACTAATCAGAACGCAGTATTTTCACCAGCAAGCATTCCAGCACGAAAACAAGCACCGTGTGCCGCTGGCTTTATTTGGTCTGTTCTTTGTAGCTGCACTGCTGAACTGGTGCAATAAACTAGAATGAGAAAACCTATATTTATCTCACTTTAACTTATTGCACCAGTTCAACAGTGGAGCTGCAAAGAACAGACCAATTGATAGAAACTAAAGGTCTATCTACAATGGCTGCAAGAATAAGGTTCTAAGTGTAAAGCTAAGACTCCATGCATGCGGTGAGCTGCGGCAAACGGTTGCGGTGACCAATCAGGAGACAGACGCATGCCGGAGCTTGCCGCAACCGGACTTGCGCCTCCCTCCTGATTGGTCACCGCAACCGTTTGCCGCAGTTCACCGCATGCATGGAGTCTTAGCTTAAGCAGTAAGAAATAGACCAACCACAATCGATTATTATAAGAATAATCGATTATGGTTGGTCCATTTCTTACTGCTTACGCTTACAACTTTATTCTTGCAGTCATTTTAAGCGTGGTCTACAATGGCAGTAAGCAGTAAGAAGTAAGCGTAAACGGTAAGAAATAAACCAATCACAGTCGATTATGACAAAAATAATCAACTGTGTGGTTGGTCCATTTCTTACTGTTCACTTTCTTCTTAAGGTCATTCTATAATACGTGTCGTAAGTTGTAAGTCGTAAGAATTGGCGAATCACAGTCGATTATTAGAAAAATAATCGGCTATAATTGGTCAGTTCTTACGACTTACGACACGTATTGTAGAATGACCTTTACTGCTTACGGCCATTGTAGACCACGCTGTACTGCTTACGCTTACAACCGTAAGCGTCGGCTACAATGGCAATAAGCAGTAAGAAGTAAGCGTGAACAGTAAGAAATGGACCAACCACAGTTGATTATTTTTGTCATAATCGACTGTGATTGGTTTATTTCTTACCGTTTACGCTTACTTTTTACTGCTTACCGCCATTGTAGACGACGCTTTATTCTTGCAGCCATTGTAGATGGGCCTTAATAATTCTGCTTAGAGCCATATATTGAATGAAGAAACTAATATTTAAGTTAACTTTCTTTAATTATATGGTATTAGTGATTAAATTTTTGAACATCATTGGCAAAAAGAGCAATAGACAGATATTATATATCTATACATATATATATTCAACATGTTTTATCGTAAAATATAAAAACTAGAAAATATTTTAATAACTCAACTTTGCTGCGTGTCGTTGGGTTTAATCATAGATGGATTTAATTAACGCTTGTAAAAACGAGAGTTAGTTAAGTATTATATTTAAAATCGTCTTAAATTTATCTTTAGGTACTTTGTAGCCAATGAAACGGTACATGCAGCATCTTAAGATAAATTCAAGACGATCTTAAATATAAGATCCAATTAGGAACATCAATCTATGCGCAAAAGCAAGATGGATTCAGAAGGATCCGAGAAGGCACAATCGAGTCGTCACAGGAAGAAGTGTCGGTAGTGTCAAAGTCCTGTAACGTGCCAAAAACCTGTCATGTGCGAGATACTTCGCTGCATATTCGAACCGCGATTTTGTACGTCTTTTTAATAACCATATGATGAGTTACTTTTCAAGTATTGGAGTATGGCTCGATTAGTGTAAATTCCATTGTGGCACATCGATCCCCACCCAAGAGTCGAACCATTATAGGCCCCACAGCTGCTTAGTGAATTGAAATGTAATATCAACATGGAGGTGATGGCAGATAATAGATCGATGTTTGATGATATCATGCACAGTCATTGACTCCTGTTTGGCATATTGGTGTGAGTATATTTGTACGTCGAAAGTACAAACAGATGCGACATTACCGGTGTCAAATTAGACCCTATGGTGTGATTGTGAACAACGTGTACAATACGTGGCTGCGCGGGAAATTTGAGATTGCAAATTTTTTGGAACATTTCGTATGAATGTTGGTTCAATCGATGAAGATGTATAAATAGAAATATATTACATATGGTATAGAGCAAGGCTGCTATTTTATGTTGTATAATAAATATTGTCAAATTTGCTGATTAGCTGTCGGAGTGATAGTAAATTTTAAAATCCTTTATATTCTTTCAAGGTAACCTAGAAATTCTTTATTTAATGACTAATCGACATATTCAACAAACTCGTCCTACTACGTATAGAAAATAGTCTAAATTCGAAATTATCTAGCCTAAATTTTGTCCTTTATTTCTAAACTCACTGCATTAAATAAAAAAATATATGGTTGTGAACAGAAAGGTTGTTTGTAACTTTTTTATGAATTTCAGAACAGCATCCATCTTACCTAATTGAAGAATTTATTTTGTAATAGAAGAATATAATTGTACATCAAAACATTCATTGTAGCAAAACTAGTGCAAGCATTGTTTTTTATTGCAATGCAACAATGTATATTATTATATGGTATATTATTATTATATTACTAATATATATTAATTATACGGACTACACTAGCTTAAGCATAATAAAGCACTTTTTATAGTTTTATGAAAAATTTGAGCAAATGCATGCTGGTACAATAGGTCAGAGTGAGACATATATATTTTGTTTTATGCTAACTAATCAATATGTGTCAGTCCGGGAAGTTCTTTGAAATAACAGCCTAGATAGACAAATTTTGGCAGATTGTCTGCATAGAGACTGAATTTGGCAATTAAAATAGTAGCATAAGTACATAAAGATGCGTTTTTATATAAGAAACATTGTTTCTTATATAAAGTTATTTCTTTATATATGAAATATTGTTGCAAGTAGCATCTAAAAGAAGCAATTTGATGCCATGAAAATTATGGCACATGCCACAATTGTATCAGCAAGGGGACACAATTAATCAGCAATACAAATAAACTGATATTTTGTTGCAAAGTATGGAATAATAAATACATATTTCTTATAGCAAGCATATTATGAACATGGTATGTCACTTCAATGGTATTATAAAATATATATTGAATGCATACATGCTGCCAACATTGTTAACATGTGTTTATTTGGGAGATTATATAACAGGACTAGTATAAATATTGCTGTTTATTATTGTATAGTACAGCTGAACTCAATACAAGCAGATTTATTATACTGACTGTATTAAGCTAGAAGTATAAAACATTCTGACAGCCAAATTTACAAAAGCAGATTTTATACAATGTCTGCTGCAGACTCTATCAGCAGTTTGCTAACAGAAATATAACATGATCTAGTGACAGAGTATGATAACAGACTGATGCAGAAACTAAGCAGGATCTGCCATTTCAATGTATTTAAATGGAACACATTGTAGATCTATTTGCTTTCTACTGTCAATTTGCTGTTAAATTCTATCGTAGACTCTTTTGATAGAACAAGAGCTGAATACAGACAAATATCTCTATGAATCTGTCAACAGTTCCTGATCAAATCTGTCGCCAATCTGTCAGCACAATTGTTAATAGATTGATTACTGAACAGTGACTTAAAAATATTAAAGGATATTAAAGGATAATATAAAGGATAATATAAAGGAAAAATATTAAAGGATAAATATTAAAGGATTTCAAAATATTCAAATAGCTGGTAAATTTGAATCAAGAAACTGAAAATAAAAATAAATTGACAGTTAATGTGGAAATACTTTTACTCAGTTTTGTCAAAAAAGTTTATATTATATATTTTACTATATACATTTACATTTTGCTTTTACTAATAAGAGAATGATAAATCTTAAATGTCAAATTTGATATGATCAGAAATATATTAACTATCGGTTTTATATTATGTGTGTATTTTAGTATATGCATACATATGCGTATATGTGTGTGTGTGTGTGTGTGTGTATATATATATATATATATGGGTATGTGTGTATTATTGATATCCTATAATAATATTTATTATTAAGTTGAGATATTAAAGAGAACCAAAAGTGAATGACATCAGAAAAAAGGTTTATTTCTATGTTATGAGAAGCATTGGGCAAGAACTTCATCCTTTCAGTATGAAAACTGAACAAAAACTGCTAACACTAGACTTTAATATTCTTTATGTTGCATTGGAATGATTCATATAAATGTTTATAAAATGACGAAGAGCTATGTTTTCTGTTGTCCAAAGTTTTATAACACTTATTTAAGTTAAATATTTCCGAGCAGTTATAGGTTTGAATATATCTGTTATTTATCTGAATGCCTGTATTGATTTGAAATCTGAGATCGAATTATGGGAAGGTAAATAGTGAACTTCTTGGGCTTTAGAAAAAATTACAGTTTGGGAATATAATATATTTGTCTAACGATTTTGTCAAAAAGTTTTTAGAAGATGCATATGGCACATAACATCTTTCTAGAGGAAAAAAGATATGGTCTAATTAACTAGAAGTTATGAAATATATTTAATTGTGTAAACAACATAATTGCATTATTTTAATTATCTATCTGTGATGGTTATATATATAGTTGATATAATTCATTTATTTTAGTGTATTAACTACATAAATGTAATTGCGCATGATCTGTGGCAACTTGATTGAAAGATTATTTACCATGGATAGGCTAATCTATCCATATAGTTACATTAATCGGAATTATATATCACAATATCGGAATTATATTGCACAAATCAACGTTGTCAGAAAATAGAAGCAGCTTACTATACCCACAGCTAAAAATGTGAAATGCTGATTGACTGAGCACACACATATACATTTCTAATTATATGCGTAATAAACTATGGATGTTTTCTAATGTCACTGACTTACTGCACAAACAGATGCAAACGTGTGTGTTTGTGTGTGTGTGTGTGTATGTGTGTGTGTGTGTGTGTGTGTGTGTGCGTGTGCGTGTGCGTGTGTGTGTGGGTGTGGGTGTGGGTGGGTGTGTGGGTGGGTGTGTGTGGGTGTGTGTGCGTGCGCGTGCGTGTGTGTGTGTGTGTGTGTGTGTGTGTGTGTGTAACAATAGCATATAAGGAATTTATCATCTCAATTTCCTCATTTTAATTTCGTTATAGATAAGCATTGCAAAACTATGTTGCAATGCATGAAATTGTCACATTTTATTAGATTATTTGAAAGTGTATACAATCAAAAAGTTGTATCTGAATATACAATTGGAAATTTAGGAATTCTTAATAGTATATACTGTCTTCTTTCCATTGATGCCTCTCTGATATAAGAAATAATTAATTCAGTTGCGTATACACGCATGAAGATGTCTATTGTTCGATATCATGTACAATATGCCACAATTTGACTTTAATTTAGTAGATTCTTGAAACAGAAAATCTTAAATTGAAATATCAAAGCTGCAAGCGTACAGTTGTCAAGATGTTTTACATACTGGTCTTTTATTTTAACATTAAAATAATGAAAATTCCTTGTTGATTGAATCATACTCTTAAACGCGAATAATGTATATGTGTGCAGATAATCACAGATAAAAATATTAAATAATATCTATATTAAAAAATGTTAAACAATGTCAAATTAATAATTTGATAAAGTTGTCATAGCTGTCACATAAAGTTATCATATACGTTTGATTTCTTTCTTCATTTTTCCTTTAACATTTTCTTTAAAATTTTGGTCTCTGTTTCAATAAAAATAATTGTTTTATATATTGAATGTCTAAAGAATATGGAATGTTTACCCATGTTTACAGAGAAATTATGAATCTTTGCAACAATTTCATAAGTAGTTCTGACACAATTTTATTTATCGTTAGTAATGTGAGCAACTACAATGCTCAAAAGAATTATGGCATAGATAATTTATTGCCGAAAATTGGCCAACTTTGACTGGCGATTACTTCGCGAAAAATTATTGTAGACCAATGATTTTTTTTTTTTCAAAATGAAGCTTGAAATCTCTACGTTAAGAATGTATCTCTATTTTTTGCATGCGATGCACCCCTACCCCTGTAACCCCTAACATCTGAGGGCATGTTTGGTATACTGAAAATTGCAAAGTTTGACGGAATGCACGGATGTGGACAATTTTTTTTCGAGGACGCCGTTTGCATCGTCATAAAGTTCAAAATTTCCCCTTCAATTTGAAAAAAATGGAGTCACTACAATTTTTTTTCGCAAAGTTACAGCCCTTCAAAAATATCGTACAGAGTCGTGGAAAATACGGAGAGAGTTTGTTTGCCGATGCTAGGAATGTTGGTTGTAGTCAAAACACGAGCCAGGAGCTGAAAAACATGCGCGCGTGCTTGCGTGCGTATGTCAAACACTTATGACAAACACTTTTGCCATTGCTCCACTATGATTTCGTCATTTAATCCGCCGGCCGGTACTTGGCCCGAAGGTAAAAAACAACGATATTTTTGAACGACTGTAACTTTGCGAAAAAAAATTGTAGCGACTCCATTTTTTTTTTAAATTGAAGGGGAAGATTTGAACTTCATGACGATGCAAACGGCGTCCCCGAAAAAAAATTGTCCACGTCCGTGCATTCCGTCAAATTTTGCAATTTTCAATATACTAAACATGCCCTCAGATGTCATGGGTGACAGAGGTAGGAGTGCATCGCATGCAAAAAATGAAGATACATTCTTACAGTAGAGACTTCAAACTTTATTTTGAAAAAAAAAATCATTAGTCTACAATAATTTTTCGCGAAGTAATCGCCAGTCAAAGTTGGCCAATTTTCGGCAATAAATTATCTATGCCATAATTCTTTTGAGCAGTGTAATTGAAGATGAAAAAAGTTTAAGAAAATAAAGTTTATTCTTGAGATTTGTATAAAATGATTTTAGAACAGAAATTCAGTCAATGGTGAAAAATTGAGATAGATAAATTTTGTCTTGCCTTTATATTATTTAATCTAATTCTGAATTTTTTTATCTTTAAGTAAAATAAGAATATAAAAAGGGAGTGAATTGTAGATACAGTTGCAGATGATATATTGGTAGTTTTATCTTCCACTTCATCTTTTATAAGTTAATTTTCAAAACTATTAGAGCCATCTTTATTAACAATATCATATGACATCTAGATATTAGCGGTAGAAATAACTATCGCGAAAAGGTTATATTTAAAGGAATCGCAACGGAATATTTAGAAGTGTTAAAAGATCAAGATTCCCTGAAAAATATTAATTTTTAATTTACTTCTTTAATATTTTCTCTACATAATATGATACACCGTAATACAAAATATGGTTCAGATTGACAGGATTTCCTTTTATTTTCAGTATATTTATGAATTTCTCCAAAAAACAGCCCTTGGAAGGATCATACTTGAGCTCTATCAGCAATCTACTTTGATAATAATGTACGATGTAAAATAGCTGAGTTAATCATACAAGTAGAGTATGCTGCAGACATTGATAAAACGTGAGTATTGGTATTTAATTTTTATCGGAGATTATTTACAGAATCACAATGAAGTGAATTACGAGCCAGTTTGTGAAGAAATACAGTTTTTTTTTCTTTAATATACAATTTTTTTTTATTACGAAGTCAATAATATGTTATTTAAATATATTTATAAACATTTTTAGTTTGATTATTTTTAATTAAAGATTTATACTTATATTATACCATACTTATATTACATAAAATACACATACACATATGTGTACAAGATGTCCCATTTTGAATGGCTCAGGCAAATATCTGGAAAAATATGGAAATGCAGAAAAATGTTTCAGATAAAAGTTGCATTTCAAGGGGGACATAAAACAACTATTAATTTGTTTACAGATAGCACCACTTTCGAGATATTCACTGATCATTACTTTTCTTAAATGGAAACCCCAATTTTTATTATATCATCTTTTTCTACTAGCTAATTTGAACAATATTTGTCTGAAACATTTTTTTATTTGCCTAATATTTTTTGAGATATTTAAGAAAAACTTGATAACTTTTGAATATTTAACTTACGATATCTTGCTATTTGACAGGAGAAAAAATAGTACTAAATATTTTTACTTTATTTGATCTCAAGAATATATTGTTATAATAGCACTCTGATTTTTGTTAATTTGGTTTTCAAATTGGTTCAATTTTCAAATTTCCAAAGGTCGATAAGTTAACAAATGTTAGGGCACTATTGTAACAATATATTCTTGAGATCAAATAAAGTAAAAGCGTCTAGTACTATTTTTTCTTTTGACAAATAGCAAGATATTGTAAATTAAATATTGAAAAAGTTATCAAGTTTTCCTTAAATATCTAAAAAAATATTAGGCAAATAAAAAAATGTTTTAAACAAAAGTTGTTAAAATTAATTGGTAGAAGAAGATGATACAATAAAAAATTGGAGTTTTCATTTAAGAAAAATAGTGATCAAGCAGTAAACACATCAATCACAAAGTCAGTAATGGGACATCTTGTACACATATGTGTATGTGTATTTTATGTAATATAAGTATGGTACAATATAAGTATAAATCTTTAATTAAAAATAATCAAACTAAAAATGTTTATAAATTGTTTACTCGCAATTAGTGATCGTTTTTTATCCAATGCTGTCTTCAATTCGTATAATTGTTAACGTTATCGACCACTGTCGATAACGATCAGTGGTGACAGTTTCATTCGAATTTAATAGTTCATAGTACACAATATCTTGAGCCCACCAAATATATAGTAAATCTTTGAATCGTGAATATTGTGCTTCGAAGTGGATGTTGCTAGTTGGCCTGGGTCAATCCATGATTTTTTTCGTTTTATTTTCGGGATTATCAAAATAGATCCATTTTTCAACCTCAGTAACAATTAGATACAAAAAATTCTTCATTTTTGTCTGGCGAAATGCAAATTAACGAAATGCAAATGTTCAACCGATTCGCAATGGCATTTTCCGACAATTGATGTGGAACCCATTTTCCTTCTTTGTGAATCTTTCCCATATTATGTAACCGTTTAGTAACTGTTGTATGATCAACATTTAATGTTTTGGCAAGTTTTGAAATGGATTGTGCTGGATTTTCGTCCAATAATGTAGTAAAAATATAGTAAAAAATAACGTTATGTTATGAGTCTTAAAAATTTGCCCGCTACAGGCGTAATTTTCGTAACCATTTTCATATTTTCATAATGCATTACCACGTTAAATATTTATACTTTTTCATACTAGAATCTTAGCTCAAACAGGCGAAGAGTTAATCATCTGAACTTGACCATAATGACACGATATGTGCAATATCTATATACAACTCAATCATACTATAATGCCGTTGGTAATACTAAATCGTGTGGTAAAAAGTTGTAACACAAATTCGTATGCACCCTGTATATTTATTTACCTATGTACGCACATGCCTGTACACATACATTCATACGCCCGCACGCGTGTGTGTGTGTGTGTGTGTGGCAGAGGGATAGGCATATGGACGTGGATGCGTATGCACTATTAATTTAAATTAAAATATTGTTACCTCTTCAGTGAATTACTTCATCTAGTCTATTCATCATATTGATGCATCTGTTGATATCAAGTTAGGGGATTTTCTATTAGATTTCCTGTAAGACACTTTCCAGTTCGGTTAATATTATCGGCTTAGACGATTTCTTAGTTACCAAGTTCCAAACATGTTATATAGGGCCTAAATTCAAGATCATAGCATGATGGTCGAAGACAATGATTTCGTAATCTTACAAAAATTTCTTTATCAGCCATCCATTTCTTTATGGAGATAGGCGTTATTTTGCATTAGGATAAATTAATCTCCTACTCTTCTCTAAAAAGTCAGAATTTGTGAACGAAAAATTTCATTTATGTATTAAGCTGCTGTTATCCTCGAAGGAGATATCATCACGTTTGTTCATCTTTTAAGTTTATGCGTTAGATCGTGATTATTTCTACTTAAACCATCATCGAACATTCATCAAAAGCTTATATTAGACACAGGCATAATTGAATCTTTCTTTGTGTCTACACTAGACACGAAGTCGTCTATCATTAGTGAAGCAAGAAAAATAGGTCCATGAAAAAGATTAGACTCCACTGCTTTTGAATATAATCCACGTGAGTTTTAGTGTATTTTATAGGAACTCGATATGTAGCCACCAATATTGACACACAGGTTCGATTACATGATCTCAGATCACTTTCTTTTAGATGATTAGGGATCATCTGAATATTATCTTATGGATTGATTTGGAAACAATTAAACCCTGATGTCATGAACATTTGCTGTACGTTCTCAAAGCTGTGTTAACTATATCATGAGATCTTCCCAAATAGATGTTACACATCTACGATCTTGGCCTCTTCCTTGTTGGTAAAACGCAGTAAGCTATTGCAATAGCAATACAATCGAAACAACAAAAGATCGACTGACATTAAATCTATTAACTGAGATACATATCGTTGAGAATTATTTTCTAGCAAAGCGACTTAAGCCACTTGATTTTCGCTGAGATGTCACATTTTCAAGTAAACTGTATTACCGTATTAAAGTCTATAAGGTTGCAAGCTAGTTCAAAAGTTAATTTTTACTCGTTTTTAATTCTGTTTTTATATGATTTCACAACTTTGCACACCTGGTGACGCAAGTTCTGGTGGTGTTATCCAATATCTTGCAAGATGCAAGGATAATTATGAAACCTAATAATATCTGTTCATAAATATAGTAGAACAATACTGCTTACACTATTCGAAGAAGAAAGTTCTTTTTACTTCAAAACCTACATGATATTATTCGACCTATTCTTGCTTTTTTCGTGGAACACTATAAATTCGTGAAATTTGCAGGATTTTCCCACAATCTGATTTTGATCTTCACAAAAAAGACAGTTTGATGAGGAGAACAAAATCACTTTATTCATCTTACAGTCGAGTCTTCATCTTTTAAAATACTCTAAAAAGAATTATCTTACGATCTTCCCAAGCTGAGATGTAACCTCTTGAATTTCGATAAAAATCACAAGTTTTAAAGCACTTTCGTAATTGTCTTGTGTATTATATATCCATAAGATGACACTTGTTATCAATTGAACAGATTCATAAAATAATTTAAAAACCAATATTTCCAATCGTGTCATTTTAAGGACGTAACTTTTTACATTAATAAATTTTATATTTACATATTTAGTAATAATTTCATGCATGTTTCTGCTAGTATTACAAATCGATATGCGGTGAAAAAACAGGAATCTGCATTATTTTTAATACACAAAGCCATTTATGTTTTTTCAGCGGAAAACATTGAAATGTCATGATGCAGTCACGAAAAAGTTAAATTACTGTTTAATTAAAGATATGAAATGATGTCACTTTGATTCTTTAAAGATAACTACATTTTCATGTTACTTTGACTTTTATAATTTTTGTTCTACTTGAATAATATCTTTTGATAACACGTTTAAAAAATCTAAGATAAGACTGATTAGTTCATTAGTGACCCGAAATCAACGTTTTATGCCAAAATTAGTGAGGACGAGTAATTTCGTATTTTACATGAAAGCTTACCTAAAAGGGATTTTAAGTTGCTGATGATGAATCCACAGTCAACAAAATTACAAAAGTCAAAATGGTACATCCAATATGGCGGCTTCTAGTGACTAATTTTATTATTTTATTATGGAGATAATATTCGATATTTATGTTTGTTTTTCGAATCGCTAATCATGAATCCAGTTGAAATTGCAAAATCTAAAGTGGCGAATCCAATAAAACAACTTCTAGTGACTAACGGTATTCTATTATAAATACTCTTATCTCTATTATTAACAAGTGAAATATGTTGAAGAAAACTACTTTTTTGTCGAATGGCTCTGACGGAAACCTTAGATTTATGACTATCATTGGAAAGTTGATACTATCATGATAATGAAGAACAAGTCTGTCTTTTCACTTGTTGAGAAATTTTCAATCTCACGTTTTATGAAGGGTTTAACTTTAGTTTTTCAAAAATTATATTATAAATTATGTATCAAATAATACAAAAATATTAAAAACTGGTTTTAGAGAAAATTTGACCCTGGATCCATAATGAACGATTCAAAAGATATACTCATTTTAAATGCGTACTCCAAATGAAATAACAAAACTTGAATATCTTGAACTAATCCGTTATCTACGACTAAAAAGACATCGAGTTTGAATTTGAATTAAAGTCATAGTCACTTGGAACCGTTATATTAGATCCGTCATTCTGAATTTTGTAATTTCGACTCTGGATTCATCATCAGCGACTCGAAAAGTATGAATATATCGAATATGATTTTCTCCACAATAGAATAAGAAAATTAGTCTCTCAGAGCTGCCACATTGGATCCCGCTATTATGAATTTCTCAAATTTGATTTCGGATTTATAATCAGTGACCCAAATAACATGGATATATCAAGTTGGATGCAAATATGTTGAAAATTGGCAAAGTTATTCATGATCATTCATGTTTGTATATGAGTTATTTTTTTGACATGTCTTTTTTCCGCCAATATACAGGATGTCCCATTTTAAAGTTTCCACTAAAATATATTTTTAGGAAAGCATTTAAGAAAAAAATGTTTCAGACAAAAGTTGCTTAGTTTGAAGGGGGATATAAGACAGCGATATTTTGTTAGATGCCACCATTTTCGAGATATTCATTGATCACCAATTTTCTTGAATGGAAATTCTAATTTTTTATTATATCATCTTTTTCTACTAATTAATTTGAATAACTTTTAAACTCTGAAACATTTTTTTATTTGCCTAATATTCTTTGAGATATTTAAGGAAAACTTGGTAACCTTTTGGTAATATTTAACTTACAATATCTCGCTATTTATTGAAAGAAAAAAAGTATTAGACTTTTTTACTTTATTTAGTCTCAAGAATATATTGCTATCATAGTGCCCTGTTGTTAATTTATCGACCTTAGAAAATTTAAAAATTGTCAAATTAACAAAAATCAGGATGTTATTGTAACAATATATTCTTGACATCAAATAGAGTAAAAGTTTCTAGTACCACTTTTTCTTTCGAATATAGCGAGATATCGTAAGTTGAATGTTGAAAGTTACTAAGTTTTCCTTAAATATTTCAAAAACTATTAGGCAAATAAAAAAATGTTTCAGACAAAGGTTGTTAAAATTAACTGGTAGAAAAAGATGATATGATAAAAAATTGGAATTATCATTTAAGAAAATTGATGATCAGTGAATATCTCGAAAGTGGCGCCATTTGTAAACAAAATGATATCGCTATCTTATGTTCCCCTTCAAACCAAGTAACTTGTCTGAAACATTTTTTTCTTAAATGCTTTCCTAAGGAGATATTTTGGTGAAAACTTTAAAATGGGATATCCTGTATAAATCATTATCAATGAATAGTTAAAATATTTTCAAGGCAGGTGTTATGTGAAGAACTTTTTTAAAAATTTTTCAAAAATAATGTAATATAAAAAAAGGAATTCGATTAGTATTCAATATTTTAATTTTGGAGATAATTTTATGTGCATTTACATAATGTTAAGCATAACTGTACAATGATGTATATGAATTTGTGTGTGCAGAACAGAGCATGGAATGGACGGATCCTGCCCACTCCTTTTCCCTAATTTCGGGGAACAAAGTTGTCCTAAACAAGGAGATGATTACTCATCACAAAAAGTTGGTGTGTATCGACCAACAGTGGATGCCATCGATTTGGGCTACCATACTCTTGATAACAATGCTTGTCGCACGACTTCATTATCATCATCTTCGTCGACCCCAGGAGCAATTAGTGTGTCTGTGCGTCAACAACAGCAGCAACAGCAACAGAAGCAACAGCAACCGCAACCACCTGGCAAACATCACTTAGTTATTCACACAAAACCAGATCTCTGTCAACTTGATGACAATCTGCTTCTAAAGATCTTCAGTTGGCTCGGTACCCGTGACCGTTGCACTCTGGCACAAACCTGTCGACGCCTTTGGGAGATCGCGTGGCATCCGGCGCTCTGGCGCGAAGTTGAAGTGCGTTATCCGCAAAATGCTACCACTGCTTTGAATGCATTGACTCGTCGTGGTTGTCATACCTGCATTCGTCGTCTGATATTAGAAGGCGCCGTTGGATTGCCTGGAATTTTTGTCCAACTGCCATTTCTCAATCTCACTTCTCTCATTCTGCGCCATTCGCGTCGTGTCAATGATGCTAACGTCACTACTGTGTTGGACAGCTGCACCCACCTCAGGGAGCTCGATCTCACAGGCTGTCCAAATGTGACTCACGCCTGCGGCCGTGCTACCAGTAGCCTACAATTGCAATCGTTGGACCTCAGTGACTGTCATGGCATCGAGGATTCGGGTCTGGTGCTTAGTCTATCGCGCATGCCACACTTAGGATGTCTCTATTTGCGTAGATGCGTTCGTATTACCGATGCCAGCCTAGTCGCAATTGCTTCCTATTGTGCCAATTTGCGCCAGCTGTCGGTGTCAGACTGTGTGAAAGTGACGGATTATGGGGTACGCGAATTGGCGGCACGTCTCGGCCCGTCACTACGCTATTTTTCCGTAGGTAAATGTGACCGCGTATCCGACGCTGGTCTACTGATCGTTGCTCGTCACTGTTATAAGCTGCGTTATTTAAATGCTCGTGGTTGCGAAGCACTCAGCGACAGTGCGACTGTCGCTCTGGCGCGCAGCTGCCCACGCATGCGAGCTCTAGATATTGGCAAATGTGACATCGGCGACGCGACCCTCGAGGCACTTTCCACTGGATGTCCAAACCTGAAAAAGTTGTCCTTATGCGGGTGCGAGAGAGTAACTGACACCGGTCTTGAAGCATTGGCTTACTATGTGCGCGGTCTGCGCCAACTTAATATCGGCGAGTGTCCCAGGGTCACATGGGTCGGTTACCGCGCAGTCAAGCGCTATTGCCGACGTTGTATTATAGAACATACTAATCCTGGATTCTCCAGCTGATTTATTCGGTTAATTTACCCGGTCGCTTAAGTCCAAGCTCTCAAATAGTGATGTGAGAAGATCTTATAGAGAAAATTTTCAAAAACATGAGAATATTTTGACGAAATCTCTGGAAATAAAAATACTATAAAGTATCCTGAAAATATTAATAATAAGAATGTCGTAATAATATACTTTGAGTATTGAAAAATTTGCCCGCACGAATACAAGTATTTAGTAAAAATGAAAAGAAAGATGATATATTGTTACTATATATCTTTAACATATCTGTATTTATAATAAATATCTTTTTTACAATGTCTGAGATGATTTCTTTTAACAAAATTTAAAGATTATTCCAAGACTAACGTAAAAATATTCTCCGTGGACAATGGAATTTTGAAAATACACGAATATTCTCAAAACATTTCGTCATCTCACATCATTAGTCTCACACAAGTGCCAGAATGTAATATAATACATATGGATATTATTAAGAAATTGTAAATCCATTTTTTATTTGAATTTGTGCGACGACAAACGTTATTCTTGATAAGACGTCTATCAAAAAATAATAAAGGACGTATTATCAATTTAAAACTTAACTTGTATTACCTGCAATATATTTATTAACAAATATTATTTTATCGCCTGCAAATATATAATTTTTTAAAAAACCAATGGTTTTTCGTAATTGATTGTAGAAATATATACATATAATGCACTCAAAAATTCCTGGAGCAATTAATTATCTAAAAAATTATTGTTTTATTTTTATTTTTATTGGAAAAATTTTACAAAATGGTAAAGTTAAAAAATTTATTAATTGATGATATTTATTCAATTTAGGAATAATCATGGATAGCCTTGTAAAAGATAATTTGAAAATTTAAGATAAAAACTACTTTTCATTGCAAATTCTAGTAGCTGATAATATAAAATATAGAACAAATACAGAGTCTCAAGATATACAATCAAATATAACATGTTAGGAGCAAGAAATAACGTCGATCTACAAAATGTACTAAAATATTAACATTGGTTGTGTACGTGTGACTAAATGTTTCGATATTTATATTTGCTATTTACTGATATTTTATAAATTATGAAAAGAAACAAAAGAAAAGATATTTATCAACGTTTATAACATGTGTCGATATATAGTAAAAGTGTGATCTAGAAAAATAAAACATACAATTTCAGAATTAGAATAACTATTATTTTAAAAAGAAAATAAATTAATAATGAACATTTTAAAAACAAAAGGGAGAGAAAAAGTAAAAGGGAGCTTACCAGACAGTTATATTATTAGAGAGTTTGACATCTGTACATAGTTATAACAAAAAACGTTAAGATTTTATATAAAGGCTCGGGAGATTGAAGATTTTACACAAAAGTTCCAACCAAAATATTTAGTTGCTTTAATATTTTAGTATAATCAATTTAAATAAACGGTGCACGATTAAATGCGTCTAAGGTGCGTGTTTAAATGAATGGTATACATTTTCAACTATCCAAATAATTTTTCTTGCGTGTATAAAATTCACTATGTCCAATTACAATTATCTAATTTGCAGCCATATCCAATATTAACGCAATCTATTTGCAACGTGTCTAATCTTAGTAAGCAATTTATTAGCAATCTATCGATAGATTGGTGACAGATTCAACAAGAATTTGTCGACAGAACCATAGAGATGTGTCCGCATTCGACTTATATTTTGTCGATAGAGTCTGCTGACAAAATTTAACAGCAGATTGGCGGCAGAAAACGCGCAGGATCTACAGTATGTTCCATTTAACACGTTAAGTACTACGCTGGTCCTTGCGGACCGGCGCTGGATGACTTTTCGTTTAGTAGACGACATTGGTCCTTGAGGATCAACAGTATCAAATTTAGAAAATAATATTTTTTAAAATACTTTTTGAAATAGTCGATAGATTAGATATGCTTTATAAAACATAACTTTACTGTGGCTTTTGTCTAACTGACGATTTGTCAATCGACTCAGCAAGCCAATACTCTCCCGCCCTGCATCTCGTCATTTCTTGGTTATACTTGCACACGCGCCGCCAAGTCGATCAAAATCAGCGTAGCTTTTAACTTGTTACATATATTAGGGAATGACAGATCTTGCTCAGTTTCTGTCGTCAGTTTGTCATATTCTGCGATCAAATTCTGTTATATTTCTGATAGCAAGCTGCTGACAAAGCCACTATACAAAATCTGTTTTTGCAAATTTACCTATTTAAAATTGCATCATGTTTAAACGCATTATTCTTGTGAAGGGATATAGGAAGCGTAAAAAGGAGGAAAAGTCTCACGCCTGCACAAATGCAGTGTGAGTCCAACTAACAAGGAGAGTGACACAACTCCCTCACCGATTTAAATGGGCTTCGGATATGTTGTAGAGCATCAAAAACTAAGGGACACGTATTTTTTTATATCGGCTTCGGAGCATGTTTAGGGGGTGAAACCACCTCTTGAAAAAAATAGTCGTTATTATTTTTAGTAAATATTTTCTAAATTATGAGTCATATGAAAAAAAGTTTCAGACAAAAGTTTTGCAATATTTTATGCTTTTTGCAACCATGTGTTCAATTTTTTTTAATTTCAAATGTTGAACTACTCTCCCCCTCCCCCCTCTCGTTACTCTGGCAAAATTTTTAAGTTTTTGTAAGGACAAAAATTATAGAGCATTAAATACCAAATTTATCCATATATAATATTAGAAGATGGTATTTAATATTTTGGACAAAACGCAATGAGAAATCTTCATGGTATATGTGCCGCCCTGCCCGAGTAGATAGATACTGTAGGTAGGTACGCTGTGATATTTCTCTATAATTGCACTATGCTTCACGACTGCTTGTGCATATTTTCTTATGCTATAATTAATCGTAATGATATGATATACAACATATTAAGGCTTAGTCTCACAATGTTCGATTGTGTTAATGATTTTCTATATGCTAACTTATGAAGTTGTACACGGAGCTCTACATGGCAACCTTCATGATTTCGACAAAAACAATAACACTAACAATTCAAAATCATGAACGTTGTCATGTAATGTTCCATATGCAACTTCATAAAAGTTAGCATATAGAAAATTATTAACACAATCGAGCATTGTGAGACCAGTCCTTTACACAAAATAAACATGTGAGCACAGATAAATCGTATATATAACAACGTAGCAAATGCGTGTGGGGTGCGCTATTTGTACAGAAATTTCAAATATATATTTTCTGAATTATCTATCCATCATCAAAATACTCGATAGATTATAATGTACCATCCTGTTTACAAACAGAGTTTTCGAGATATATTTTAAGTCCTTCTGCCGTCTGGTATTCGTCACTCGCCCTTGATTTTTGAACATGAACGCACGCCAATAATAGTCAATGTTTATATCTCTTATCGCACACAAATAATGGTTATTGTTTATTATTAAACCACGTGCTCAATTTTATTGTGATTGTCTGTGTTTGACTCGGTTGGTGGACGATTACTTTGTTGAAGTTGTTTTTCTTGGCGAATCTGCGTTGCTCCTTATTTTTGTTTAACCTACAGCTGAATCACGTTTGTTATCGAGGCCATTGGGCACTGTAAGGATTTGATTTTTCACACATAATACTTGCAAATAGCGGGGCTTCGGCGTTTACTGTTGGTGAGTAACGTTTATCTAGTCATGAAAACACTCAACTTTCGTTGACCGGATTCGCTGACGGAATATTTTATAAATTTAATAAATATATTTTATAAATCCTTCATTGCTACAAATAAGAACTCTACACAGACAAGTTCCGAATAACACAAACTTATATATATGCATGATACAATTATAAAATACGTTATCTCCGCGATTTCCGAATGGATTATCACACAAATGTCACGAATTATAATTTTTATATTTTACTATTGAAAAAGTTCGAAAAATTACGACTGGAACATACGTATGGATATTTGTAGATTTTAACTATGATTATTAAAAGTAAATAATTGACGCACGACTAACAGCGTACTACCTCAATTGTCTTTTTATTCTCGTTTGTTTCCTGAATCACATATTTGTGAAATTTATGTTTATACTGCAATTTTACAGAAAAGTCAAAGTGAATAGAAAAGAGCAAGCGCGTTGTGTATGAAGTGCATTGAATATCTTAATAATATAACACAAAATTAAAAAAATATAAACTAGATATACTAACATGTTTATTGTAAGTAATTGACATTATTATGTATGTGTGTGAATGAATTTTATATTATCGCTTAAATGTTATCAAATATGATTTTACCTATTTAGCGCATAATATTATTTAATAATATATTATAATATATTATAAAATTTAAGATTGACAATTATATATACAATTAGAGGCCTGTAAAATTTAAACGACAATCGAAAAGCGCGTATAACTAAACTAAAAAATGTTTTATATAATATTAATAAAAATTATTAAATCAATACGTATGAAAACGTATTCGGTCATTAATTTGACAGAAATAAATTGCTAACAAAAAAATTATCCCGTAAAATTTGAAACGCTAAGCTTCTAGCTTTCAGCTGGCTGGCGTCCAACTTTCAGCTTTCAGCTAGCTGGTGCCCAACTTTCAGCTTTCAGCTGGCTAGCGTCCAGTTTTTATATTTCGTATTCATTACATAAAATATATATAATTCATTATATAAAATAAAACAAGCATACGCTCAGAAATAATATAATTTAATGTTTTAAGAACATAATGGTATAATCTCATTATGCCCAGACATGTGTAAGTTTGGATTATGTAATACAAAACGTTAGAGATAATCGATTTTTTTACAGGAATTTAATTAAAATGACGAGGAAAGATGGTTTAATAACGTTAATGTTCATACGAAAACGAAAAAGGAATTTTGTCATAATTTGTGTAAATATACCTAGCAATTTTAACTTGTGTAAATATACCTAGCAAATTGTAGTAGAGATGCGGAGAACGTAGCAAACGCATTAAACAATTTGTAGTATCTTTCAACTAAAAATAATATGACAATTAATAATGGTATGTGATAAGAGACATTTAACAGTAATAATGACAAAATGTTTTATTGCATGACAACATCTCTGTAAAAAGTTATCGACCATACTCCATTATGCACTGTGGTCTCATTATACCCCAAGTTCCCTTTTTTATTCGGGAACAAATTGTTTAAATATAATTAAATAAAATGATATTTAATTAGACATAATTATATATGGTTATATATATATTATATATAAATTATATCATTTTATATATAAATATGTGTAATTATATATGACAATTTATATATAATTTGATATCTTTATGTATAATAATATGTGAACATATTTTATATATAATTATATATAATTATAAGTTGTACATTTATTTCTGAGCATTTATAGTGCCATGTATATAAAGCAAAGTCAACTGTATCGCAGTGCATCAAAAACAATTTATTTGTACTTCTATATAAATAAATTTTGTTTTCGTTTCCCATGAAACAGACTCATGTGATCGTCATGCGCACTACAATTGGCTCATCTGATCGTATTGCGCACTATGTAGACTATAAAAATATCTGTAATATTTGAAAACGGGCAGTTCACTTCATGAGTTTATAGTGTAAAGAATTGTGTTGTACACTATATTTTTGTGAAATTATGTAAGTATTTATTGTATTGTATTATTGTCTTACGCTTGTCGCTCTTCATATTTATATTATTATACACTTTTATTATACACTTATTATTATACAATTATTATACACAATTATTATACACTTTGTGGAGTTATTAATATTATATAATATACGGAAGATCGGAGCAGCATTAAACAATAGTTAAATTTTAATATTTTGTAGAATGATTTCATTTAACCCATGGAATGTTATACTGTTGCTATACGCAACATTCACTGCTCGTGACCTTCTACAAACTTCGGTAACTTCGGAAGAAATGGAAATGAAGAAGAAGATTGTAAATATGCTCACAGACATAGAAAATAAAATGGACTTTCTAATAGAAGAGGAAGAAACACTTGATTTCTATGATACAAATGAGACTCCACAGGCGAAAAAAGTTGATTTGTTGGAGCATGATGAAGATGAGGATTATCTTCCAGAAGAAGTTATTTGTATTTATGTTGAAGCAGAAATATCAAATGACTATAAAAGGAAAGCTGTGGAATTCTGGAAGAGCGGTAAAATAAGACCAAGAACGATTGAAGGAGTTAGACGAAGGTACAAAAAAGTTACATCAATTCGATAATTACGACGATGAGAGGACTATATCAATGCAGGTGGTAGTAGAAATGAAAAATTAAAAGCAATTTCTGAATATACACTAAACCGTTTCGCTGAAGCACTTGAAAAAGGAGTTATTATTCATGATATTAACATTGCTCGATGGGCTAATGGAGCACAAGAAGAGGAAAATGTGCCTGGATTCATAGCATCACGTAGGTGGATACAAAGATTCAAAAAGAAATAATATTATGTCTAGGAAAATAACCAAATTTGTCACAAAAAATCCTTGTTATCCAAATCAGAGTTAGAAAACAAATGCGATACATTTATTATAAATGTCAAATATTATATTGATCGATACGGGGTGGAAAATAACTACAATTCAGATCAGAGTGGTTTCCAATTAGAACTTCAGACCGGTCGTACCTTACCACAAAAAGGTACAAAGAAAATAGAACCCGTAGTGCAATCTGTATCAGCATAGTTATATTATACAGCCGACTATTTCCGCTGATGGTAGATTATTGTCGCTTCTGTTAATTGCATTAAAAGAACTAACAGGAACGTTCGGTCCACGAGTACAGAAAAATTTATTCAATGCTCCTAATATTTTTGTAATGGCTTCCAAATCAGGTAAATTGATACCAGATTAAATGAAAACCTGGTTGAGAGAAATATTTTTTCCGAAAGTCTGGCCACAATCCGTTTTATTATTAGATTCATGGAGTGGACATTGTTCCAATGTAAATTCAGGAAACTTAAGAATTTAGGAAGATCGGATTTTGCATCAGATATTGTTTTCCTAACCATTCTGGCCGGTACAACGGGAAAAATACAACCATTAGATGTATATGGCTTTTGATTATGGAAAAATTTTATTAAACATTTTTCTGATATTGTAATGTTATTAAACCTTGCAATTGATTTTCATGTTAGAAACAATATTTTAAAACTGCAGTCATTAACACACCACCAATTCTCGTCACCCAGGTTTCACAATTTATTTAAATACGCGTGGTTTAAAAGTGGATATTTACAGAGTAGGCTATGCGAATTCGAAACACCGGTTGAGTTTTGTTTCTAAAATAATTCTAAAATAAAATGCGATATTTGTGGCAAAACTGCCATAATTATTTGCTCTTGGTGCAAAAAATCACTTTGCATCACACATTTTTCCATGATCACCACCTTTGCAACGAATATGTGCCATAAATGTAACATTTATTTTTCGTTTATATGCAAACAGTGTATTGATTTTTTTATTAATATTGTGAAATATATATAATAACGTGTTATTTTTCCATAACTTATTGTATTGTTCCTCTCTATCTTATAAATTATTACTCCATAATTTTTGTTAAGCCCTTCGTTATGTCTCATTCAGCAATTAATAAAATATATTGTATTGTCACACTACACGCTTGCAGAGGTAACATAACGTCGACCTAATTAGAAAACCTCTTAATTCCAATTTTTGACAAAATTGACTCATTTTATTCGATCAAAGTCGACGAGATAAATCGAACAAAATGAGTATCTCAATTTTGTTAAAAATTCAAGTTAGGAGGTTTTCTAATTAGGCCGATGATAATGTGTTTCATTATTTCACATGCATTGCATGAAATACTTTTTTAATCATTTTAATTATCCTTAATCGACATACCTTTCAGATTGTAGTGAACATAAATTTTACACATTAAATGAAGAAAATATATATTTGGAGCTTTTGTACAAATAGTGATGCTGCACACACATTTGCTACTGTTATATATGCAAATTGTTCTATTGTTCACATTTTCATCAAGCATTTTTATTTCGTGTAATACATTGTATATCATATCATTACGATTAATTGTAGCATAAGAAAATATGTACAAGTAATCGTGAAGCATAATGCAATTGTAGAGAAATATCACAGCGTACCTACCTACAGTATCTATCTACTCGGGCAGGGTGGCACATATACCATGAAGATTTCTCATTGCATTTTGTCCAAAATATTAAATATCATATTCTAATAATATATATGGATGGATCTGGTATTTATTTCTCTACAATTTTTGTCTTTACAAAAACTTAAAAATTTTGCTAGAGTAATAAGAGGGGGGAGAGTAGTTCAACATTTGAAATTTAAAAAAATTGAACACATGGTTGCAAAGAACATAAAATATTGCAAAACTTTTGTCTGAAACTTCTTTTCATATGACTCATAATTTAGAAAATATTTGATAAAAACGATAACGGCTATTTTTTTTCAAGCGGTGGTTTCACTCCCTAAACATGCTCCGAAGCCGATATAAAAAAATACATATCTCTTAGTTTTTTATGCTCTACAACATATTCGAAGCCCATTCAAATCGGTGAGGGACAGTTGTGTCACTCTCCTTGTAAGTAACATACATATGATATACAGGGTGTTATAAAAGTCCCGGAAGAGCAGCATAACTCGAAAAATAAGTCCTAGAAAAAATGCGAAATACTGGGTTTTTATGATTTTTTCCTGGTTATCCGATGGTGACCTTGGATTTGACCTTGACAATGACCTTGAAGGTCGTTTTAAGATCAGGTCAATTTTTTAAAATGGGACCCCATACTTTTGACCCCAGAAATGAAAAAAGCGGAAAATTTTACGTTTGGATATGAACTTGAACACTGCCAAATTTGACCTCTGAAGGTCACATAAAGGTCTAAGCTTGTTTTAGGCTGAAAACGCGAATATCTTCGAAAATGCACCTGCTAGGGAGCAATGTTACGCATAAGAATAAGAATGTGGAGGTCAACGAGGGACATTCAGCCGTGTCCTTGCCCTTATTCTCAAAGTCATGAGTTAAGATTATTATTAAGGTCAAACCGGACTTTTTTAAGACTGAAAATCCATACTTTTGACCTAAAAGTGTCAAGATTGAAAAATTTTACGTTCGGATATGACGTTTTCAACCTTGACCTTGTTCTCAAAATTATGCGTTTTATGTTACTTCACTGATCGTGAAGTTTACTGAAAGTAAAGCGTCTCGGAACCTGACCACTGAAGTCAAGGTGTCTCAAACCCGACCACTGAAGGCAAGGTTCAGTTAGTCCCGGCCAACGAAGGCAAAGCATCTTGTAACTCGGCCTGAGATTACAAGAGATGTTCAAAATGTTCCCCATTGACCGTTTGACAGTGTGTTTGACAGGTCAAGGTTGAAAACGTCATATCCGAACGTAAAATTTTCCAATCTTGACATTTTTAGGTCAAAAGTATGGATTTTCAGTCCTAGAAAAGTCCGGTTTGACCTTAATAATAACCTTAACTCATGACCTTGAGAATAAGGGCAAGGACACGGCTGAACGTCCCTCGTTGACCTCTACATTCTTATTTTTCTTATGCGTAATATTGCTCCCTAGCAGGTGCATTTTCGAAGATATTCGCGTTTTCAGCCTAAAACAAGCTTAGACCTTTATGTAACCTTTAGAGATCAAATTTGGCAGTGTTCAAGGTCATATCCGAACGTAAAATTTTCCGCTCTTTTCATTTCTGGGGTCAAAAGTATGGGGTCCCATTTAAAAAAAATTGACCTGACCTTGAAATGACCTTTAAGGTCATTGTCAAGGTCAAATCCAAGGTCATCGTCAGATAGCCAGGAAAAAATCATAAAAACCCAGTACTTCACATTTTTTCTAGGACTCATACTTTTCGAGTTATTCTGCTCATCTGGGACTTTTATAACACCCTGTATATGTCACGCTTGTACTGACAGTTAAAGTTCTTGCCAAAACGAAGTTATATTGTATCATTTTGCAAATGTTTAAAAGACGACTATTAGAATTCGTAATAAAACGTTTCCATACGATTTTCAAGTTATGTTTGACAAGACTTTTCGACATCTTTTTTTTCAGTTCCTCAGTCAAATTAATATTTTTATTCTAAGTTAAATTAATATCACAGTTAATATTCTTTTATCTACTGTTTTCATTTGGAACATTTTTTTCAATAAAACAATGATTCCTGAAATAATTAGGCGTTCCGAAACTGTTGGAGTGTACTTTTTATTACAGTTGCTTCAGCAATCGTATATACTATTTATTATATTTATAATTTAATACATCTTACAAGAATAAATTGTATTCTATTGCAATATTGTAATTTATTATAACAACACAACATTAGATATTCTTTTTCGAATATCAATGAAATATATTAATATATAAAATTTGAATTATTCAACGTGTTTTTTCCGTATATATATAATATATATATAAGGTGTCCGGAATGTGATCATTAATTTTTGGTGTACTGGTAGATTGGGTGTAGCCGAGAAAAAAAATCATGTACCGTAATGTCAAATTGGCAATAGTTATCGAGTTATTAATTGAAACATGTGAGCCAATGAGCGCGTAGAGAGCGCTGGGCGGCCGCCTCTTGTCGCTTGCGCTCGCTCGCTCGTCGTTCGCGCTCACTCGCTCCTCGTCGCACGCGCATGCCTCTTGTCGCTTACGGTTGCCTTTCGCCGCGCGAGGTAAGCCATCTTCTTATACACGGAGCCCGTCCTGTCGCTTTCTCGTGCGCTCATTCGTTTACACATTTTAATTAATTACGGAATAAATATTGAAAAAATTATAAAATGGCACAGGACTTTTTTAATTGTTTTAACGAGTTCTACCAGTACACAAAATATTAATGATCACATTCCGGACACCCTGTATATACTATACACACAGGTATGTACAGGGTGGGGGATTATAAGTTTACAACCCGAAGTGTGAAGGTAGATTAGGTTAAGACAAACATAAAAGTCTCATACCGTTTTGCGAGATTCACAATAATTATCGAGTTATTAATGACAGAAATCTGAGGAGTAGGAGCGCACCGGCAACAGTTGCTGGATCGACTGGGCCGTGTTGCGGCCTAAGTAGCTGCAACGCTTCTCCAATCATTTATGCCGGCGCGCTCCCACTCCTCAGATTTCTGTCATTAATAACTCGATAATTATTGCGAATCTCGCGAAACGTTATGGGACTTTTATGTTTGTCTTAACCCAATCTACCTTCACACTTCGGGTTGTAAACTTATAACCCCCCACCCTGTATAATACTATACACACAAGTATGAAATATATCTGGGTTAGATGTATTGAAAAGATTTTAGAGAATAATGTTGGAAATAAATTGCAGGATATAAAATGCATTTAGAAATGTTAACTATTTTATCTTGAATTATATAAGATTAAGTCAAAGTCACATTAATCAGTTAAAGTATAATCTACTTTTGGCTTCAGAATTTATTAAGTGCTATTAAAAACTTTCCAAAGTCATATAATATTTATTGTTGTTCAAGTTTATGCAAGTTATAAGTTTTCAAAGTTAATTTGTTGCCGGCATTACTTTTATTTTGAATACGCTTTGTGAAAGTTAGACAGTCAATAAAATTTATAGCAGGTTCTCGAGATGTTTATACTATGCTGCTTGATATTTATAAGCTATTCTAAAATACATTAAAAATCGAATTTCTGCTATGCTATGAAAAGTAAGGCTCATCTCATTAATTATTCAATGGCGCAAGTTTTTGAAATCCTGTGTTTTTGATTCGTAAACTTTATTTTTCAGATAATCTTACAAAGAAGAAATAAAGAGAGATAAATCAAGTGATCGAGATGGTTATTTAATTTTATCTCCTTTCAATCTATCCTCGAGGAAGTACTCGATTCATGGATGTACAAACAAATAAATTAAAATAAACAATATTCCATCATGCTGGAACCAGCTATTGTCAAATTTCTAACTAGCAAGATTTTGAATTACAAGAAATATTTCATTTTGGAACATGGTTTCATATTTATCGACAATCAAATTACTTTCAATAAAAAAAATGCCTAATTACGATATGGTAAATAATTCTTACTTATATTTTATACTATATGTGTTCAACGATCCATTGTTGGTTTCCGTCGTTCTAATACATATTAAGGATGGAGATTATTTCGTTATATATTACTGAATAACCGTTATTGAAAAATGTTAATAACAGTTATTAAATTTAGAGAGTAACGATTCACGAACTAGACGATTAATGTCATAAAATTATATTTTACGAGAACAATAAAACGTTTCAGATCCTCCTGACCAACTATTTAGATTGACCAACTATTTAGGTAATAAATCTAGTAGGTTTTAGGTAATAAATTTAGGTAATAAATCTAGTAAATTTTAAGCTACAAGAAATCGAGTAATCATAGTCGACTTTACACCCTGAGCGATTAGTGACTAAATAAATATGATTACACTTAAAATTTAATATACATGTTCAATACCTTGCAAAAGACGCAAATTCCCATTTGAATTACTTGCACTATGTATCTATCTCTCCGCTGCTGATTTTTCAAAATGTAAGAATTGAGTGCGTTCACGACACTCAACGGTTGAGCAACTGTTGAATAATTTGTCAACGTTATTGGTCTGAATGTAAAGATCTAACAGTAAGGACTAATAGTCACTAATCGCTCATTGAACGGTTTTCTCCGCTAAACGCAATGATTGTTGACATACTTATGTCATACCACGTATATTTCATTTCTCGCCTTTCGTTGTGAGTTACTGCGCAGACGTGCTCCGCAGGCGGAGCAGCAGCTCTCATCTTTCTCGAGTCGGGATGCGTCCCGAAAGTCATTAAAAAAAAAGTGAC
The DNA here is from genome assembly GCF_003227715.2 of Harpegnathos saltator. Classification (NCBI taxonomy): domain Eukaryota; kingdom Metazoa; phylum Arthropoda; class Insecta; order Hymenoptera; family Formicidae; genus Harpegnathos; species Harpegnathos saltator. The sequence continues at coordinate 288,182 of NW_020230561.1, read as the reverse complement.
AACCTTTATGTCCGCGACCGTAATGGCAGTCCGTACTACATCCATTTTCAGGCGGTTTATGTCCATACTACAACTATAATAGTGTACTTGACAAGCACGGTCTACCACATTGTTAATATCTCCGTTTCTATTGGGAATTGAAAGTCGAGCTTTATGACGAGAATAGAGTTGATATAGGACTATATTGTGGCAAAAGCGCATTCTTGTATCTTGAGCCGTTTAGGAGATATCGAAGGTTACATTTTTAACTTTTATTGTTCATATCTCCGTTGCTACTGGAAATTGAGTGTCGAGCTTTATGGTGAGAATAGGGTTGGTACAGGACTATATTATGGCAAAAGCGCGTTCCTGTATCTTGACCCGTTTAGAAGATACCGAAGGTTACATTTTTAAGTTGTACTAGTTAATATCTCCGTTTCTACTATATTTCTGAGAATTGAAAGTCCAGCTTTATTGTGAGAATAGGGTTGATATAGAACTATTTTGTGGTAAATGCGCGTTCCTGTATCTTGAGTCGCTTAGAAGACAAAAGCCCGTTTTTGTATCTTTAACTGTTTAGGAGATATCGAAGGTTAAAGTTTTCCAACTTGTACTATTAATATCTCCGCTTCTACTGGGAATTGAGAGTCGAAATTTATAGTGAAAATAGTGTTGATACAGGACTATATTGTGGCAAAAGAACAGGCATGTATCTTGAGCCGTTTAGGAGATATCGAAGGTTAAAGTTTTCCAACTTGTACCGTTAATATCTCCGCTTCTACTGGGAATTGAGAGTCGAAATTTATGGTGAGAATAGGGTTGATACAGGACTATATTGTGGCAAAAAAAACGGGCCTCTGTCTTGAGCCGTTTAGGAGATATCGAAGGTTAAAGTTTTTCAGTTTGTACCGTTAATATCTCCGCTTCTACTTGAAATTGAGAGTCGAGATTTATGATGAAAATAGGGCTGATATAGGACTATATTGTGGCAAAAAAAAAACGTGCCTGTACCTTGAGCCGTTTAGGAGATATCGAAGGTTAAAATTTTTCAATTTGTACCGTTAATATCTCCGCTTCTACTGGGAATTGAGAGTCGAGATTTATGGTGAAAATAGGGCTGATATAGGACTATATTGTGGCAGAAAAACGTGCCTGTATCTTGAGCCGTTTAGGAGATATCGAAGGTTAAAAATTTTCAACTTGTACCGTTAATATCTCCGCTTCTACTGGGAATTGAGAGTCGGGATTTAGGTTGAAAATAGGATTAATATAGGACTATATTGCGAAAGAGCGTTCCTGTATCTTGAGCCGTTTAGGAGATATCGAAGGTTAAATTTGCTATCGATCAAGTTCGCTTATAACTAGCATTTATCTCAAAAGCGCTTCTCGGGAACGCGTATTTTGATAACCCCGGTCGCGATATTCAAAGGCACGCGAGCGAAGATACCTCAAGCTCGGCATGCACTGGCGCAATTTCTTTGCGCATTATACGCTACTCGAGACAATAGGGATCATGATGAAAGGACAATATTGCCAAATAATTCTACAGCCTGTTTTGCAAATAAAAGAAAAGTAGCCAACGGTATCGGCATTTATGCGAATGAATATATTTTACACAGACAATTGAATATTGTCAAATAATTAAATCGTTAAATAATTCTGCGGCCCGCTTGAAAAATAAAAATAAAGCAGCTGATGATGGTATCGCGTTTATACATATGAATATCTTTTATTCAGATGACTGAACATCAAAAGAGAGTCATTCAGTATTTTAAATCTCGTATATAATGCAGGCTATCGATCAAGTAATCCCCTGATTGTTTCGAGCAATGTATTTTATTCAACGTCACAAATACACACATGCAAGAATTTATTTGCAATTCGCATTGACTCGAACTTTTTAGTCCCACATCCGTCATGCAGAGTTTTGTTTTTATTTTCATTTTGACTCACCGAAACGACTTGCAGTCAGAGCTGGCTACGTTCCGCTTCAACTATGTAACAAAAAATTCACATTGAATGTCTAGATAGGAGCTCTTGAAAGAGCTGACGAAAGAAATGACAACAAGAAGCGGAGACAACTGTTGTGTGCTCTCGAGAATACTCTTTTACGAATGGACATTTAAATTTAGATACCGTAACGAGAGTAAACAGACTTGACAGAAGCGCTGACCGAAAACAAAAAAGGTCGCAGTCTAAGAAGCGGTATGACGTTGAATATTCTACACAAGACCGGTATACTCACACAGTTGAGAATTATTCAGAATGTTTAATTGAGAACATGATGAATTAGAAATCCGCGTTCATGGACCGTTATCCGTCTCTGTCTGGATCAATATTTCTTGTATGCAACAACACAATAAATAATTAGACAGATAGAGATTGACAAGAGTAATTGCAAATTCATAAAGTCATGATTACTAGTCGGATAATGACGGATTGTGAATGCCGAGCGCGAAATTTCAACTTCTTATTCCCGACAAATTCGCAAAACGTCCGCTCTCGTTATCAGAGACCTCCCACATAATAAATGATTCCACATACCTGGAAACGTGACGTATCGCTGCCGGCATCCTGCTTCCCGACTACTGGAGTCCTTCGGATTTCACTCACTCACGCTTCTAATGCCGATACTCGCGAATCGACTATGCGGTTAATTAATCAACGCGACGTCGACGCGATGCCGATTGAGTATCTCAAGGACCGACGAGATACATTTCTTTGAATTACACGAGACGGAAATGACGAGAGCGTCGCGCACGGCTGCTGTTGATGGAATGAGGTTGAATACACGAGATGCGCGAGTATTACAATACGGACAAAGAGTCGCTCGCGAGCCGATCAACACAATCGGCACAATGTAAATATTGCGGGCCTCGGCGGCGGTTGAAGCAAGAGAGACTTGCCCTTGGGCGTCTCTTTTTTTCTCGAAAGTTCCGAAACGACGAAGGGAATGCTAGGAGGCCTTTCAACTGTACGCGACATTGATGCGCTCTATTTATTGATTGCTGAAAATAAAGAAAATTATTCTGTCGAAGCATCAAACATCAAAGTTCGCATTTGAAAATTATCGATTGCGATTGAATACAAGGCATATTTGAAATGAATTGAATCCTTTTTAATGCGAAGCATTCACCACTGCCATCTCGTATTTAGCGCGGTGAAATTTAATACTAACTAATACTTTATAGTCCCTTTCTTCGGATCAGAAAGTAGAATTCAGATGTCAATATTCAAAATGTCAATACTTTTTAATATGTTTCAGTTCGACATTTTATACAGGGAGATTATCCGCTGCGGACAATAACTCTTCTACTTTTCATCTAATATTCAATGATGATAAATAATATTTAATTGCATTCGTTTGGCTTTTTTTATTTCGAAAATAAAAAAATATATACCAGGGTGAGATTTCACCCATTTTTTTTTTGGTCACGCAGGGGAAATCCTCATGGATACCCCCGCCCCTTGGGGAGGGTGGGTGTTATGTCGGACTTCTACCGACTAAAACCCCTGCGGGGTGCCTACCGCTCGGACCGTGGTGGGGGGAGTCAGGGGAACTACGCCTGCATTTCCTCCCCGAAAAGGCAACGTCAACCGCTGGGGACGCGAACCACCACTGTCAACAACACGAGTCTAGCGCACTTCCACCAAGCCATATGCTCTCTGAGATTTCACTCATGACAACATCAACGTGATTTTCTTTGATGTTTTTTTTAAAAGTTCAAATATTTCGTCGACTTGCGAGATATTTATAATCGGAGTCTCGTCGCGTTAATTAACATGTGCTCCTCCGAGCGGATCGAATGCTTATCGACGGCCACTGTCAGTGCCACGAGCGAATGTCCGGAACAGACGGGATGCTGAATTGAGGAGCAGGATGAAGGGAACGGGACGCGGGCAACGATATATCATGAGTCTCCAGATATGTCAAATCGTTTATTATAGAGGAGATTTTGATATGGCAACATGTACTCGAAGATTTAATATTTAATACGTACTTTTATTTTTTCTGCTCCTCCCCCCTCCGCCCCTCGCGCTCTTTTAGATCTCCGGGCATAATCTGGTATAGAGATAGCAACTGTGGTTGCAGCACGGACATAAACCGCCTGAAAATGGATGTAGCACGGACTTCCACCACATGCAGATTTTACCACCGAGACCTGAAAGTGGATGTAGCATCCCCTCTCAAAATGGGTGCAGATGGCGTCCTTTCCCAGTGCGGAAAGTCGGTGTCGCACAAAATGTCGTGTTGGCCGCTCTCAGGTTTCTCTCTGGTAACACTATGACAGTTTCCTAAACTGATTATATTTATTGCCAAAAATGATACAATGGCTGTAAGGTACTGTGTGAAATGGTTTTAAGAACAAATATGGCGTATGAATAATAATTGTTTTTGGTTTGTGATGAATAAAATCTGGTATTGTTCTGTGTTTTGAATAATATGGAACTAAGCTTGTCTAACACTTTGTTAGCTGGTGATCCACGTTTGATTGATCATATAGTGGGTGAAGTTAAATCTCAAGGCATCTTCGATCAATTTCGCAAAGAATGTATTGCTGATGTGGATACGAAGGTATGGACAATTTTGAATGCAATAATATTTGTAACGGATTCGAAGTTTTTGTCTAACTTATCAACAATAATTAAAATGTAATGTAATATTATATTAAATGTAAGTAAATTTGAATCATAAGTATTAGTATAAGCTTTTTTGAGTACTCGATAAATGTTTACAGCATAGTAAATATTTATGCAATTATGTAACATTTTACATATATAAAGTTCTTAATGTAGAGTCATTTTATATGTTCCTATTAAATAGTGGCATTCTATATTTAAAAGTTAGATATTAACTGATATTGGAATGCATATCTATTATATATTATTGCATAAGTAGTATTTTAATAAATAGTATATAGCATTATTTTAATAAATAGTATATAGTATTATATATTTTCAGCCAGCATATCAAAATTTAAGGACAAGAGTTGAAGGTTCTGTAAATTCATTTCTTAGTAAACAAACATGGAAGCCAGATTTAAACAAGAATCAGTTCAGAGAAACTTTGCGCAAGCATATACACGATGCGCCATATTTGGATGCTGGTGTAGAACGGATAGTGGATCAAGTAGTGAATCCCAAGGTTTATTCAGTTTTTATGCCACAAATAGAAGATGTAGTTTATAAGTTTTTAGGTATAGAAAGACCAAAAGTAAAGGAGAAAAATGGTGCTTGCGGTCTTAAAGATTTATTACCTAAAGATTTGGATCCAGTCTCACCAGAATCAGATAAGAATAGCTTAAAAGATTTATCTCTTGAATCTTTGGACACAAGTGAAAACTTAAATGAAAAGGAAGATGACAAAATATTCAACGAGCATAAGTTACAAGATCAGGTGCTGTATACTGATAAAGATAATACTGATTCTGAAAATGGTCATGTATCCTCTGAAGAGAAAATATTCAATGAAGCTTGTAAGATTCTTAGTGTGGCTAGTAATATAAATTTAAACATATCTGGTAAGTCAGATGATAAAATAGATGAAGAAGAAGAAGACAGTCCTACTTTCGAGCCAATTGACATTATGAACCTAAATGAATCAAATATGTCCAATGATTCGCATTTGTCAGGAATATCAGAGTTAACAAGTCACAGATCCAAAACTCCAGACTTTTCAAATGAATTGTCACAAGATAATTTTGACTGTAGTAATCAGGATTCTCAGCTCAGCAAAGTCTCATCAGATTCTCGGGTGTCAATTGTAACAGATTTTGGTTCTTCTAATCATGGTTCAGCACCAATATTTGACACATCAAAAGTTGACGAAACAATGAGGGATAAGTACGATGCAAAAAATAACAAAGATGAATTTAGAGCAATTAAAGAATTTGATTCATCTAGGAACAAAATAGCTAAGAATAATTTTGAATTCATTAAATGTAAAGACACTCAAGGATGTAAAGATTTAAAAGATATCAAAAGTACTAAAAGTACATCTAGAGAAAATTCTCATGATGTTACAGACAGTAGTGTTAAAGATAAGTGTGAATATAAAAGTTTGAAAGAAAAGATCAAGGACAGTGAATCTATTAAGTTTAAGAGCACAAAAGAAAAGATCAGCAGTAAGGATGCAAAGCATCCTAAAGATAAAAGTAACGAGAAGAAAAAAACTAGTAGTAATAGTAATATAAAGTATGATAAACATAACAAAAGTAAAATTAAAGAAAAAAATTATCAAATGAAAGATAATTTTGAGAAAGCTAAAGATAATTCGGAAAATGTAAAAGAGAACGCTAATAAATTGAAAGATGAAAAGCTCAAAGAAACAGATAAGAAGGATAATATTAACAAAGAAGCTAAAGATTTGAAGGATCTTTATAAAGAGAAAATTAGAGAACTTAGAGAGAAGAAAGAATTAACAGAGAAAGAGAAGTTAAATAAGGATAAACTTAATAAGGAAACTAAAGATAGAAAGGATTCTTCGAAAGACAGGAAGTCCAGCAGAAAAGAGCACAAACACTCTTCATCGTCATCGTCGAAAAACCTATCTGTGGATTATCATGAAAATAAAAATAGGACGTTAGCAGAGAAAATGGTAAATAGCAAGGATAAAAGGATTGACATAAAGGATAAAGTGAGGCGAGAGGAGAAACGATTGTCGAAAGATAGCAAAAGTAAAACTCATTTCAGTAATAAGATAGATCTATCGGATAAGTTTGAGAAATATGATCTGAAGAAAACTTCTAGAAGCGAGAAGGAAGATAAGACCATAAAAACAGATGTGAAAAAAGATGTTAAAGTGAGTGGCGACAAAATAGATGGTAAGAAGAACACAAAGAATTATTTTCAAAGTAAAACTTCAGATCGGAATGATAAGTTAGATAACAAAAAAGACTCAAAAAACGATAGCCAGCCTAAGGATAAGAAACGTAGAGAAGAAAAAAAACCTAAAATGAAGGATGATCATCCTAGTTTGCGGAAAAATTCGAATGATCGGCGTTCTACCGACAGAGATGGATCAAATGGTTCAAATAGCAAAACTTCGCAATCCAACAATTCATATTCAAATGTAACGAGCCAGAAATCAGGCTCGTCGAGTTTAACGAAGGAAAATCAGGTCGACAACTCTAACAGTGAAACATCCGATAACATCGAGGAAATGCAAGTGAATGACATGAAATTGTCTCATCATTCAAACTATAAATTGTCTCACAAAAGCGGTTTACAATCGATGAGTGACAAAAGTCACTTGAAGATCGAAACCGATGATCACGAAGAAGTGTACGATACACAGGAAGAAGTAGATTTGCATCAGACGAGTTTTCCATCGAAAAAAAGACATATGTACAGTGATGATGATGACAAGTCAACCTCCAATGATATAATTAAAAAACCAAAGTTCGCGAAAAATATACATGAAGCTAAGAAGTTAATGAAAATCAGAAAGCAAATGGAAAAGCAGAAAACCAAAGAAAATAAAACGGAGAAAAAAATAGCGCAAGAAATGGAACAAACTGGTCAGTCACATACAATAAGAGATGATGCTGACAATCTTGCAGGCATGCCGGACGATGAACGTGTTCAAATTATTGAAATTCCTGACGAGGAATATGACGAGCCTTATCCCGAAAAAGAATTTAATTTAATGTTGGATGAAAGATCAATAATAATGTTAGGAGATGAACCATGTGCGAACGATTTTCTTAACAGTCACTATAATAAAAAAGCAACATTGTCCAATATGGAGTTGTGTATAAGAGAATCCTTAAGTGAGATTGTATCGAATATTTCCCTAGGAACAATAGTTACGCAGTCGAATGATTTATATCGACCGACTTCTACTTTTTCATCTGCTGTTTCGACGACATATACCAAAGACACGGAAAATTTGCTGGTATTTAAAGAGGAACTTAAGGATGACTTCAAGGTATATACAAATGATAAGATACAGTCAAAAAGTGCAATTACATGGATAGAAAAATCTTCCGATAGTCCACAAATAAGAGAAACTTCTATTTCACCGAGTCGGGAGAAAGTTACATTTTTGAAAGAATCAGAATTTGCAAATAAAAACGCAAGACGATTAATAGAAGAGAATACGGAAGTATGGGATTATCATCGGAAAAAAATACGATATGATTATGAAGAGGTAGTTCTTAATGATTGTAAAACAGAGATACAAGATAATGAAGAAGCAAAATCGCAAAGTAAAAAGCAAGTAGAAACATTTACACAATCAAAAATTAATACAGATTTACGTAGCGATTGTACAGGAGCTACGTCTTTCGTTAGTGAAGACAACGAGGATTGCCTTTATTTTAAGACCGATAATGAAAAATCTGAGAAATTTTCGAATTTCTTAGAATCTCTAGAACTGGTGGAAAGTTCGTCTTTGGAAGATATAATAGAAAGTTTAGGCGGAAAAGTTGTTTCCTCGGTACCAAAATCCATAGCTTCTACATTTCCCAAACCCAAACGTTCGTCCAGTCCCTTATTAGATATATTAGTGAATAATTCAAATAATAATAATAATGGCCACAAACAGACACTGTCTTCATCTGCCAATGAAGATGTGCATAACGTTAAGAAGAGAAAATTATTCATGGCTAAGAAGTCAAGACTTCCGAGTTTTTGTAATACGCAAGGAATTTCAAATGGTGAAAATTTCGTCATGCCTCTGAGTCCAGACAGTGATGTATCCGCAACGAGCGAGAAAACGGTGTCATCTAATGCAATAAAAGAGGAAAAGAGGTATATATCATATGTTATTGCGAATTTTTTTTGTACGTAGTATTTATTTATACATTGAATATTTTTGAATTTAAATAGTAACATATGTCGCATATGTATATACTTGTTTGTATAATGGTTTAAACACGTTTTTTTTCTGATAAAGTTAGGAACGCATTAAATTACGATTACAAGCTATTGCTCGCACACTTGTGTGGTAATAATTATAAGAGGAATCGAAGTGATAGTACTATACAGCGTGAAAATAAATTGGATCAAGATAATGTGACAAAATGTGTCAATACATCGGAGAGTATTTTTGACTCATCTATGCGGTAGTAATGCTAAAAAAATCTTGTACTTCTAGCATATATGATATTATGACTGCAACAGAGGATTAGGAAAAACGTTCCATTTATAGCATCAACTGCGTACGAAAACGTTCTGTTAATAAATAAAAAAGCCACGGATTAGCCTGGTAAATGATCAAAGAAGATACAGGTTAAATTAAAGCAAACATTTTATCCTGATTTTAACATTATTGAATTTAGAAGGCACAATGGGATTTTATCCCATTTCATTATTCTATAAGAAAAAAAGAAGAAATTTTTAGAAGAAAATTGATAGGAAAGGATATTGAATTTACATTAATTTTTAATAATGATTATTAGATTTCTAATTATCCGGTAAATTTCTAATAAAAGTGCTTTTTATAATCTTAATACCAGAAGTCAATATTATCTTTGGTAATTTAACTGGTTGATTTGTGCTTATTTTACTCATTATTAATGTGTCATATTATGCATATAATGTTATAAATATTAGTTTTTTCTTATATTCTTATATGTCAGATTTTAATTATATTATATACTTATTTTATTGCTTATGCACTTAAAGGTAAATATATTGTTTAGGGATCACCTTCAATGGTGTTGTTGTTGATATACAGGATGGGGGGTTATAAGTTTACAACCCAAAGTGTGAAGGTAGATTAGGTTAAGACAAACATAAAAGTCCCATACCGTTTTGCGAGATTCGCAATAATTATCGAGTTATTAATGACAGAAATCTGAGGAGTGGGAGCGCGCCGACATAGATGATTGGAGAAGTATTGCAGCTACTCAGGCCACAGCGCGGCCCACTCGACTCAGCAACTGTTGGCGACGTGCAGCGAGACATAGGTCCGGCGAGATAAAACAACGAATAGCGGCGCATTGTCTTTCCCCTCGCCACGCACCGGTAACAGTTGCTGGATCGACTGGGCCGTGCTGCGGCCTAAGCAGCTGCAACGTTTCTCCAATCATCTATGCCGGCGCGCTCCCATTCTTCAGATTTCTGTCATTAATAATTCGATAATTACTGCGAATCTCGCAAAACGGTATGGGACTTTTATGTTTGTTTTAACCCAATCTTCACATTTCGGGTTGTAAACTTATAACCCCCCACCTTGTATATTATAGAACTCATCTTCCTGACTAACATTCAAGAAGTTTTATCTTATTTAAGGCTTATTGTTTAGTAAAAAGTTATCAAAAAAAGAAGTTCCATAAATAGAGTTTATTTTTCCGACAGAGTATATGTATATATAAAAAATGTTAAACATTACATATGAGCAGAGGGGAAGGATGGAGCCTCTCCCCGTACATTCTCCTCCCCAAAGAAAAATGTAACCTAATCCAACTTATATATCTTTGCATATGTTTGAGCATTACGTGTTTTAGGGGGATTTCTTCAACAACTTCTAATCATATGACAAAGATGTATAAATAATTTAAATTAAGTTAGATTAGATTTCTAACAGGAGGGTGGAGCCACTCCCCCCTTCATATGTACTGTATAATATTTTTTAAAGCAAATGTCCACAAGTATTACTTCATCAAAAACCATATATTTTTTTTAATTAGGAATTAATAGAATTAGCTATAAAAAGACATGTACTTTTAACAAAATTTTAAGGGGGACTTAAGAATTTTGTAGAAAATATCTGAAAAATATTATTTTTACATCGACAGATGCGTTTTACGCAAAATTTGTCATATATTACTAATTACGAAATGTGATGTTAGAGAAGTTTTATTGCGATCAAAATCAAATCAAATATGTTGCGAATCAAATTAAATATGTTGTTAGGATTTTTAGTTTTTAAAAGACGTGTCGCAATGGTTAATAAGATATTCATGGTTAAATATGAAGTCTATAAATATGGAGAATAGAAAAGCTATGAATTGTATTATTGGTCATTTAATAAACAGCTTTTAATTATGTTCATTTAAATTCAATGGTTTTTTAGGTCGCTGATTATGAATCCGATGTTAAAATTGACCAATTCAAAATGATGAATTTATTGTAACAGACATTTATTAAAGTTATGATATCTGCGTTATATTGAATCCATCATTTTTAATTTATCAATTTTGACGTAGACAAATTCATATTTAGCAATTTAAAAAACTACTAATGGTACTTTTACGGTACAGTGGAATGTTGAGTGTTCTACCTTTCTTCTTTTAGATTTCGAAATTTTTCAAGGACTTTAACAAAAAATATTCTATAAGATCTTAGAACATTAACAAATGCAACAAAAGTGTATACAATTATTAACAATTAATAATTGCAAAAGTTATATAAATAAATAGTCGAAATTAGCATATTTTGAAAAAATGTAGTTCTCATGAACCTTCTATCAAAATCATTACACAATTTTCTTTCATATTCATAAGGAAATATACAGAAGTGTCTTCCAATTTTGATGAGCTTGAAGTATACAGGATGTCTCAGAACTTTGGCACACGGGCTCCGTAAGGACATGGAGCTAAGTGAAAGGAACAAAAAAGTCCTGTACCATAATGTGAAAATCGTAATAGTTTTTTAATTATAACAGCGCAAAGTTAGGCATTTTCCACGCCCAGCGCGGCCTATAGACGCTCCGTGGCAAGCTGTGTGCGTAGGGGCTGAACGATAACGCGGCTCGCGCTGACCGTCGCGCGGCGTCAAAGCGCCAAGACGCCATCGTGACAGTCAGCGCAAGACGCATTATCGCTCAGCCCCTACGCACACAGCTTGCCGCGGAGCGTCTATAGGCCGCGATGGGCGTGGAAAACGCCAAACTTTACGCGGTTATTACTAAAAAACTATTACGATTTTCATATTATGGTACAGGACTTTTTTGTTCCTCTCACTTAGCTCTATGTCCCTACGGAGCCCGTGTCCCAAAGTTCTGAGACACCCTGTATAACTGCAAAATAATATCTCCATATATCATTTATTTTAAAAAATGTTTATTCCTTTGAAGTATACCTTTCTCTGTTCAACAGCTTTTATGAAAATTTGCATATAATGGTTTTTGGTGACGCTGATTATGAATCCGCTATTGTCTATACACAAAAGGAAGAGCTTTGTGGCCATTTAAAACAAAAATAAAAAGTCCAAAAGAATAAAACAAAAAAAAACAAAAAATTATGAAAGCATTAAAAAATAAAAAAAAGCGAAAAGGATAACGACAAAAAACAAAATAAATATCAAAAGGACAAAAGATAAGAGAAATTAAAAAATAACAAACGTAGAAACAAAAATAAAATAAAAAATAATACAAAGATAAAAATTTTCATAAATAGAAATAAATATTTTTAGATTTTTTTTTTAATTTCCGGCATTGGATACTGTTAGTTATTGGATTTCATAAGTTGGCAAAACTGCTCCAATTCCGATAACGGATTCATAATGATCCTGAAAATTTTTATATACCAATTTTCACGGAAATTGAAAATTTTTGAAATTTTGGTTCGTCATAATGGATCCGCCATTATGAATTTCGAAATTCCGTCAGCAGATTCCTAATCAGCGACCCCAAAAATTCATAAATGTAAATTTTAATGAAAAACTTTTTGAATAAAAAAATGAATCTTCAAAGTTTTAAAAAGTATTGTATATATGCAACACTATGCCGTAAAGGGTTAAGTAGATTAATTAAAAAAAGGAATATTTTGAGTATATTTACTATATTTATTTAAAAAATGTTTATTATATATATATTTATTTAGAAAACTTAACAGAGATTAAATTAGGATAAATGTATGTAAGTTTTGTGTCAATATAAGAAATGGAGAGTGATATACAGGGTATCCCATTTTAAATAATAATCCAGCCTAATACCTCGAAAACTAAACCCAGTAGACAAAATGTTTCAGACAAAAGTTGTTTAGCTCGAAGAGGAACATAAGGTGGTGCCATTGATTTGACCTTGGATATTCCTCTGAAGGTCACGTGAAGGTTACCTTCAATTTTCTAAATCTATTTTTCATTACATATTATAGCTCATCTTGAGAGCTTTCCAAAACACTATAACTAAGTTACTTTTCGTTAAGTACTTGTTAAATTATAAAACAAGATCGAGACTGATCCAACCGATTAAGGCAAGATCGCGCGGAACTGATCCAGACGATCCGATCCATGTCAGAATCTAGTTTTTGTGTGAAAGGATTATATTGATCTTAATAAGTGTTCAAATATTTGTCTATTATTATCCACACATAATTGAACTCGATGTTCAAAAATGTCAACTGTCGATAAAAGTATATTTCTTAGAATGTTACGGCAGGTAAGAATTATACGCTCATTTTTTGCCATCAGCCATCATGGATCAGTCCCGGTTGGATGGACCGATTAAGGCAGAAAATGTTGCGTGAGTACAAAGGAATTGAGTAATCCTTTTGGAGATGGTTACTCTGCTGATACTATGGGATATCAGTCTCAAATTTTCGTGGAAGAAAAATTGCATAAAAAGATAAATTTATAAAAAAACTATGATTACTACAAGGATGAGAATATGCAAAGGAGCGCACTGTCGGCGTGAGTGTGTTGAGTTAATCAATTGAGTTATGATGGATGCGTGTTCTGGGAAAAAATAGACGGTTAAGCAACTCACTTTGGGGCCCACGATTAGTAATCAAATTATTCAAATTGCTCATAACCCTAATTTTACATAATCTCGTATTTGGATTAGAAATACATCATCAAAATGATGACGTCAGAGGAATAGCATCAGTTAAAAAGCCTAAAGACTGACTTAAATAAGTATGAATGTCATGAATGTTAGTTATGAAAAGATATCTCGAGTCTTCCACAGTTTTATCATCGAACATTGATTTTGCAGTAATTGAATATCTCAGTTAGACAACGATGATAAACGTATTAAGTAACCAGTAATAAAAATCAGAAATTGATAATTTCGAAACAAGTATGTTTAATCTGAAATCATTGTTACAGATCACTGATTTTGGATAGTCAAATTGAAATCAGAATTGTAACTCAAACTTTTCCAAAAGGCACGTTCGAGTTAACAACTACAATTCAATTTCACTATCCTAATTTTTAAATTTTATATCTACAAATTTTTAGGTTATAATTTTTAGGTTATATATGTAGAAATGGTTATTCAAATGACAATCCACTGTATTGCAACTTTCAAGCCTTATAACTTAACAAGTACTTAATGAAAAGTAACTTGGTTATAGTGTTTTGGAAAGCTTTGGAGATGAGCTATAAGAATATGTAATGAAAAATAGGGGGTCCCATTAAAAAAATTGAAGGTGACCTTCACGTGTGCTTCAGGGAATTATCCAAAGCCAAATTAATGGCACCGTCTTATATCCCCCTTCAAGCCAAACAACTTTTGTCTGAAACATTTTTATCTACTAGATTTAGTTTTCGCGATATTGGGCTGGATCATTAAAAATGGGACACCCTGTATATTTGCGCTTATATTTATGCATTGTACTGTACGTACGCAAACATTTACTAATATGATTAACTTTAATATTTTATTGTTTGAAAATTATTATTTATACAGGTTGTCCCATTTTAACTTTCGCATTAAACAATCTCGAAAACTATGAAAGATATTAAAAAAAGCTAAAACACGTTTTCCATGATTTCGAAGGGGAAAGAGAATGGCATTATCAGTTTTTTTATTTGGAGGGCATTTTCAAGGTCAGTTGAAGGTCAACTTTTAAAATAGAAAGCTCAATTTTTTATTACATCTTCTTTTTCTACCAATTAATTTTAACAACTTTTGTCTGAAATATTTTTTTATTTGCCTAATATTTTTTGAAATATTTAAGAAAAACTTGGTAATTTTTTCAACATTTAATTTACGATATCACGTTAACTATTCGTCGAAAGAAAAAATAGTATCAGACTTTTTTACTTTATTTACTATCAAGAATATATTACTATAATAGTGCCCTAACTTTTGTTAATTTAATAATTTAATTTAATATGTTAATTATTAATTTAATAATTTTGAAATTTCCAAAGGTCAATAAGTTAACAAAAGTTAGGGCATCATTATAGTAATATATTATTGATAGAAAATAAAGTAAAAAAGTCTGATACTATTTTTTCTTTCGATGAATAGTTAACGAGATATAAGTTGAATGTTGAAAAAGTTATCAAGTTTTCCTTAAATATTTCAAAAAGTATTAGGCAAATAAAAAAAATGTTTCAGACAAAAATTATTAATATTAATTGGTAGAAAAAGAAGATATAATAAAAATTGGGCTTTCTATTTTAAAAAATTAAGTTGACCTTCAACTGACCTTGAAAATAAAAGCCCTCCAAGTAAAAAACTGATAATGCCATTCTCTTTCCCCTTCGAAATCATGGAAAACGTGTTTTAGCTTTTTTTAATATCTCATAGTTTTCGAGATTTTTTGATGCGAAAGTTAAAATGGGACAACAGTATGTATATACAGGGTGTTTAGTTTTAATCTCCCCAGGCAAATATATCGAAAAATATTGAAGATACGGAAAAACGTTTCAGACAAAAGTTGTTTGGTTCGAAGGGGAACATAAGATGGTGTCATTGGTTTAACCTTGATGTGCCAAGGTCACGTGGAGTTACACTTTGTTTTTTTAAATAGAATCACATCTTCCACTGCACATTCTTGTAGCTTACCTCGAGAGCTTTCCAAAACACAATAATGAAGCCTTTTTTTAGCCAGTACTTTTCGAGTTACGGAGCTTGAAAGTTACAATTCTACTGGGCATTAGCATTACCCAAGATGCACCGGCCAGTGAAGGCAAGACACTGATCCAGCCAATGAAGGCAAGACTGATTGACTCTGTAGGATCATATCGAAGTCACATTGAATGTATACATATTTTTTATCTACAGCTGCTCAAATGTACCACCATTCTGTTGGATACATAATTGCAACCGTTTTTCGAATGCACCGACTGTTTTTCTGAGTACGTTGGCTGGTATACTTCTACATGCTCGTTTAATGCGGTCCTTTAGGTCTTCAGCTGTGATATATGCGGTCTGGTAAATAGCATTTTTTATATTTTATCATAATATTTCATTACCAATGATAGTAAGAATTATTTTGTAAGGACAAATAAATATTTTAATTTTGGTTTGACGGAGGGTACAATCTCATCTTATTTCGTATACGAGACCGTTCCTGCGGCAGAGTGTCTCGCGCGTGATCGGTGGCTCGGCCGCCGCGCTTTGAGAAGTAGTGGGAGAAGCACAGGCGTTGCCTTTGAAATCGACTCGCTGTGCTCAATTCATTCCTAGCATCTCCAGCAAAGCACTGTTGTAGACTGCTACCACAATACACTTTCATTAGGCTCCTATTCAGCTGATTGTTTTTAGTTAAAATCGACTCGAGTTGGATCTTATTACGACGATTTGTTCGATACGTTTGGTTATTAATGTATTAAGTAAGTATTAAGTAAACTTATTTTATTCTTTTTCGTTAATTGTGTCATTATCAGCATGGCAGATTACATATCTTCAGAAATTGTTGATATGATTGGTATTTATTATGTCGCTGATAATAATGCTAGAGAAGCAGCTCGTCAATATTGAGATAGGTATCCAGATAGACATCCCGATCATAAAGCAATTTTGCGTTTAATAGCTAGAGCGCGTACGGGATAGATAAAACGCAAACGTTGTAAAAAACCATTAAATAACGACGATGCTATTATCGTAACTACATTAGCAATACATTAGCAGTTATATTAATATTAATAACGAATCCGCACATTAATCAACGTCAGATTAGTCGTGAATTAAATGTGTCCTGCGACTTTAAATAAAATTTTACATGGGAATTACATTCATCTTTATCACATTTCACTTAATCAGGAGCTTTCTGATAATGATAAAGTTCTTCATGTCGCATTCTGCAGATGGGCTGTAGCTCAAATTCAGCTCGATCCCACATTTTTTTCTCGTGTTATGTTTAGCGACGAAGATATATTTGAGAGCAGTGGCATACTGAATCGGCATAATAGCCATTATTATTCTGATATCAATCCCCACTAGGTTCGTCATGTAGACAATCAGCATCGGTGGGAGGTGATAGTTTGGTGTGGTATTTTAGATAGTCATATTGTTGGACCCCACTTTTTTGATAACAATGTTAGTTAGTTAGTTAAATAAATATGTATACATTCAATGTGACTTCGACGTGATCCTATAGAGTCTTCCTATAGAGTCAATCAGTCTTGCCTTCACTGGCTGAATCAGGGTCTTGCTTTCACTGGCCGGATCAATTTTGGGTTTTGCCTTCATTGGCCGATGCACCTTGGGTAATGCTAATGCCCGGTAGAATTGTAACTTCCAAGCTCCACAACTCGAAAAATACTGGTTAAAAAAGGTTTCATTATTGTATTTTGAAAAGCTCTCGAAGTAAGCTACAAGAATATGCAGTGGAAAATAGGTGATTCTATTTAAAAAAACAAAGTGTAACTCCACGTGATCTTGGCACGTTCACTCAAGGTCAAACCAATGACACTATCTTATGTCCCCTTTCGAACCAAACAACTTTTGTCTGAAATGTTTTTCCGTATCTTCCATATTTTTCGACATATTTGCCTGAGGCGATTAAAACTAAACACCCTGTTTATTGTAGTTTCGGCATTTTTTGTATGAGAATTTTTTTTTTAGAAAATCTTTCCCAAAATATTTTCTATAAGAAATAGAATATCTTATACATATAACTTATTTTAATTAAAATACATTTTAAAAAAATACATTATTTTAATTAAAATACATTGAAACGTTTTTTTTTCGTATAAAATTATTCCGAAAAAGATAAATTACCTAGTCATTGGTAAACACTTCACAATATTTTTCATTTGAGAAATTAAAGAACAGTTAAGCATTATGATGATTGACTATTTTCCTTTATTCTTCAAAGTCCTAAAAAAGAAATGTGTTGTAACCTTTATACTACAGTCTACAAATATTCTGTTTTTATTCATTATAAATCCTTTTGTATTTATTTTGTTCCTATTTATTTGTTTCCACTACATCTATTTCTATCCTTAAAATGTACAGATAAAATATATTAATGTTAATGTTCATTCAAATATTATTGAATGTATTCGCTACCATCGTTTGTCTGACAAACTGCCTGCTATAGCTCAACTACATTTTTAATTTTTTATGCCATAGAATAAGACTGATTCCATATGATATGATAAACGTAGGCGTATCATAATGTTAGCCGGATATAATACCAAAATACAAATTCAGACATATAGTGCGACGCTATTTTCCAAGCGCCGGCAAATTTCCGTCGGTCCACTATGCCACAGTCGCTAATGCGCGAGACCACAAAGTATTATTGTTGGGCGCCACACGGACAGTCGCATCGCTCACCAACGCTAATCGCCAAGCTCGTGACCGCGACGCGGGAATCCGACGAGACCGGTAGCTCCTTGAGATTTAAAGTCGGGAGACGGGATGGGTTCGATCGGAAATCGGGACAGTTTGAAGAAAGATAACGAACGGTGTTCTAAATATCGAGGTCACAATTTATTATTTCGGGAATCGGCACGCTCCGAAACCCTGCGGGACGATACAATTTTTCCCTGCGCTTTCTCGCGAGATCGATACCGCTCTACGCAACGGAACCCACTTTTGAACGGGACGCAAACACCGGAACACCGAAAATATGCAGGTGGACGGCCTTACAGTATGCGGGAACCTCCCGGCGGCGTGGTCCTGGACGGTCGTCGGGCGGGTCGCTCCCTTCGCTGGGTCGGTCACAGCCGGCGGTCATCGCTTCGTGCTTCCTTTTTCCCGCCTTCGTTCGGCCCTCGGCATCGCACGGTACACCTCGTTGCCTCCGGTAGCGATCGGAACACTAAACAAAATCTCTGTTGCGAGCGGAACACAAAATTTTGTCCCCTTATCGAGCGGAAAAACGAGTCTAGTTTTACGTGACGAAATCCGATCTGCTTCTTTCGCACGAAAAACGGAATCTCAATCTAATCTATTCTTCTCGCACGAAAAACAGAATTTCTTCCTTCCTTTCTTTCTTTTGTCTCTCCGTTTCGGGAGGGGTTCCTCTCTCCCCGTTCCTCGCTCTTCCGACTGAACGGGAATCCTCTCGTGAATCGCTGTTGTCGATCCGCGTAATATATGCTCTCTCTCTCTCTCTGTCTCTCTCTCTCTCTCTCTCTCTCTCTCTCTGTCTCTCTTTCTCTCTTTCTCTCTCTCTCTGTCTCGCTCTGTGTTCCGCGAGCATTGTCTTCGGGTCCGTCTAGACATTGTTTTTCTTCGGCGAGCGGGCCACGCGCCGTGGTCGTGGTCGACGGTATCACACCTCGCTCCTTCCGTCTCCGTCTAGGCTTTGTCTAGCAACAAACACGGCAGCAATAACCTCTTTCGGGACGACATATAATTTTATAATAAGAGACGATAATCGAGAGCAATCACCTGATCGTGCCGTGCCAGTCGATGAGCGACGTTCTCCACGTCCTTCCTGCTCCTCCTGTCCTGCTGGTCGGCTCGGGAGGTCCAGGGGCACAAAATCGTGGGACGCGAGACCGTCTCACCTGCACGCTCTTAACATTAATTGATTTTGCTCCAATTATTATGATGTTTCGAGGAGTCAATTCGAACTCCCTATGTACCGCGCGAAGAATTCTGCCCTCCCCCCGCGTCGCGACCGAGGTCTCGCCTCCTCGTGACGGGCGCCCCCGCGGCTGCCACGTCACAATAGAAAAAAGGGAGAAAAAAGAAATATGTGATATAACTAATGTCATATTGCTCAATATCAATATGCATACATTTTTCATATTATATAGAGTTTATCAACATATGAATATCTGAACAAAATATTCTACTAGAGTAAGATCTAATCAGCCGTTCTGAGCAGAAAATTATGATATTTTTGTAATAGTTTCATAGTAGCTTTTTCGGAAATATTCGGTTTTATACCAGCTCGCGATCAAACTGTGACCCATGTCAACTATCATCACTGTGACACGTATATAAAAAGGGGTAAGTGACAGAGAGAGAGGGAGGAGGAGGGAGGGAGGGAAAAAGGGAGAAATAGGAAAGGTGAACGAGGGAGGGAGGGAGAAAGAGAGAAGGAAATAATATTTTTAAAGAGTATTTACTATACATCAAAGTATTGTGTCAATATATTATACAATGTATATTATATAATTAAAGTAGATATGTGTAAGCCTAATATTAGCTAGTCGAACTGAATTATTCGAAATGCCGTAACGTTCTTTTTACTAAAAATTAATACCATCTTGTCTTAATCGGTAATATATATTCTGTTCAGATATTCATATGTACATGATACAGCTGATTTATACAAATTTTGTTTGTTTATATAAACATAAATACAAAATTTATCATATGTATGGTAGCGAACATGTTAAAGAAAGTTAAGTTAAATTTAAGTTAAGTTAAAGTTAATTTGATCACAGTGTAATTTTTTAAATGTTCTGCCTTAAAATTGCAGCCGAAATAGGAGCAGTCAACGATACTCGAGTGATGACTTGTATAAACCACGCCCATTATTTTCAAGTTCTTCTCGTCGAAGCAGACGATCTAATCAAGTATAGCTAGTGCTACATGGATTCAGATGTTGAATAAATTTATACATTGTACAATTTTAAAATATACTTTCCTGTCTTGCTGCGTAATATTAGCATAAATAAGCATGTGTTGACTTATTATATATGTAATGTTTGTACTAATGTTATATAAAGTACTAATTTATCATGGAATTATAACAATAAGTATACATCAAATTTTATGTTTAAATTTTATCTTTTAAATATTTACTTACACAATTTAATACTTCATTAAGTAATAAGTACATATCTACTTGTATGTGCGTATGTATATGCGTGCACATACGTACATATGTATGTATGCATCTATTTATGTATATATGTGTATATGTATATATGTATATATGTAAGTACGTATATATGTACGTATGTATAGTTGTACATGTATACTACGCGCATAAAAAGGCATATTAATATATATGCATTCAATACAATTTTTAAGTTATTAAAATTTCGAAATGGCGGTTTTAATGTAATGAAAAAAACATTCCAACGTAATTGTTTTCGCATATGAATTAAAACTAAAAATCATAAAAAAGGTTTTGTATTTATTTTTACAAAAATATAAATTAAAACCTATTAAAACAATCTTTAACATACATGCATGGACACATATATACACGTTAGGTATACATATTAAATTCGGTGCCTTTTTGTACAAAATTGCAAATTTATTTATTAAGAAATTATAATAAACTCAATAATTAAAATAGTTGCTGTTGGTGCCGGTGATTATCTAGCGTGTAATTATATAAAGATAGAGACTATTCTTTGATTCCAATAATTTTGAAATATATTATCATGGTCGTCGCCATAAGTAATGTCGTGAAGGTCTCGGTATTGAAACTAAAAATTTTAATATATTTACTATTTAACATAAATATAAGATTTCTTAAATTGTCTTCTTAAATAACTTTTCAATAGATAACAAGAGCCATAGAAAGGAAGAAAAAGAGGGATAAGAAGAAGGAAGAAGGGTGGAAGGGTTAAAACACTTTTTCCCTTTCCTTTTTTCTTTTTTCTGTCCCCCTTTCTTTCTCTTTCTCTATCCCTTTTCCATCCTGCCCCATCCACCCTTCTTCCTTCTTCTTATCCCTCTTTTTCTTCCTTTCTATGGCTCTTGTTATCTATTGAAAATTTCTTTCTTTCTTCCTTTCTTCCTTTCTTGTTATCTATTGAAAAGTTTATTTAAGAAGACAATTTAAAAAATCTTATAGTTATGTTAAGCAGTAAATATATTAAAATTTTTAATTTCAATACCGAAAAGCTGTGTTTATGTATATATATATATATATATATACACAAGTATATGTATACATTTATAAATAGGATAAAAGAAAGAGTATAGGCCAGGGAAGTTTCACATCTGTTCCAGTATTTTACCGTAGAGTCCTAATCTAAAGGAGCATAAATAATCTAAATACAAATAATCTAAGCACTAATAATCTAAAGGAGCGTTTTCTTTTTCGTGGTTCCCATAGTTGATATATTGGGCGCGCAACAGGCAGCTAATCGCTTGTAAACAAGATAATCTCTGTATATCTAACACAATAAATAAAAAACATAAAGAAAGAACGATATTGCCCGGAATATCGATAGGTGTTAATGTAACATATATGAAATTACCGAAAACAAAACATTGGCGGTATAACTCGAATGTTTGGAAATATAATATACAAGAAAACATAAAAACGTTTTAAGGATATGCGTATTATGCAGTTATGAATATTGTTGTCAGGTTTATAATAAAAACAATGATCCATATTCAGAACATGCTTATAACTATGTTAATGCGCTGTTAACTAATCAGAAGGCATATTGCGTGGCTTTTCATTGGTTAACAGCGCGCTGACATAGTTATAAGCGTGTTCTGAATATCGTCTCTAGATTTTTATATTAAATCGTAAAATGTATATGTGTGTGCATGTGTACATGCGTGCGTTGCGTGTATGTATGCGCATGCGCACGTGTGTCTGTGTAAGTACGTGCGTGCGTGCTCATCTATGTGTTTACTTTAATCCTTTGAAACATGATAGGATCCCACCTTTTCTTTTTTCATTTTTAATTATTTAAGCTATCTTTTTAATACTAATTTTAAACTGTCGCAGTCATTGATATAATCAAAGTGTTTCTTCTGGATGGATACCGTGTCGTAATTCAGCTTTGTGCCGACGTTTCGCAAACATTGCAGCTGACATCATCAAAGCTAGGAGCTCCGATATTGAGTTGTCCTGGTTTGTACGAGATATATCCAGAAAGTAAAAAATATAAGGGCTGTGTAGGGATTTTTTTGTTGCAAAGTTGGCACCCGTGACATGTAGAGGGGTTCGTAACGGTCAAAATAAGCCATCGAGCGCCTCAGTCAGTTACGAAATGTCGCAGCAGTCTAATACGTCAATCAGTGCATCCGCCGTTCGCTCCACCTACAGCAGGTGTGAGATTCGTTCCAGTCATTCGGTTCCTCACTTTGCGTAACGAATCGGCGGCCAGTATCCATCGCCAGCTCGTGGAAACTCTTGAGTCAAAAAGACAGTCTCTGCAGTGGCGCCATACCCATTCTCCATCCTCCAAAAAATTCAAAGTTCAATCTTCAGAGAGGAAAATCATGACATCCGTGTTTTGGGACCGGAAAGGGCTTTTGTTGGTCGATTTCATGCCCAAAGGGACCACCATCAATGCTGCTGCATATTGTGAGATCCTAAAGAAGTTGAGAAAAAAAATCAAAGACAAAAGGAGGGGAATGCTGACTTGTGGTGCGTCCCTCCTTCAACGCCAGACCCCATACCGCCCGGCTCACTTAAGACCTGCTCGTGTCGTTTGGATGGGACATTGTGACTCACCCACCCTACTCCCCTGACCTGGCACCCTCGGATTACCATCTTTTCAATAAATTGAAGGAGTTCTTGGATGAACAGCGCTTTTCGAACGATGAGGAGGTCATGCAGACTGTGACAAAGTGGCTTCAGGAGGTGGGGCGAACGGTATACGACGAGGGTATACAAAAGCTGGTGCCCAGGCTTCAAAAGTGCATTAACCTCAACGGCGATTATGTGGAGAAATAATAACATATTTTGGCACATACCATGTAAATTTCAATAAAATATATTCATTTTTCGATTTTAAACAATTGTTGTATTCTTACTTTCTGGATGTACCTTGTAGTTGTCCTTATATACTCTCCCATTCTTCTAAGTGGGGGTTGGGAGAAATGGGCCAGCTGGCCAATTAATATAATTGGTCGAAACATTTCCCCCACCCCGTTTCCCATTTCTCTTAACCCCCACTTAGAAGAATGGGAGAGTATATAAAGACAACCACGTATGAGTGGCGTTGGAGTATTTATTGTATGCACAGAGCCATCTATTGAAGAAGAAGGAGATAAGGACAACCATAAATCAGGACAACTCAATATCGGAATCGTGATGATGTTAGCTGCAATGTTTGCGAAACGTCAGCACAAAGCTGAATTACGACATGGTATCCATCCGGAAGAAACACACTTTGATTGCTATTTTTTTAATATATTCGTCCGAATTTTTTTCACTTCTAAAATATGTTAGATATTGATATACGTGTTAAAAATGTAAAATGTCAATTTTTTTTAAATTGAAGCATCCTATAAATAAACAAATTGCATAAAATTATATATTTTTCAGTAAAAATGCATTTAACGGGTTAGTCTATAAAAACAGTCGTAACGAAACTTGGTCATTTTACGTTTTTGAGGTCGCTGATTACGAACTTGTTATCAGATTTCCGAAATTCAAAATGCCGGATCCAATAGGCGGAACAAAAATGTTCAAAATCCTTCGATTTTGACAGAAATAAGTACATGGAGGATTTTGGGTCGCTGATCACGAATTTATCAGATTTCCGAAATTAAAATCCTAATAATATCATCAAAGTTAGCCATTTGGAGTCGCCATATTGGATTTGCCATTTTGAATTTTTTAATTTCAATTCTGTATTTGTCATTTATGATCGGAAAAACATATATATACCGAGTTTGGTACATATCCATAATATCATATCAATGTTAGCCATTTGAAGTCGCCATATGGAATCCTCCATTTTGAATTTTAAAATCTTGACTCCAGATTCGTAATCAGCGACTCAAAAAACCGCTATATACATAATCAGTTTTTTTTATTATTGCATAGAAACATTCGTACTTCAAAGAATTAAATAAATGAAAGAGAAACTTAATGCAATAAACAGCATATCTTTAACAAATTCTCTACAAATATTTTAATACTTGTAAGTAGAAAATATTGGGTCTGGGAAAAAGTTAGTGGTGTTTTTTTAGTAAAATTCAACTGGTTTTCTTATAGTGTGAAAATGAATTTATTTAAACCAAATATGCTCCATTATTATCGACAATGTTTCGCCATTTTACGGGTAGAGCCATGATGCCATCAGTGAAAAACTTCTGTGGTTGAAAAACTGAATCAAGTGGTTTTCACAGGCTTCTTTTGAAACCAGTTTAATTCCATTGAGAGAGTTCTGCAGAGATCGGAACAAGTGATAGTCAGAGGGTGCTATGTCTGGACTATACGATGGATGCATCAAAACTTCCCAACCAAGCTCTCACAATTTTTGACGGGTCATCAAAGAAGTGTGTGATCGGGCGTTGTCATGATGGAAGACAACACCTTTCCTATTATTCAATTCGGGTCGTTTTCTTTCAATTGCTTGGCGTAATCTCTCTAGTTGTCCACAGTAGAGTTGAGAATCAATCGTCTGACCAACTGGAAGTAGCTCATGGTGGACGATTCCCTTCCAGTCCCACCAAACACACAGCATCACTTTTTTCGGCGTCAATCCTGGCTTCACGAACGCTTGTGACGGTTCACCATCCCTTATCCACGATCTTTTACGCTTCCGATTGTCGTACGTGATCCATTTTTCATTACCGGTTATGACACGTTTCAGAAATGGCTCGATTTCATTGCGTTTCAGCAGCGCATCGCAGATGTTAATTTGGTCTATCATGTTTCTCGCGCTCAACTCATGAGGAGTTGAGCGCGAGAAACATACATCGAGCTTCTTTTTGTAGCTAGCTTTGTGTAAATGGTTCAAAACAGTTTTGTGGTCAATGCCTTACTGTCATTGTAGATCACGTTTTAAGGCTCATCTACAATGGCTGCAAGAATAAGGTTCTAAGCGTAAGCAGAAAAGGCTCGTTTACATTGGCTGCGTTCCGATATTCACTGCCAGTATTGAAAATATATACTTTATGTCACATATATTATAGATTTTCAATACTGGCAGTGAATATCGGAACGCAGCCATTAGCTGTAAGAGTAAAGCCCCTTGCACAATGCCAGGCAATAAGAATAAAATTAGACCAATCACAATAGATTATTCTTGTAATAGTCGATTGTGATTGGTCTATTTTTATTCTTATTGCTTGTTGCCTGGCATTATGCAAGGGATCTAAGGGCCAGAGCACAGACTTCTGCATAACGCATAATACACAACGCATAATGCCTCGTCTACAATGGGGTCGTAGAGTCATAAAATATAGTCGTAGAGTCGTGGCGGTAGTCGCTTGAGAGATCGTAATCGCTGTCGTTCAAGTTAGGATCGTCTACAATAGAGTCGTAAAGTCATAGAATACGGTCGTAGAGTCGTAGCAATGGTCGACTGAATACCTCGTCTACAATAGAAGTCATAGAGTCGTAAGTCGTACAAATTGACCAATCGCGGTCGATTATTTTTCTCTTACCGGACTATGATTGGTCAATTTCTACGACTTACGACTCTAAAGGCTCGTCTACATTAGCTGTAAGAGTAAGGCTGTAAGGTTGCAAGACACGAAATGAAATATTTTCATTCGCTGACAGCTTACGTTGCAGCCTTACAGCCTTACAGCCTCTTATAGCTATTGTAGACGAGCCTTACGACTTCTATTGTAGACGAGGTAGAAAGGTTATTTTCGATCGCAAAATACTTGCAAGCACAGTCGCTTGAGTTGGTTCCAATCCAATTTCAGCGATTATTGTAACGACTTGAGCTACAATAGACTAATCAGAGGAAAGATTTTATATATCACGCTATGTGACCAACGTGGGAAAATGATATCGGTGTGTGGACGGCACTTATTTATTCATTTTTGATAAAGTCACTTTCACAAATTTCATCAGTATCACAAGGATCAATGATAAAGAATTTATCAGCAAAATCGCCTACTTGCAATAAAAATTTTATTAATATTTCTGAAGGCAAATGATTGATAAATTACTATTTTCCACAGAAAACTTAATCATTAATTACATTCTTAACACTTCTAAATAAATTTCAGATAGCGAGAATATTGATCCAGCAAATAAGTATAACCTCAAAGTGCCTAAAACAGATATTAGAAAAAAAAAGAATATAAGTCTTGATATGAATTCTCTAATTATGGAATTATCACAGGCTGTTACTGCAGCCTGTTCAGCTTTGCCAGCATTGCTGAACAACTTCCACGCCAGATACAGAAGAAGAGAAAAGTATGGTGACAGTCTTATTACATGAAATAAAACTTGTACCTATGCAACAAAGAATAAAATGTTTTATCAAACTGTTGGAAATATTGGAATCATTTCAGCATGAGTGAATAATTATATAGTCATTGCTGATAGAAAATATTAAAAATATAATTATCCTAATATAGCATATGTTATAGGATTCTATATGGAATATTGTCAGCAATTAGCAGAGAAAGTTATGTAAATGTTATAAAATTGATCTGATTGGTATATATTTTTAAATTCAATCAAGATTAAAAGCATACCATCAATCAGATTCACGTATTTTTACATAGTTGCAAAACTTTCTTCTCTATATTCTCTATATAATAGTTGTACTGTTAAAAGAAGAAAACTCAATATGAATATTAAAAGTAATACTTTTATGGAATGTACAGTTTAATCATGAAACAGTAGCCTTGCTTTGTGGTATCAACAGATTTTCATAAGATATATCATCTTATATATCTCCTTTTTATATACCTTTTTATATATTTCCTTTTTCTAAGAAAAGGTCTGACAATATGGCACAAATAATCATATCGGAGGTGTCATTCGTGTCATACTAAAAAAATTTGTCATGATCTGTCTCATATACCTCTTTAAATTGTTTATTGAAATATCCTAAATAATCTCTGCTTCTATTTATAGGTCTTATCCACTATCTTCTTTGTCTTTTTCGTCTTAGATATAAATATATCGATATTAAATTCAAATGGTAAGCATTTAATAACAGAAATACTACAAATTGCACGGAATTCCATTATATTTCTATTTCAATAACACACATAAATCTAATCGATCATTCGTATTATTGTACGGGCAATATCCTGCTCTCTGATTGGTTTACACTCCATTTCAGCGACTAATTGAACTTTGTACAAGCATCGCCATAGAACTCAGCTCACGACTTTACGACCCCATTGTAGACATAGCATAAGGCTGTAAGGTTGCAAGACATGAAATGAAATATTTTCATTCGCTGACAGATTACGTTACAGCCTTACAGCTTTACTCTTACAGCTATTGTAGACGAGCCTTAAAATTTGACTATGAATACCGGCCTATGAATACGACCTTAACTTATTGCACTAGTTCAGCAGTGCAGCTATAAAGAACAAACCCTATGATCGCTCTCAAGTTTTTCTCTTCTTACGTATAGGCCACGTGTTGCATACGACGCATGCGTAGCATATGCATCTGAATCTAACCTTCCTAATCTTCTCAAATCGTCTCACTAGAAGTTCATTTATAGCATTGTGCGTTTTTGTGGGCGTTATGTTGTTTGATTGAGCGCAAAAATATTTCGCACATACTATTCCTGCAACATAAAATATTTAGCGAACGAACGAACTGAGCAGTTAGAAGGAAGTAAAGGAAAATCTTGTGCATTGTCGGAAGAAGGAATTATTACCGAGCCTTTCCGATGTGACTGTATTAAGCAATCAACGCACGCAATCACACATTGGCGTACATATTAACATTCGTACCCGTTAATCCGTCCATTCCTTTTACCCGTGAAGTATTTTACCGTGAACACGAATGCAATTTCATACTATATGTCGGATTATTTGAATGTGGGTATAGTAGACATTGAATTTGCGGCATCGCAACGTGTTGCCTAGTACATAAAATAAAGGAAAAGAATAAAAGTGTAAGTGTACACGAAAGGAGAGGGAAGAAAAAAGAGAGGGAGACATTGTGGCGATTCGTAGTTACTGACAATCGAGTGCGCTGTTGTGTCGTAATAATGAGTATGGATGAATACGAGAGTTTGCCGAACACCTCTGTAGCTGTGAACATGACGGCCGGTGCCGTGGCTGGGATTATGGAGCATTGTGTCATGTATCCTTTCGACAGTGTCAAGGTATTGTCGTGTTATTCTTTATTATGTACACGTTTTTCCGGTGCCGATCATGTTTCATACATAACCTCACCTTATCACACTACTCTACACCTCACTTCCTCTCACCCCTCCTCCCCTCTCCCCTTCTCTCACCTCACCTCACCTCATCTACTTCACTTCCTACATTACTCACATACCTAACCTTACATTATATTATCATCTGCGCACCAATGCTCCGTCCAGCGATTGCGACATTGGATAATTACCCTGGAACATCATAATGGAATTCCTGGATGTAGATTCGACTTAAATTTATCTTTGTCATGTTGCTATATAGTGGGTTTCCTACGACATTTTAGGAAAAACCATTTTATATGACTGCTTTTTCCTTCATGTTTTCCTGGAATTTGTTCCTCAGCATTGGATATTTTATCATTGTTTTTTATCTACTACAAATAAATGTACGCACGATAGAGGATTGACTCTTATTGTTTCGCAAATGAATGATTTTGAATAATTATTTGTAAGTTTTACTATCAGTGATATTGCCTCAGCATTTCTTACCATTAACTTTAAAATGTTTATACTGTAAGGAGAGACAATTAGTCGACAAGTGCGCAATTATATAATTATATAACATAATATATATACATACATACATAAGTATATATATATAGAGAAAGGAAAAAAGAGAAAAAGAATATAGAAATTAAATGTAAAACTTTATACAAATCCTTGTACCTTATACATTATATTTGTGGAAAAGGATACTTATATAATTATAATTTGGTATAATTATATACAGTCCATGTACAAATGTTGTTTACATGACAATATGTATACACACACACACACACACACACACACATACAATTATATGTCTACATGAAAAGAAGATTTTGTTGAATGAAAATAGAATTTAATTTAACTAAACATTGATATTATAGGCTGCTATAAACATATATATTTGTTTTAATTGTATTTGTGCAATGTTCTTTTTAGTATGAATATATATAATTATATATGATTATATATGACAATATAGAGTTACAATTCATTATTTTTCTCTGGAAGATTTGCTGTATATATGTTCTTATTACCATTAATTAATATAAAACATATAATATGTAATATGAAACATGTAATATGTAATATTTATAATAAAAATAGAATTTTAAGTCCATATTATAAATGAAAGAGGTTTTTTATCCTATAGACTTTGTGTTGATAATATATTTTTATAGTGGTTTTAATATACAAGGTGTTTCAAAAGTGGATGTTAGTTGTTTGGGAAGTGATTGGGGACCAAAAACAAGAAAAAAAGTTAGTATAAATATGGATCTGAACATGCATTGTTTTCGAATTATCACCATTTTGAAATTTTAAATCGCTTTGTTTTCAAATTTTTTTGTTAAAATTGAAAGAAGAGATGGTTTTTATTCTTTCTCAACTGTTCAACTTTTTTTCTTATTCTTCAATCCTTAATCATCTTTTGAGTAATTGCTCTTTACTTTTGAAATACTCTGTGTAACTTGATATATGCACACTGACAGTATAGGTTGAATATGTATATATGATATAAATAGATTATTAGAATTTCTGCATAATACGTATTCTGATTTTTATTTATTCATAATTTAAAGAAGCAGGAACAATGTCAAGTTAGTAATTTGTGTCTGTAATAGTTTTAAACATTAATATCAAGAAAAGAGTATATATAATTGTAAAATAATAATAACATAATTATATCTTATTCAAAATAATTTGCTGATTAGTGCATAGGAGATAAATAAAGTTAATTGTATATTTTCATGATTTAAAAACAAATGTAACAAATTGATAAAAATTCTATTTTGAATTTATTTGAGACAACAATAAATTTAATTATTGTTAAATATTCAATATTAACATATCCATTTGTATTTACGCATTACCATTGTTTGTTTAATGGTACAATGATATTAAATGCTGTCATCTCTTAGAATATGCAAATAATTAAGACAATCATTTGTTCTATGTTTAGTAGAAGTAACACAAGGGGCTACTATATATATATATATATATATATTTATACTTTTTATCAGACTGTGAGTATCTATTATTTCTTATGCAATACAGTTTGTCTGTCTGTATTGCAAGATTCTGTTTCTATCTTAAACTCTGATATATATTACTATATTTTCCTAAGCTAATATTTCAAGTTTTATATAAATTAATTATATGCAAGTAAAGTTATTTCACAACGTTAAAAATGTAAATGATGTTAGAGTAACATTTTATAATTATGATCAATTTAAATGATATTCCAGTTGCGAACATCAAAATTTTAAGTATTAAGCATTTAGTTAATATATAGTTATTTAGTTATATATAATTATATATATTTAATTAAGTTATATCTGTTTTATTTCCTATTTTTCTTTTATTTTATTTTGTGTACATATATATATATATATATGTGTATATGTATGTATCTGTTTAATTTATAATTTCATAAGTTGATTAAATATTGATTAAGATGCACTTGTTTGTACAAATAAAATCGAGTAATATCAGAATACTTTTTGCAATAATTTAGTTGATAGTTACTATTATTATTACTAGCAAGTTATATTATTTAAACGTCTTTATAACTTTTGATGATTGAAAGAACATCATGAAATTTACATTACAAAAAGATACTTGATGTTGTAAAAAATAAATTTTATCATTTATTAATTATTGTAAAAAATAAATTTCATCATTAATTTATTAATTATTAACATTTTAATAGCTATTTAATATTATATTAATTTAATAACTATTCCTACAATTAATGTTAATTTCTTATTTTTTAGACAAGGATGCAGGCACTAACACCTGGTCCAGGAGGAGGAGGAGTAGGAAAAGTATTATACAAAATGATACGACAAGAAGGTGTATTAAGGCCAATTAGAGGTGTAAATGCAGTAATTTTTGGAGCTGGACCTGCACATGCTTTATATTTTTCTTGTTACGAGAGTCTTAAAGACAAGTTCAAAAGTGCGAGACCTCCAATCAATCATTTTGTTTATGGAGCTGCTGGTTGTGTAGCAACAATTTTGCATGATGGCGTAATGAATCCAGCAGAAGGTTTGTTTAAAGATAATCAGTTAAATATAACCGATAATGTATTATTATTACTTAAAAAATAATAACTAATGTTATTGTTTAATGGAAATAAAGATATATTTTAGTGATTGTTATAAACTAAATATTAGCAATGTTTTCCTTGCAATATTATTCTTAGAAAAGATTGTTTAGAAAAAACTAAATAGCTTAAAGAAGATTTTAGTCTAGAAAACCTAAAATAAGATGTTTTTTTATTATTTTTATCTAAAAACTGAGACAAAATTGTCATGGGCTTTTAAGTATTGTATTTATTAATTTTTTGGGAATCTTTTTCTATAGTTTTTTTTATTTATTAAAGAAATGAAACTGGTTTAATTTTATATTATGCGATTCGGTTAAACATAAGAAAATTGCATATAAAATAGTAGTGCAACGATGAGACTAAAAGAATGAAAAAAAATCCCTAAATTTTATCAATTCTATTGGAGGATAAATCTAACTTTGCAAAAATCTAAATGCAAGAAGTTAAAAATTAACAAAATTACGATTTCGTAAATTAAGGCATCACTTTTATTTTCGTATTCTTTTATACCAAGGTTTTCCAACTTTTTTTGTATTTCGCACCCCTAAAAATTTATTAATGAACTTTTGCTCCCCTACAAAAAAAAAGTATTCGTGTGTTTCATGGTAAAAATTAGTTGTTAGAATTTTAAGGTAAGAAGTTAATTTATAATAATTTATTATTACATAGTATTGTTTTATAGAAATTAACTATCATTTTAATAAAATTATTATCTACAGTATTAAGCTTCGCATAGTGATACGTAATGAATATATACGTACAGATACGTAAAAAATATATAATTTTAATAACATTTTTTTTAATTTGATGGTAAAAATGCTGAATTATCCCAGAATTAATTTTAATCATTATTAATTACAATCACTTTTCCACGCACCCCCAAGAATGTTTTTTTGCACCCCTAGGGAGTGCGAGCACCCCCGGTTGGGAACCTCCGTTCTATACTAAGAAAAAACTTCAATTTTTGGAAATTTATATGTGTTTGTGATTCCAATAAAAAATCTAATAAATAAAAATACCTGTTTTAAAAACAAAAGAATCAAACCGATCGAGATAATAATTCGAAAGATATTTTGCCTTCAGATTTTTAGAAAATAATCATGAGAAAAATGCATTTAAACTTTTACAGGATTTTTAAGGATTATTTGTTTATTATTACAAAATTATTCATTTACTACTTAATTATTTAATTTATCACTTTAACTTTAACTTACTGCCTATATCAGAACCATATAACAATCCTTCAATATATTTGAAATACTTATTTCTATCTTTTTCTCCTAGTACTTTTTATTCTTCTAGTATTTTCTATCTTTTTCTTATATTTTAGCTGTTTTTGTTTATAGAAGAGTGATATTCAGATGTTTGCAATATTGATTCTTTCAGTCATTTTTTTCTCGACGTAACCTAAGAATTACTAGTACAACTAAGCATAAATATTTTTAATAACGGCAAATTTCTTTCATTAAAAATATTAGCTGCTATATATTCTGCTATTTTAATAACTTCTCAATCGAAAAATTGATGTTTTAGTGCGAACGACAATATACAAACATTAAATTTTTCGTCATTTTGTATATTGTTTGTACATCATTGTAATAATCCGATGTTGGATTTTTCTAAATAAGTCGAATAATATCCTGTACAACAACACTGAGTGTTTATTCATTTTCTGTTTTATAAACCTGACTATACATAACAACTCATAAGTTTCTTATTTTTGCAAAATTAATTTAATTTTAGGAAGACATTGTAACATGTTTTAGACATATTAAAAGTATATAAATTTAAAAGAAAATTTGATTTCTTCTAGGTCCTCTAAATTGGAGCTTCTTCCTCCATTATTGTTTTGATGTATTGAATTAAGAAAACAATTTATCATAAAAATTTATAATCATTTTCTACAAAAATAATTTGACATAAACATACACAGAGTGGGCCATTTTAATGTCTTACCCCAATTTCTCTTTCCCTGTACCTTTTACAAAAAAATTATTTGTACAAAAGTTTGACCTCAAGGGAGGCACATAACAACAATATCAATTTATTCTCAAATGGTGTTATTTTGGAGAAATTCACTAATGATTACTTTTCTTAAATAGAAATTGATTTTTTTCTTTTAATAAAAGTTGTAGCTCTCATCAAGATAAATCCAATGTATATTTGTTCAGGATTTTCTTCATGTTATACAATTCTACAGGTTATACAATCTTTTTAATTTTAGAAATTAGTGTTTCGCAAAGATGTGAAGAGATGTTTATAAATCAGATGTAAGGTCTTCTTAGACGCATTTTAGTAGATTGTTTTTTTACTTTTGCACAAATTTCTTATAAAATTTATGTCTTTGATTAGTTGATTATAAAACTAATGTCGAATATAACATTTTTATAATTTTTCGGAAATTGATGGTTTAGATCATAATTCTAATTTTTTATTTTTTTCTATCCATCTATGTGTGGAGTTGGTGAGAGCAGTGATTTCCTTCACCTCTCATTCGGGATGTTTTTTTAAAATAAGTCACTTTATTTTTGAGCTTTTTGGCTCACTTATTTTTCACCAAAACCCATTTTGATGTTTTTTAAAATGAGTTTTCTAGTCTCTCACTTTGGTGGAGGTGCTTTTCTTAAAGTAAGTTCTCTTATAGTTCCTCTCATATTTGGGAAATTTGAAAAAGCACCTCAGTTTCACATTGATAAAAAAAATAAAAATTAGAATTCCAATCTATTAAAACATCAATCTCAGAGAAATTAAGAAAATGTCATATTTGAGTTTTGTAATATATTGATTAAATAATTTTATGAATTTTACATATAATTATAAATAATAAATTTTTAATAATAAAAAGAATCACAAATTTTACAAGGAAAAATTTGCGCGAGGATAGAAAACAATCTACTAAAATGCGTCTAGGAAGACCTTATATATAATTTATAAGCATCTTTCTACATCTTTGTGAAACACTAATTTCCAAAATAAAAAAAAATCGTGTAACTCATCGAAAAATAAAGAAAACCTTAAACAAAGATATATGATTAGATTTATTTTGATGAAAGTTACAACTTTTATTCAGAGAAAAATATCGATTTCTATTTAAGAAAAGTGATCATTAGTGAATTTCTCCAAAGTGGCTCCATTTGAGAACGAATTGATATTGCTCTCTTGTATCTCTCTTAAGGTCAAACAACTTTTGCACGAATAATTTTTTTGTAAAAGGTACAAGAAAAGAGATATTTGGGATGGGACATTAAAATGTCCTATCCTATATGTGTGCGTGTGCGTGTGTATGTGCGTGAGATGAGGGTTTAAGAAATAAGTAGCCAAACTTTAAGAGCATATTCTACTAACTATAAAGATAAGAAAAGATTAATGTAAACGGGAACTCAGGAACGCTTCTTTTCTAAGTTATAAAAACTTTATTTACGACAGAATTTAATAAAAATATTTTATTAAAGAAATTCTTGAAAATTATTTTTTTACGCATCAATGCATGTCTCGCATCTACATGGATTGTCGAAGATGTTTAAAAATTCCCGGACTATTTTATAGTTTATCACACGAAGTGATAATACGATTTCGAGTATTTCTGCACAAACAACAGAAATTTCATAAATGAGAGTCTTAAGATGTCCCCATAAAGGGAAATCCGTTTCTATAAAAGTAAATTAAAATCAAGTGATCGTGCAAATCGAGCGATGAGTACTCCTTTGCTAATATATCTATTGATGTAATTATTATTCAGAAGCTTTTGAGTAATATAACTGAAATATGCTCGAGATGTGCTTAATGAAAAATGTTTATAACTTAAAAAAGAAGCATTCCAGGATCTGTATTTATGTGAATTTTTTCATCCTTCATCCTACATTGAATATGCTCTTAAAGTTTGGCCACTTTTTTCTGAAACACTTTGAATAGTTTAAGAAATAAAATAAAAATTCATTACTTCAATCTTAAGATCTTTTAAGTAAATTAGTTTTTTTATTTCTATAAAAATTATGACTTGTAATTGCTCCATTATTTTAGTTGGAATTAAATCATTTTAAATTCGTACGTTTATTTTGGGCAAAATAATTTAATTCGTTTTTACCTATTTTTAATTATATGTTTAGAATATTTTTGATTAAAAAAATGCTTAATTAACCCTAATTTACTATTCTTCAAACAGTTACACATACACAACGTTACACAACGGTTATCGGATCCGACTTAAACGAATATTTTGTGGTTTCTTGAACTAATTTTACTAATTAGACATTTTATTCTAATGAGAAATTAGAAAATATTTCAGAGAATTGATTACAATGAGAATTTTTGTTTTTATTTTTTGACCCTTATACTAACATGTATTTTACATATTCTTTTTATGTTTTATTGTACTTTAAAAATTGGTTGTAGAAAATTGTTGATGATTTTATCTACCATAATTGAGTGATATCAGAGTACTATTGTAATAAAACATGTATTTTATGTTTTATTTCTAATTTTAATATTAATGTCTTATTTGTTTATTAAATTAAATTAAATATTTATAGAACATAAGTTTATTTCTTTTTATTTCAGTATTACACTTTATTTTATTTTACATATTATTCTTTCGTAACGAAAACTAATAATTAAAGGAGGATGTGTAAAAGTCGTCGATATTTTTGGCTGGCAAGTGAAATTTATATATATTTTTTACAATTTTTAGACTGCAGAATCACATGGTGTAATTAATTTTCTATAAACATGAAAGGAATATAAATTAGGAAGTAAATTTGAGTTAACATATTAAGAAATTATAGAAAAAATATAATATAAATCTATTTAATAGATTAATGTTATTTTGTTACAGTAGTCAAGCAGCGGTTGCAGATGTATAACTCCCCTTATAGAGGGGTATTAAATTGTATACAGAAGGTATACCAAAAAGAAGGGATATCTGCATTTTACAGAAGCTACACTACTCAGCTGGCCATGAATGTGCCTTTCCAAACTATTCATTTTATTTCTTATGAATTCGCACAGTCCATTACTAATCCAGATCGTATCTATAATCCAAAAGCACATATCCAATCTGGTAAGCCATTCTACTGTTTATAATGTAAATGTTCTAATATGCATCTAATATGTTAAAAAAGCAAATATGTAATAATATATTTTTATATAATGTTATATACAGACATATGTATATACTTTGCAATGAGTATAAAACAATCTTAATTTTAAGATAACATTTATTTAAATAATTTGTTATTTGTTTTTAATATAAATATGTAAATTTATTTAATTTCTGAAAGTAGTTCAAAAAATACACAATTTTTATATAATTAATAAATGGAAGTAGGAATTGCACTTTGACAAAATTATAATTTCTAAATAATTTTAATCTAAATATATACGTAATAATTTTAAGCATATAGGAAACGTAATTCATTAAACATATTCTATAACATTTTAATAGCATATATGATATTATAATTTTTTCATAGATACGGTTTTTATATTCTAAGAGTTTAGAAGTTTAAAAATACTCGTTCAGGATTTAAAGTTAAAATTAAAAATTAATAAAGTACAATCCACTTTTATAGAGAAAAAAAGTTTTATTTTAGAAAGCTTAAAACAAGTTTTCTATGATTTTTTTTGTTTTTTTAAACTTGATATAGAGTTTTAAGAACTGTACTTATTAATACTTAAAAAAATATAAGGCATGCTTTTATATAAAAAGAAAAAAATGAATCAATTTAGATCAATTCTACATTATATGGTCAGGCAAGACATGAAAGTTACGAACAAAATTGTGATTAAGTGCAGAATTTGGAATACAAATAAAAATTCAAAATTTTATTAATTTTATTAGAAGATTAACTTAATTTCAGTGCAAAAAGTTAAAAATATTGAATGTTTAGAAATACTACTGTATTAAAAAAATTGCGGTTTTTTTTTTCAGTAATTCAGTAATCCAGTAAAATAAGTTATAAAAGCTATATAGGATAGGCCAAATTGGTTTGTTCATATTCATTTTTTTAATAAGTTATTTGGTGATTTGGTATAAAAAGTCTTTAATTGATCAAATATTGGATAAATGCAAAAGTTTGTGCCCGATTCCAATAAATGTTATTAGGATAGTTGTATGGTAAGCATTATTGATTACACAGGCACACAAAAAAAAATTGCTTGTTCGCTAGACTACACCACCATACCTATATGTTTTCGGGGTTGCTGAATCCGAATCCGTTGTCCGTTTTATCCCACACGTCAGGTTTCGCCTCTAACCTCAAAAAATACCTCAGAATCGCTAAAATAGCGTTTTTAAAGCTGAACAGTGAACACTGGCGACAGAAATCTGTAGACAATAGACTACTTACGTTTTTGGGGATATTAAATTTGAATTTTGAAGTCGAATCAATCTTAAAAGGTTAGAATTTCTTTCCAACTTTAAATATATCACAATTCTCTATTCATTTTTTCCTATTGTATCTAACTCTTTTACTCACAAAAAATCTATGAAGAGGCTTTCTTTTACGTTTGATTCGAATCACCTGACGTGATGAGGTAAAACGGACAACGGATTCGGATTCAGCGACCCCGAAAATATATAGGTATAGGGGTGTAGTCTAGCGAAAAAGCAACTTTTTTTTTGGTGTGCCTGTGTTATTATGTATACATATTATACATTGTTAGAAAAATGATATATTCAGTTGCTATTTGAGTGAAAGACTTGTGTGTTTATTGAATTTACATAGTGGAAAGAAAAACAAAACTTTGAAGATGAACGAAGAAAATTGTATTATAAATGTATTTACCGCATGTTATGCTTTATGACATTTGGAAGGCTGTAACAGTTGGAATCGTCATAAAAAAACATTCAAAATGTCTATCATGACTATGTACTAGTAATTTGAACTGGTTTATGAAGTTTAGGTGATTTTACCTCTATTAAGTTAGCCCCCTCCACATCGAAAATAAAATATCTATTAAGTGCAAAATTAAGTGCTAATTAGGTGCTAATTAGGTGCTACAATCCCGAATTTGGTGCTCGCGCGGTTTGACAGAAAAAAAATAAAATAATGGGCGGGGCTAGCTTAACGTTAACTTAGCCCCCCCCCCCAAATAAGAAAAACGTACAACCAACACGTAAAATCGAAAACAAATTATGTTAAAATTAGGTGCTAATTAAGTGCTTCAAGAAACAATTTACGGATATTAAAAATATATCGCCGTTCAAAAGTTATAACAAAATAAATATGTCATCTCAACGATGACTGTCCAAGAGAGAACTTATATTATAAAATTAGGTGCTCTCGTGGCTATGGTATCAAATTACACGTCCCTTTACGCACTGTCGAGATACCCAAGCGCCGAATTAAATGCTCGTCTCGTTTTGCAAAAATTCGCACTTAAACGTCGGCGGGCCATGCAGGTGACAAGAGAAGACCTGTCTTAAAAAATTAGATGCTCTCACGATATGGGTCTCAAAACACTCGTTTTTTATGCATTGCTTAGATATTCGAACGCCGAATTAGGTGCTCGTCCCGTTTTGCAAAAATTCGCACTTAAACGTCAGCAGGCCATACAGGTCACAAGAGAGAACCTGTCTTAAAAAATTAGGTGCTCTCACGATATGGGTCTCAAAATACTCGTTTCTTTATGCATTGTTTAGATATCCAAACGCCGAATTAGGTGCTCGTCCCGTTTTACAAAAATTCGCACTTAAACGTCGGCTGGCGATACAGGTTACAAGAGAGAACCTGTCTTAAAAAATTAGGTGCTCTCACGATATAGGTCTCAAAACACTCGTATTTTTATGCATTGTTTACATATCCTAACACCGAATTAGGTGCTCGTCCCGTTTTGCAAAAATTCGCACTTAAACGTCAGCAGGCCATGCAGGTCACAAGAAAGAACCTGTCTTAAAAAATTAGGTGTTCTCACGATATTAGTCTCAAAACACTCGTCTTTTGATACCTTGTCGAGATATCTAAATGTTGAATTTGGTGTTCGTGTTTGGCACAAAAAAAATAAAATAATGGGGGAGCTAGCTTAACGTTAACGCAGCCACCCCCAAATGAAACAAACCTTTAACCAACACGTAAAACCGAAAACCAATTATGTCAAAATTAGGTGCTAATTAAGTGCGCCAAGAAACAATTATGAGATATTAAAAATATAACGCCAATCAAAGTTATAACATAAAAAATATATCATCTCAGGGATGACTATCCAAGAGAGAACTTATATTATAAAATTATTATTATTTATTATATTGTCTGTTATGTAATGTCTATTTATTTTTAAAACCATTGCTTTTCCATATATGCGTGGGCCATTTTGACACATTATTTATTCCAGTTGCTTATCATTTTTGAAAAAATGTTTCTATTAAGTTATTTCCTCCGTGGAATTGGACAATTTTTGTTAAAAAATGTTTTCCTAATCATAATCGACTGGATTGGGTAATTATTAAAATGATTCAACTTATATATATATATTTCATTACAAATCATATGTACCAAAGACATATGTAATATTTCTTTAGTACATATGATTTATAATGAAATATATATATATATAAGTTGAATCATTTTAATAATTACCCAATCCAGTCGATTATGATTAAGAAAACATTTAACAAAAATTATCCAATTCCACGGAGGAAATAAAAACTTAATAGAAACAATTTTTCAAAAATGATAAGTAACTGGAATAAATAGTGTGTCAAAATGGCCCATGCATATATGGAAAAGCAATGGTTTTAAAAATAGGCATTACATAACAGACAATATAATAAATAATAATTTTATAATATAAGTTCTCTCTTCGATAGTCATCCCTGAGATGATATATTTTTTATGTTATAACTTTTGATTGGCGTTATATTTTTAATATCTCATAATTGTTTCTTGGCGCACTTAATTAGCACCTAATTTTGACATAATTGGTTTTCGGTTTTACGTATTGGTTAAAGGTTTGTTTCATTTGGGGGTGGCTGCGTTAACGTTAAGCTAGCCCCCGCATTATTTTATTTTTTTTCTGCCAAACTACGTGAGCACCAAATTCAACATTTAGATATCTCGATAAGGCATCAAAAGACGAGTGTTTTGAGACTAATATCGTGAGAATACCTAATTTTTTAAAACAGGTTCTCTCTTGTGACCTGTATGGCCTGCTGACGTTTAAGTGCGAATTTTTGCAAAACGGGACGAGCACCTAATTCGGCGTTTGGATATCTAAACAATGCATAAAGAAACGAATGTTTTGAGACCCATATCGTGAGAGCACCTAATTTTTTAAGACAGGTTCTCTCTTGTGACCTGTATAGCCTGCTGACGTTTAAGTGCGAATTTTTGCAAAACGGGACGAGCACCTATTCGGCGTTCGAATATCTAAGCAATGCATAAAAAAACGAGTGTTTTGAGACCCATATTGTGAGAGCATCTGATTTTTTAAGACAGGTCTTCTCTTGTCACCTGCATGGCCCGCCGACGTTTAAGTGCGAATTTTTGCAAAACGGGGCAAGCACTTAATTCGGCGCTTGGGTATCTCGACAGTGCGTGAAGAGACGTTTAATTTGATACCATAGCCACGAGAGCACCTAATTTTATAATATAAGTTCTCTCTTGGACAGTCATCGTTGAGATGACATATTTATTTTGTTATAACTTTTGAACGGCGATATATTTTTAATATCCGTAAATTGTCTCTTGAAGCACTTAATTAGCACCTAATTTTAACATAATTTGTTTTCGATTTTACGTGTTGGTTGTACGTTTTTCTTATTTGGGGGGGGCTAAGTTAATGTTAAGCTAGCCCCGCCCATTATTTTATTTTTTTTCTGCCAAACCGCGCGAGCACCAAATTCGGGATTGTAGCACCTAATTAGCACCTAATTAGCACTTAATTTTGCACTTAATAGATATTTTATTTTCGATGTGGGGGGGAGGCTAACTTAATGGAGGTGGTGATTTTCATCTTTACAACTAGCTACAATCTAGTTGATCTTCTGGCATAGATGATATTGTGTGCAATTTCGTGTAAAATAATTCACGAATTTCAACAGAAGAGGTTGCTGAGAGATTCAATATTAACAGATCAACAGCATTTCGACATTTAAAAAGAATTAAATTTGAAGCTTGATGTGTGGATGTGCATTTTCTAATTGAAGTGAACAAATTGAATCAAGTTTCTGTAGCTACTTTCTTGCTTGGCCGACTAAAGAATCATTTTTGTATCGATTGGTGATTGGTGATAAAAAATGGATCCTATATAGCAATATTCATTTAGACAATGCACTTAGAAATAAGTACTTGGAAATAAGCAACATACAGAATCCATGGCAAAAGCCAATTTGCATCCTGAGAAGGTGATGCTTTCTGTTTGATGGGTTTGTGAAAGAATAATTTATTTTGAGCTACTTCCAATTAACCAAACGATCAATTCCGACAAGAACTATCAACAATTAGACAATTTAAAGACAGCAATCTAGGAGAAGCGTTCAATTTTAATCAATCGTAAGGGAATCTTTTTTCACTACAACATCAAGAGACACACCGTGCCTTCATGCGAAACTGCGAGTTGAAACGAAATGAGATATTCATATTTCAGCAATGGCTGAATAGACCGAGGTTCTTTTAGTGTCAATCGATTTAGTCTTAAAAAACAGGAAGAAAAATATTCTTGTATTTTTTTGTACGTTGTCTCTAAGTGAAGATATTTATTTTAAAAAAGATAAAGTCCGAGTCACGGGAAATTTCGATTCAGTAAGAAAGTAAGACAGAAACGCTAGACGCACAGGAGAGAGGATTTGTGCACCTCGCTTTTCTGACACTAGAGGCGTTATAAGCGCGCTGAAGAAGCAGCAAGTGCGAGTGAGCAAGCGAGAGAGAGAGAGAGAGAGGGGGGGGGAGAGGGAGAATTTTATATATTTTACATTCATGTGGAATTTCAAGTTAAAATAAAACTATTCTGTACCGCGCTACAAATGTAATATATGTCGATATATTCAAGTTAATTTTAACAAATATATTATTAATATTCAAGACATTTGAATGTTATCATGACGTATCTATTTTAAGAGTATTTTACATTAGACTATATTTGTAAAGAAATGGTTTACATTTTACTATTGTATGCGTTTTAGACATTTTAATATTAGAGGAATGTTTCACCGATAAACGATGTGATATATGTTTCATATATTTACACGATGAATATATGAAATAAAATATATTAATAGCTTGCGCGCATCACAAATTTATCGTTAGTTTTTGGTACAGTCGCGCCAAGATTGTTTGCATTAAATATTTTTTATTACATTGTACAACTAATTTGTTATAATAACAAGTAAAATAACCATTAACTCAGTATTTTAATAAATAATGAAATACAAAATGTCTGTCAAATGTTACACGAATTATACCAGAAAATACAAAATGTCTGTCTGTTAAAACAAAGCAGGGAATTTTTGAAAGAATTCGCATTTTTATGGTACGAAGATGTGAATCGTGTATAAAAATAGAAGGAAGACATGTAGAAAATGTGTAAACGTTGTAAGCACCAGAAGCGAATCGTTTACTTTAATTAAAAGAGAATATTATTTAGCCTTAGAGTCCTGAAGTTTTTTTTTAAATATTCTGTATAAGCATCTTCCAATATTACTTATTTTGTTTTTTTTCTTTTAGTATTTTAGCTGCTTTTGATAGACAGAGAAGAGTGACACTTAGATATTCGCAACGTTAACTTTTCTGTCGTTTTTTGTTTTTTTCTTTTTTGCAAAAATTTCTACTTGTTTTCTACCTAGTTGCGCTAAGTCCACTAGCGCACAACTAAGCACTATGAACATACTTAACAATGACAAATATCTTTCAGTAAAAGTACTAGCTGCCATCCCACTATTTTTGTAACTTTGCCATGGAAAACAGAGAAATAGTTTTAGCGTAAACGACTAGATATAGGAATTAGATCTTTTGTTATTTTGTATATTATTTGCCTATATATCGCTATCATAAATCACTTGACATTAGATTTTCATAAATAAGTCAAATAATGTCTTGTACAACAACACTAAACGGAGAATTGTACTTATTCATCTTTTGGACGCATTTTTTATTCTGTAAATTTGACTATACATAATATCCATAAGTTTCTTATTTTTACGAATTTTGGAAAACATTCTAACGACATATTCTAGACGTATAAAATAATATAAAATAAAAAAGATATATAAAAAGTTGAGTTTATAGATTTTCTAAACTAGAAATCTACTCGCTCCTAATAATTTATATTCTTCAAAGCATTTAGAATGCGATCCATTTGCAATAATGATATTATATATGCTGTTAGAATGCTTCGAAATATTTCTAATAAATATTATCTTTTAAATTATAAATAAGAAAATCGTAAAAATATAACGATTTTTATTGACATTTATATTGCAAATAAATCGACTTCAAATTGGTTGAAGAATTTACCGTTAAATTTTTCTAAACTTTATGAAGAACACCATGTACATAAATAT
Source organism: Harpegnathos saltator (assembly GCF_003227715.2). NCBI lineage: Eukaryota > Metazoa > Arthropoda > Insecta > Hymenoptera > Formicidae > Harpegnathos > Harpegnathos saltator. The sequence goes on along the minus strand of NW_020230561.1, from coordinate 243,552 downwards.
TTTTTAAGTGTTAGAAGTATTTTAAAAAATATTAGTTAATATTATTCAAATATTATTTGTGATAAAATATAAGTAAAACTTAAAAATATTTGTGACTTTACAAGGCGCAGCGGCGGGTGCGATTGCAGCTGCTGTAACAACTCCTCTGGATGTTTGTAAGACAGTGCTAAATACACAACAAGATGGCGCTAAAGCTCAAGGAATGATAGATGCATTTAGGCAGGTTTATATGCACGGCGGTATAAAAGGATACTTTCGTGGTTTATGTGCTCGTGTTTTATTCCAAGCACCAGCCACTGCCATTTGTTGGATGATGTAAGTTAATTATTTTTATATTTGTATTTTTAGTTTTATTATTATTATTAATTTTGTTATTTTATTGCTATACCATCCATTGCTTTGTCTTTAGTTACATCATGTAATACTTTTAAATTATCTTATATGACAGATACGAATCATTCAAGTATACATTACAAGGCAAACAAGGCAAACAAGATAAGGAACGCGACGGCACCGATATAGATAATGGCGCGAACGGAATTAATCAGAATTCTCCAACACTTGCATCAAGATCTAATAACTTTCAAGGCGCAGGTCTGTACTTCAACAATCACACCTCGTCACCTGTATTACTTAAAGTGACTACGAGTTAGGCATGTGGAAAATTACATTAACGATAAGCAGTGGTTTGAGAGAAAGAGAATAAGTGAAGGGCAAGAAAACATAGAATTATATAGAAGAGGAAGATAATTATATAAATTATATAGAAGAGAAGGAAAAGAAAAGAAAAGGTTATCATGTTTTCTACACTACGAAAGTTTAATGACAATGACTAGTATTGTGTTTATTTATTATACGGCAGCATTTCTACATGTGTATAAATTTCGAAATAAAAAAATTCGATAATTATGGAAAAACAGTGCCGAACAGACATCGAACGAGTCTTATTAAATAGGCATAACAGATAATTTCTTGAATAATGATTATTACCGTATTGCTTCATAAGTAACATTAAATTTATATTCTGAAGCACATGATCCCTTATATTATAATTTATATCTGACTTTCACTGTTTGTTGGTTCTGAACTCTAATGAAAATGATGTATTTTAACATGCAACACTGCAAATACAAGAAGAAACTTTATTTTATCACGCTTTATATTTTTAAAACTTTTAATATATGTATGTATGTATGTATGTGTATATACAGGATGCCGAATTTAAAATTTACAGTGCTATATTTCGCAAACCGATGATTTTATTAAAAAATGTTTCGAACAAAAGTTGTAGGGTTCAGAGGAGGACATCTGACAGTGACCTTGGCTTGATCTTGGATTCTCGTTTGAGGGTCACGTAAAGGTCAACTTTAAAATTCTAAATGGAACCCTACATTTTTTATTGCATATTCTTGTCGAGACGTTTTCAAAACACTACCTATTTTTTGTTTTCTACCTAAGCCATTTCCAAGAAATGAAACTTTAAAGTTGACATATCGCCGACATTCGCATTACCCGATGTACACCGCGGGGAGGTTGCTCGGATTTGTACATCATAATGGCCCTAAAAAGGGTTGATTTTGTGTGTGTGTGCGCGCGCGTGTGTGTGTGTGTGTGTGTGTGTGTGTGTGTGTGTGTGTGTGTGTGTGTGTGTGTGTGTGTGTGTGTGTGTGTGTAGCTCATTCATCATAGATGTTCGAAAACGCCGCCATCGACAGCTCGGCACATTCGAACACGCTTTTCGAAATTTTCGACGAGTTTCAGAAGAACGTTTGCTGGAATCGCTCGGCACGCATTTCTGATGCGATCCATTATATTCTGCCGCGTTGTTGGCGATTGACGGAATATTGCATCTTTCAAAAATCCCCACAGATAAAAATCCGGAGGAATAAGGTTGGGTAATCTTGTTGGCCACCAAACTGGACAATCTTGACCTATCCATCGATAAGGGAAAGTGGTATCGAGGTGATTCCCGAAGGAAAGTAAACTATGATGTACAAATTCGACCGAGCAACCTCCTCGCGGTGTACATCGGGTAATGCGAATGCCGGCGGTATGTCAACTTTGAAGCTTCATATTTTGAGAATGACTTAGGCAAAAGTAAGTAATTTGAAAACGTCTCGACAACGGTTATAAGAATATGCAATAAAAAATGGGAGGTTCCATTTGGGATTTAAAATTTTTTACCTTTACATGACCTTCAAACGACAATCCAAGGTCTAGCCAAGGTCACCGTCAGATGTCCCCCTCTGAACCCTACAACTTTTGTTTAAAACATTTTTTATAATAAAATCATCGGTTTGTGAAATATACTACAACCTATAAACTTTAAAAAGAACACTATAAACTTTAAAATTGGACACTCTGTATATATATATGCAGGGTGTTAGAAAAGTCTGGAAACGGTCAAATATCTCAAAAACGAAACATTTCTGAGAAAAATGTTTCCAACCAAAGTTGTAGAGTTTTAAAAGTTCTATTGAATGATCATATGCGTTTGACCTTGAGTGGAGAGATCAAAGCGAAGTCAAGTCCAACATGATTTTTTTAAATAAAACACCTCATTTTTATTACATAGTGTTAAAGATGACAGCGAGACGTTTCCAAAACTCTACTTGATGACCTATTTTTGTTGAGAATTGTCTGAGTTCTGAGATTTAGAATTTACGGTGCCGTCAGCATTAGTATTATCCAGGATGTACCGCGTGGAGGTTGCATGGTCGGACTTTACACTTGGCTGTGTGTGTGTGTGTGTGTGTGTGCGTGTGCGTGCGTGTGTGTGCGTGTGCGTGTGCGTATGCGTGTGTGTGCGTGTGCGTGTGCGTGTGCGTGTGCGTGTGCGTGCGTGTGCGCGTGTGCGTGTGCGTGTGCGTGTGTGCGTGTGTGGGTGTGCGTGTGCGTGTGTGTGTGCGTGCGTGCGTGCGTGCGTGCGTACGTACGTATGTAGACGGGTTTTTATTGAATTAAGTGTTTAAATTGTTTTTCGTCTACTGTTCGACAATGACCTAATCGTAGGTGAAATTTATTTAAAACGTTTTGTCTCATTTATGGTGAGATAAGATTTACTTGGTGTAGTATGCGTCCCCTACGGTCTGCCAAGCAGGTTTCGTTGCGTACACATTATAATAAATTATTTATAAATTGTCATTAGACTTACAAATCATTTGTAGGATCTCATTCTCTCCTTATTCTTCGATAAGGAAGATAGCACAGACGTGATCTCCACATGTAGTATCTCCAAAAAAATATGTCGACGGGTTTTTGGTTATCGGACCCTTCTTTATCAAAGGAAATTTAAATGCGAACATTTATCTAGATTTATTGCAAAATTAAATAGTTCCTGCTATTGACAATTTGTTTGACGGAAATATACAAAATATTTGGTTTCAGCAAGATGGTGCACTGCCACACTGTACAGTAGTAGTGCGTCAATTTTTAACTGATATTTTCCTAAACCGATGGATAGGAAGACGTGGAAAAATAGAGTGGCCCTCTAGATCACCAGATCTTTCCCCATTGGACTACTTTTTATGGGGGTATGTTAAAAACAATGTGTGCGCAACGAAACCTGCTAACTTGGAAGAACGTAGGGAACGCATACTGCACCAAGTAAATCTGATCTCACCAGAAATGAGACGAAACGTTTTAAATGAATTTCATCTACGATTAGGTCATTGTCAAGCAGCAGACGGAAGACAATTTGAACACTTAATTCAGTAAAAACCCATCTACATACACACGCACACGTGCGCGCGTGCACACACACACACACACACACACACACAGCAGAGAGGGTTTGGAGTCATTAAATACTGTGGGAGTGACGAACCGCGGGGTCCTTATCTCTGCTGATACACACACACACACAGAGGGGTGTAAAGTCCGACCATGCAACCTCCACGCGGTACATCCTGGATAATATTAATGCTGGCGGTAAATTCCAAAGCTCATATCTCAGACAATTCTCAACAAAAATACGAGGGCGATCCGATAAGTACTTAGCCTCACCGCCCGATGGCGCCACTATCGCAAGAGAAATTTACTATCGTGTAGTACATTCTCGTAGACGGCTACTGTCGAAATTTCAGCCGAATCAGACTCGTAGTTTTGTTTTGACCGCGTGTGGAAGCGGGCGTATCCGCGGATTTTAGAAAAATGGAAAAAGAGCAATATCGGTCGGTGATTCGATTCTTGTTTTTGGAAGGGAAATCGCGCAGCGAAATCAAAGAGCGCTTGGATGCTGTGTACGGTGACTCTTCTCCTTCGATGGCGACCGTCAAAAATTGGTTTAACGAGTTTCAACGTGGTCGCACGTCGGTTTTTGATGAGCCACGCCCAGGTGCCCCGAAAACAGCTACCACGGAGGATAACATGACAAAAATCCACGATCTCGTATTGGCAGACCGCCGATTGAAGGTACGCGAGATAGCTGAGACAGTAGGCATCTCAAAAGACCGCGTGGGTCATATCCTGCATGAAATTTTGGGCATGAGGAAGCTGTCGGCGCGATGGGTGCCGTGTTTGCTCACTCCGGACAACAAGCGCAACCGTGAGACCACTTCAGAGCAGTGTTTGACGCTGTTTAAGCGCAATCCGAAGGAGTTTCTGCGTCGTTTCGTGACCGTCGACGAAACATGGATCCACTGGTACACACCAGAGACCAAGGAACAGTCGAAACAGTGGACTTCACCCGGCGAACGTGCTCCGAAGAAGGCGAAGACCTATCGGCCGGAAAGGTGATGGCCACCGTTTTTTGGGATTCACAAGGTGTGATCTACATCGACTACCTGGAGAAGGGCAAAACGGTCACAGGGCTGTACTATGCCGAATTATTGGGCCGATTCGACGCCGAATTGCAGAAAAACGGCCCCATTTGGCGAAGAAAAAAGTGCTCTTCCACCATGACAACGCACCGGCTCACACCTCCGCCCTCGCCACGGTCAAATTAGTCGAATTGGGCTACGAACTGCTGCCCCATCCACCGTATTCTCCAGATTTGGCCCCGTGCGACTTCTTTTTGTTTCCAAACTTGAAAAAGTCACAGGGCAAAAGGGCAGAAATTTGAGTCGAGTGAGGAGGTCATCGCCGCCACGGAGGCCTACTTTGCAGACCTCGAGAAAACGTATTTTTCAGACGGGTTAAAGAAGTTGGAGCATCGCTGGGTCAAGTGTATCGAGTTAAAAGGAGACTATGTTGAGAAATAAATCGCCACTTTTCCAAAATTTTCGTTTTTCTTTTGTAGGCTAAGTACTTATCGGACCACCCTCGTAGATCATCAAGTAGTGTTTTGGAAACATCTCGCTCATCTTTAACACTATGTGATAAAAAATGGGGTGTTCCATTTAAAAAAATCATGTTGGCCTTGACCTCGTCTTGACCCCTCCACTCAAGGTTAAACGGATTTGATCATTCAATAGAACTTTTAAGACCCTACAACTTTGGTTGGAAACATTTTTCTCAGAAACGTTTCGTTTTCGAGATATTTGCCCGTTTCTAGACTTTTCTAACACCTTATATATATATATATATATATATATATGTATGTATACAAGATATTTCATTTTAAGTGATATGGTCGATTATCTTGCGAATCGATGATTTAATTGAAAAATTTTTTGAACAAAAGTTGGATGGCTTGAAGGAGAACACATGATGGAAATGTGGATTTGACATTGAGTGACCTTGTCAAAATCAGGTTAAGGTCATTAATGTTTTTTTAAATGGAAACCTCTATTTTTTATTACATATTCTTGTAGCTTATCTCGAGAGCTTTCCAAAACACTATAATAAAATTATGTTTCATTGAGTACTTTCCGAGTTATGAGGCTTGAAAGTTAAGGCAAGACCGATTACTGATTTGGCCAACTAAGACAAGACTGATCACTGACCCGGCCAACTAAAGCAAGATCAATCACTGATCCGGCCAACTAATCCGTGATTAGTGATCGATCTTGCCTTAGTTGGCCCAATTAGTGATCGGTCTTGCCTTAATTTTTAAGCCTCATAATTCGGAAAGTACTCAATGAAACGTAACTTTATTATAGTGTTTTGGAAAGCTCTCGAGATAAGTTACAAGAATATGTAATAAAAATAAGGGTTTCCATTTAAAAAAAACATTAATGACCTTGACCTGATTTTGACAAGGTCACTCAAGGTCAAGTCCACATTTCCATCATGTGTCCCCCTTCAAGCCATGCAACTTCCGTTCGAAAAAATTTTCAATAAAATCATTGATTCGCAAGATAATCATATCACTTAAAATGAAACTGTATATACAGGGTGGGGGGTTATAAGTTTACAACCCAAAGTGTGAAGGTAGATTGGGTTAAGACAAACATAAAAAAGTCCTATACCGTTTTGCGAGATTCGCAATAATTATCGAGTTATTAATGAGGAATCTGAGGAATAGGAGCGCACTAACATAGATGATTGGAGAAGCGTTGCAGCTACTCAGGTCACAGCGTGGCCCACTCAACGCAGCAACTGTGAGCGACGTGCGGCGAGATGTAGGTCCGGCGAGATAAAACAACGAATAGCGGCGCATTGTCTTTCCCTTCGCCGCACACCGGCAACAGTTGCTGGATCGCGCTGCGGCCTAAGCAGCTGCAACGCTTCTCCAATCATCTGCTGGCGCGCTCCCACTCCTCAGATTCCTGTCATTAATAACTCGATAATTATTGCGAATCTCGCAAAACGGTATGGGACTTTTATGTTTGTCTTAACCCAATCTACCTTTACATTTCGGATTGTAAACTTATAACTCCCCACCCTATATATATATACATATACTATGTCAATATATAAATATATATTTTTGAGCATGTACGCAAAATCAGTATGAGAATATGATATTGCTTTAGAATGATTGCACAAAATGATTTTATTAGTTGGCAATTGTACATTTGGTATGATGTTAAATAATTATTAATCGGTCTTTATATTGTTGGCTGCCAATCAGTATATAAAATTCGAATATAATGCTATTATCTATTGTACTATTTATGTGGAGTATTAACTATAAACAAACTTAGCAAAAGTGATATAATTTTAAGTAAAAATTTGCATATATATATATGTTATATGTATATACATACATATATATATATATGTGTTTTTATTACATAATTACATATTTTCGCATATATTTATAAACTAAGTTATATAATTTATTTATATATTCTAATCTGTATCTATTTACAAATATTCAAATATTTTGTTAATAAGTTGTTTAATGTTAATTAAATTAGGTTATTAATGGTAATATTTATCATTTAAAGAGAGTCAGCTAAATTTTTTTTATACAGATAGACCTACGATTGTTTAGCAATAATAGGTTACTAGTAAAAGCACGACATTAGTGTTGTGCTATTTCTATCTCAGTTTTCTAGTTTATAAATCCGATATCTTGAAACTCGAAAAAGAGTTCAATGCTCCACTTGAATAGTGAAAATAGATTATGTATATAGCAGAATTAGATTACGGCTCACTACAATGTAACATTGTACTATTAAGTAAGTTAAGAAAACAGTGAGATGCATGCGAGAATATCACCGATAATAAGATAGATTTTAGATTACATTGGCATAACTATAATTAATGCAGGATAAGTTTGCAGATTTAATTTTGGAAATGCAAAATTATACAATCTATAGTTATCATTAATGATGTAAGGTAATTATTTTATAGAAGATAGTAAATAAACTTAAATAATATTAAATATGTACAGTATGAGAGAGAATAAGAATCCGATGTATATGAAATTATATGTACAAGTATGCGATTTTCTCTCTTCTTGATCATTTAAGTACAAATGACAAAATGCTCTTTAGTCACATTGTAAATACATTATGTATCTGAACTTTATGATATATATTGTGATATATATCACAATATTGCTTCCTATGGCTGTGATTATTGGGTTATTAGATGTTGACTTTAAGAGGGAGTAATATCATGTAAAACTCATATTTCACGCCATATTTTTATTTATTGTTACAATTTTATAATATTGTTACCGGATAAATCGCATGATATTGTTGAAACTAAATATTCGTATATAAAAATATATACGTGAAAATAACAATTTAAAATAATTTCGTAAATATTTAAATTAGAGTTAATACAACAATTACAGAAACTGTCCTCTTCTTTTCTTTTTTATTTCTCTTTATTTCTTTTAAGAAGTCGAAATCAATGTATGATTATAAAAATTTTATTAAATTTAAAGCTGTTGGCCTTTTTATCGCGAAACTTTTAATTAATAAGCGTCAGAAGCGAGAAAATTTATGCCGAAAGTTCTTACGGATTATATTGAAATAATAAGACATTTATAAAACAATACTTGCAATTAATTGATTGTTTAGGAGCATGTTTAAAATGCCCCTAAAACTTTCTTTTTGTTCTTACAAACCGTAAACAACCGTAAAATTTAACATGACATAATCTTCCTTTTTAAACTATCTTTTCTCATTTTATCGTATTAACTTTTCGTCCATTTATTGATTTAACAATAAAGAAATTTCAGAGCATTTTAGGAAAATATATTTAATCGATTGTAAATTTTTCATTTTTTGGATATACCTTTTTATTTTGATACAATCCATAAAAATTTTTAGTATACATTTTCTCGTTTCTAACATAAGAATTAGAGATAGTTACAGCGAAGAAACAGAGACCTCTCTTAGCAATATATATTTGAGAATTCCTTTTGGTTATATATACTATATATATTCTTATACCGGGTGTTTCAGACCACCCGGGTCACCCGATTTTTTCGTTAACGCGACATGTTAGAGAAAAATATTTCAGATTACAAAAGATGTAGGGCTTCAAAGGATCTATTTACTGACGCTATGAATTTGACTTTGGGATAACCTTGAAAAGTCTAGTCAAGATCAACATAAAAATCTGAAATGGAAACCGCGATTTTCTATTACACCGTCTTTTTCCACCAATTAATTTGAACAACTTTTGTCTAAAATATTTTTTCATTTGCCTAATATTTTTCTAGATATTGAAGGAAAACTTGATAACTTTTTCAATATTTAACTTACGATATCTCGCTAACTAGTTGTCGGAAAAAAAAGTGGTACTAGACTTTTTTGTTCTATTTAGTCTTAAGAATATATTTTTACAATAGCGCCCTGACTTTTGTTAACTTGCTGATTTTTCGAAATTTCAAAATCATCAAATAACTAGAAAAAGATGATGTAATAAAAAATTGGGGTATCCATTTAAAATTTTTATGTTGATCTTGACTGGACTTTTCAAGGTTATCCCAAGGTCAAATTCATAGTCAGTAAATAAATCCTTTGAAGCCCTACAACTTTTGTCTGAAATATTTTTCTCTAAAATGTCGCATTAACGAAAAAATCGGGTGACCTGGACGGTCTGAAACACCCGGTATATACTATATATATTCTTGTCATTCTATACATTATAATTTATTATATATATTGTCACGCTTACACACGCGAGCAATGAACAGAACACAATTTTTAAGAAAAGAGAATCGTGAAACTTTTCTTTATATATATATACAGATCTTTTTTTAGCTCACAGGTAATTTTGCGAATTAATAAAAGCTGTCCCTGTCAACATCAAACACCGGCTTGTGAGACTTTTCCTCTTCCTTTAACACGTTTCCCAGGGAACTGATTCATTTTTTGTTACTCGCTAATATTGATTTTCTTCATCAGCTATTTTTTTAAGTACGCAGACATGGAATCCTGACGCGGGTGCTTTGTGCTCTTTTTCAAAATTGTTATTTCGATAATAAGAAAAGCTGTAATTTTCTATTCCCATAGTATTGATTCCAAGATCCTAGTATATTTCCTTGTCCTAACTTGAGTTGCTCCTATAGACCTTTCGAGCCGTTTTGTCTGGTTCCAATCAAATACCAGCTCCGAAACATCATGGCTGCATTGAATTTTATCTTATTCTTTTTGTGCTTCATTTTGGTTTTGATTATCTTTAGCCTTGAGATCTTGGTTCTTCTTCTTCAGACATGGAAAACTGAGATAGCGTCCGTGGTCACAATAAATCTGTTGAAACAAAATTACTCTTAAATCTCTCTGCTTCGGTATTTGCCCTAAGTTCTATAGAAAGACCACAGGGGATAAAAACCTATGAGTGATGCAATATGCATTATTAACTCGATGATCTTGTGGACATGATGAATCAGCGAACTCCACTTTCTCCTGGGAAACAGTGACGTCATTCCATAGTTCTTTTCTTTTTGTTGAATACTATAAAAATAAAATTGTGTGACAGTAATTAGAATCTAATTACTCAAAACAATAATCGAAAACAAATATACATAACAACAGGCTCCCGATGTAGTTTTTTATACTAATCCTTTTTTTCTTTTTTTCGAAAACATCGGCTAATTAGCACGAACAATCTTTTATATTCTTGAATGACTTCAGCATACAATAAGTAACTTCGTCCAACCTTTATTATAACGGGCCTCTTATTATTATTACTATATATTATTATATAGGGCCTCTTTCAGTAGCTTTGTAGCTTCGGAATCTTCCTTTTCTTTCGTTGTTACGGATTATGAAACCAAATTTTGACTAGCAAAGAAAACAATATCTTTAGCCTTCCTATCATAAACAGATTTTATTCTCTTCGACTTGATCGACATCGAATTTCATGTCGCCTCATGGATTGAATTTAATCTCTTTCTTAATTCCAGAGTGTAAAACTCCTCGGTGAAGGATCTCCCTCCCCAGGAGGAATTCCTCTCGATAAATCCAGAAGAATCCGGAGATTTTGAGCAAAACTAAATTCCAAAGGAGAGAACTTCATGGTTTCATGCTTTGAAGAACGATAAGCTAGGAGTAACACAAGGATCCAACGATCCCAATTCTTCTGACAGACCGAAACAAATTTAACAAAATAATTTAAGATCGTTCTTTGCTGCCGCTCCATTTATCCATCAGACTATGGGTATAAAGGAGTCATTCTGGTTTTCTTTATTTTTAATAAATTTTTAATAAATGTGAAAGTTCCTGGAAAAGTTTTCATTTAAAACATTTTTCGGCATGAATTTCTAAAGAAACTCCATATCTGAAAACTATTTGGGTAATGAATATTTTAGCTACCGTGTTAGTTCTAATATCTTTTTTTTTAGGAACAGCCTCTATCTATTTAAAAAACAATCCAATAACGATTATATATTTATTTCTATTAAAATTTAATGGTAAAGTCTGATATCTATTTGTATTCTATTGAATGGAGCCCCAACATTGTAAATTCGTAAAGATTTTCTTTATTGGAACAGCCAGCCTTCACGATACATTCTTCATAAGTCTGATATCAATCTTCGACATCTTGCATATTGCTCAATAAAATTCTTGACGATTTTTTTCTAATGTCTTATTTATACTAAAATGACCTGTTCGAGAATCATATTTCTCTCTCAAAATTATCTCAATCTTTTTCTATAGAACAATTATTTAAAAGACATTCTTTTTCAGTGACTGCATTTCCTATTTTTTTTATACAAAATAAGATATTTCACTGATTCCCATAAATCTTTGCAGATGGTTTTCGACAACGCTTGTCAAGAAGATCGGCAGTCCATCATTTTCTCCTGAAAAAATGTAGAAAATTTCAACTTTCTAATTACCTCTTCAGTTCTTTTTATTATCAAAACAATTCGTTCAACCATTATATCAATGTTTGCACCTTTTAAGTCTTTTTTTAGGTTGGTTATAGCGCAGAGGTTAATTGCAAGCTTCAGCTTGAAAGATCGTTGAGTGGGTTTCTAGTGGCTCAGAGATGTGACAGTTGGACCATTTATACCTAAGCCTACCGCCCCTTTCTCGAGTTTCGAGCCATCTGTGTACCATCTGAGTGAGCCCCCTTTGAACTTGGTCCCCAGATTCCCACAGATCTCGGTACATCGGCATCACCCTAAAGCCTTTTATCAGTTTGAGAGCTTGGTTATAGGTGGTCTGAGAGTAGATAGGCCATTTCTACCAGGCTTGAGGATGCTCATATGACCTTTAAAGGTTGGCACTTCGGTGTAGAGTGTCCTGCTCATTTGTAGGGCGCTTAGGAACGCCTTCTGCACTTGCTGCAGTGGTGTTAGTTCCAATGCTTCCATAACAGCTGTGGGACAAGTACACATGTCACCTGTTATACTCAGGTAGGCAAGCCTCTATTTTTTAAAGTTGTTGCTGCGCTGTTTTTTGTAAAGTTTTTGGCCATCATACTAGAGAAGCATAGGTGACCATTGGTCTTATTATGGTCGTGTAGAACCAATATATTATTTTGAGGTTAGTATCCCAGTTTCTGCCTAAGAGCCTGCGGTATTAAGAGTAGCTGCTACCGTCTTCTTGCGTAGTCCAGCCAGGTAAGCATTTCAAGGTAGCTTCTGATCCAGGATAACTTCGAGATATTTGATTTCCGTGCTGAAGTCAATAGTTATATCGTTCACTTTGAGGGCTATCAACGATAATTTTCTCTTTCTTGTGAATGGGACTATAACTGGGAGTTAATGCTTAGGCCTTTTTTGGGAGTTAATGCTTAGGCCTTGTACGTGGCACAATTTATTCATCTTTTGCATACATTATGATTCTAGGACATCCATTTTTTCACAGATTACGGTGACAAGGTCGTCAGCATAGCCTTGCACCGTAAAGCCACTATATGTAAGGGTATCTAGCAGGTCATCTATAACTATCGACCACAGCAGAGGGGAAGCACTTCATCTTGGAGGCATCCTCTGACTGTTCTAACAGTTTTTGTTTCTCCAGCCAGGGTTGCACTCACCTTGCGACTGCGGAACATATATTTTACCTTGTAATGTGGCAGTTTGAGGCGCCCGTTACCGAGCGACTAAATTATGCCAATCCGTCGATATAGCGTCGGAACGCCCGTGCGAGCGGGGCGATCGCGAGTCCCGAACGAATATTAGAATATACCGGGATTTTTCCTGGCGATTGTGGCGGGCTGAAACGAGTGACGGAGGGACCGTGGACCCAGAGCTTGTGAGAGATTTTGGGTGGAAGCCACCAAGAGCTTACATTCGCCGGTGGTCGCGGAGCGAATTTACGAAGAGCCGCGGCCGACAGCGAGCAGAGGTGAGAGGAGTCCGCGGGGCGACGGGGCACGGCAGCAGGACCGCGCAAGGTTCCCTGGGAGGTCCCGCGAGTGGGGGGCCTCCGAGGCGAAATCCATCAGGAAGCAGGAAGGATTCGTCCCTATTCGGATTTTGACCCCGAGCGAACTAGCGAGCGAACGAACGAGCGAGCAAACGAGCAAGCGAGCGGACAGGCGAGCGTGCGATCGAGCGGGAAGATCCGCGAGCGGCCACAGCGAGGCAAGGTGGTCTCCCGAAATCCGGCCCGATGGACCCGGACAGGAAGGAAGAAGGCGCCGCGTAAGCTCTTCCTGTTATCTGCGCACCTCGCGAATTTGGGGGTCACGCCGCCATTAGGCAGCCGGCCGTGGCCGGGTCCTCTTAGTAGTATTACGAGGGGCCGCATCTCGGTCCCGGTAATTTTGCGAATTCTTGGCGAGGGAGACCCGTGGCCCAGGCTCGGCGGCGAGCGACCGATAGAATTAGCGTATCTCGTAGTGCGTCGCGAATAAAAGACGTGCTCGACACACGCCACAAGCACGAGCTGGCCACATGCGACACGCATGTGTGTGGCGTGTACGCGGGCCGGTAGTGTACGTGATCCATCGGAAACTTTTGGTGCTGTCCAAACGGTTGGTGCGGTCGAGATCCAACTAACTCTTGCGATCCAGATTATTAGCGGAGTCCGTCGGACGGAGAATCCGTCGGCGGCTTGAACTGTATACGAGCGGGCCTATTTTTCTTTTGTGATCCAATTCGGACGGACGGGATTCGCCGTCCAGAGCGCGACCTTGTATCAGATAGAATATAAATTGCATGTTCATACCAAATAGCCGAGCGAGTTCTTAATTGCGCGATAAGATCCATTTAACGAACACGCCCATCTTCGACTGTAATCACATCGAGCTAGTCGGTCCTGCACGAGGCGATAATCGGGAGTCGCGATCCGACGGTAGAATTTGGCGATAATTACGAGAATCGGTGGTACGGCTATCTCCGTACCTGGCGCCCAACAAGTAGAGATATTTTCTGAGTTAGTGTAGCTGGTCGGATCGGACCCGCGGCTTTCGCTACCGGCGGAATTTCTACGACGTGGAAATCTTGCGCGGAGATCCGTGGCAGATCTCTTGGTGAAAAACATCGCAATCTATATAGTAATCAGGGGGTGGAAGCCTTTCCTTTCCGCTGCACTTGTAATTGCAGCTACTGAGATGTTGTCAAAGGCTCCCTGAATATCAATAAAGGCGCACAGAGCTACTTGTTTGGCTTCAATTACGCTTTCAATTCGTTGCACGAGTTTATGTAAGTCCGTAGTGGTGAATTTTGCCTTTTGATAAGCGTGCTGGTTTTTATGTAGAGGAGACTTCGTAAGAATCTCATTTCTTATGTACTGGTATGACCTTTTCTATTTTCTTCAAAATAGAGGACGAGAAACTAACTGGTCTGTAAGATTTAGGTTGGGCATTTGGTCACCCTCTACCCTTGGATATGAAGACCATTTTCGCCTCCATTGTGTGGGAACATATGTAAGGCTGAAGTTTGCCCTGTATAGATCACACAGGGACGGTAACACGTCATCTAAGCCATGTTATAGGAGCTAGCAAAATTCTACTCCTGGCAAAAGTCTACTTCTGAAACTTTATAGGACTTAAAGGTTTGCAAAACCCATTTTATCCTATCCTGTGTAAATATTATGGCAACCCCTTCGTTCTGGAGTTTGAAGGATTTCTAGAACTCTTCTCCTCAGGGCCCAGTAGTTGTATTGTGGAGGAGCCCGGTAAGTGTATGCTGAGTAACAGTTTAAGCATCTCCCCGATATTGGCCATCTGCCTTTTGCTAATGCCCAATATTATTTTGATGATCTTTAGCTAAGATTTTTTGCAGGCGGGCTGCTTTAGGCAAGTCTGTAAAGCCTTCATAGAAGCTCCGTTAGGTTCTCCTTTTAGATCTCTTTAATTCCTTGTTATATATTGTTAGAGCCATTCTATACTGGTCCTATAACTGTTGTTGCTGCGCTTTTTTAGCTTAATTGCTCTTAGTTGCTTAGTTAGCTTTCTAGCTCTTAGTTTCTCTAGTTTGTTGTTCCACCAGAGAACTTTTGTTAACCTTTTCTTGTCCTTTATAAGGCAGCTCTCATTGAACGAGTCCTCGATTGCATCGTGCGGTTATGTAGCAGCGCAATCAAAGTCCCGCTCATTATCAATGAATTTTTATAGTTTCCCAATCCTCCCCTGACACAGTCGGTAAATCTAGGAACTTTGATTGATTCCCTTTGGGTCCAGGGTCTAGGTGAAATTCTATATATCTATGATCAGATAGCGAGGCTTCTTTAGACACATGCCAATTGCGTATCTTCTCAGAGTAGTGGAGTCGCTAGTATTAAGTCTAGTCCTCTTGCCTAACTCTGTTTACGAAGGGTGGGTTCATTGCCCCTGTTTATTATGTCTAGGTTAGTACTACATATTGGGTTGTCGGAAAAGTCATGACATATTCTTTCTATGTTTTTCAAAGATCATTTATATAAAGAACAAAAATCAATCAATATATATTGCCCGTTTTGCTCAATGACCTTTTGCTATCTTTCAGTGAGCTTCATAATTCCTCGTTCATAGACTTGTCTTTATCGGCCAAAAACTGAACATGTTGCCGATTTACAGCTTCATTTGAATTTAACGTTATATCACGCAAGGAGTTTTGAAGAGAGCGAAACAAGTGGAAGTCTAACGGCGCAAGGTCAGGCGAGTATGGTGGGTGGCAACACATTCCATCCAAGTTCCAATCTTTGATCATTTTTGACGGGTGATCAAACTTATGTGTGGTTTCGCGTTGTTGTGATGAAATACAATTCCTTTATGATAACGAGCTCTGGATGTTTCTGAATGATGGATTCATTCAAATTGTCCAATTGCTGACAGTACACATTCGAATTGATTGTTTGGTTCTTTGGTAGGAGCTCGAAAAACACGACACCTTTAAAATCCTACCACACTGAGAGCACAACCTTCTTCTGATAATGTTTGCTTTCGATATCATTTGAGGCGAATCATCATGTCGGGACCAAAACCATTTGCGCTGCACATTGTTGTAAACAATCCATTTCTCATCACCAGTTATCATTCTCTTCAAAAAAGGCTCGTTTTCCTCACGTTTAATGAGCATATTGTAAATGTTTATACGCATCGTCAAATGAACTTCTGTGAGTTCATGAAGAACCCAAATATCGAACTTGCTTACGTATCCCAGCTTCTTCAGGTAGTTATGAACGCTTGAATGATGGATGTTTAATGTTTCTGCAATCTCTCGTGTCGTGTAACGTAGGTTTGATTCGATTAATTTATTAGGAAGACGATATCTGTTGCAGAATCTGCAACAGTCTTGTCTAGTATCTGCAATTATATTAGGACAATGTCTAGTCCATGAATCTAATAGCAATACAGATTATGGCCCAATATTCGGAAAAAATACTTCTTTTAACCACGTTTTTACATGATATGATGTTAGTTTGCCCGATAATGAAGCCATAACAAAAATATTAGGTGCTTTGAACATTTTTTCTTGTACTCTCGGACTAAACGTTCCTTTTATTTTTTTAATATTGCTGCGCCCGTGTCTTTGGAGGATGTGTTATCCCCATGCTCCTGAGTGGACTGCAAAGGAATCGAGTAGAGATTGTTTGACAGCTGTTGTTGTCAAGGAGGTTGTTTAATAAATAAATGGAAGAAGAAGAGATGAGAGAGAGTCGCCCGAGTCTTGTCGAGACGAACGGACGTGTTAAAAATAAAGCTTCTTTCGTTTTATTAATTCCGTGTTATTTTTCTTGCGCAAGGGCGCAACAATATTATAAAAAGCGGCGACAATAATTTACCATCTGCAGAAATAGTCGGCTGTATAGTGTAACTATGTGTGGTTGCTGATATAGATTGTACAACAGATTCTATTCTTTTTACACCTTTATGTGCTAAAGTATAACCGGAATGAAACTCTAATTGAAATCCACTTTGATCAGGATTGGAAATATTTTCTACTCTATACCGACCAATATAATATTTAACATTTTCAATAAATGTATCGCATTTATTTTCTAAATCTTCTTTTGATAACAGCGATATTTTTGTTACAAATTTAGTTATTTTACGAGATACAATATCATGTGCCACTTTAAATCGTTTTATCCATGTGTCCGAAGCTATAAATCCTGCTACATTTTCCTCTTCTTGTGAGCGAGTAGCCCATCGCGCAATATCGATGTCATGAATGATTACACCTCTTTCAAGTGCTTCGTTGAATCGAGCCAATGTGTATTCCGAAATTCGTCTTAACTTTTCATACCTGTTACTACCTGCTTCGATTTGTTCTTCCCATCGTCGTAATTGTCGTTTCGATTTAACTTTTCTGAACCTACGTTTAACTCCTTCAATCAATCTTCGTTTGGACTTTCCACTTTTCCAGTATTCCACTGCTTCTCTCTTATAGTCAACTGATATTTCGTCAGAAGTACATCTAATTTCTTCTGATAAGTAAACCTTTGCTTCATATGACTCAAATAAATCAATTTCTTCTATTTCTGGAATCTCATATGTGTTGTAGTAATCTAATGTTTCTTCCCCTTCTATTACAACTTCTTTCTCGTTTCTAATTTCTTTAAGCATGTTTTCTATTGTTTTTGTTACTTCTCGTTCTTTCGAAGTTATTGGAGAAGTTGGAAGATTCATTGCAGTAAATGTTACATATATTATTACATTATATGGATTAAATTGCATCATTCTGAAAAATAGATGATTCTTAAATATTTATCTCGAAATACATAAGAATATAAAATATATATCAAGATATATGTAAATAAATAAAAATAAAACTCACTTGCGTAGTAAGTATCATGGAATGGTCGGGGTGTCGGGGAGGGAATGCGGAAGCAGTTCTCCTGACTCCCCCTACCACGGTCCGAATGGTAGATATCCCGCAGGGGTTTTAATCAGTAAGACTCTGACATAACCCTCGACCCCCCCAACGGGTCAGGGTATCCATGACGGATTTCCCCTGCGTTACCAAAAAAAAAAAAAGTATCATGGAATGGTCTTTTTAGTTCCGTTATACAGGGTCCTCTAAAAGTCCGGGAACGCTAAAATATTTCGAAAAATATAAAAGATACGAAAAAATGATACAAAATAGATACAAATAGATACAAAAGTTGTAGAGCTTAAAAAGATCTATTTAGTGGTCATATCAGTTTGACCATATGTTGCTAAGGTCATATAAAGGTCAACTTTGTTTTTTTAAATGGAACCCCATATTTTTTATTGGAAATTCTTGTAGCTTATCTCAAAAGCTTTCTAAAACACTATAATGAAGTCATTTTTTATTAAGTTCTTTCCGAATTATGACGCTTGAAAGTTACAACAGTACTGCCGGCATTAGCATTACCCAAAGTGTACCGCGCGGAGGTGTGATCAGAGATGCTTCTCGGTCCACATATTCTAAAAACGAATTGCGCTCGTTCGTATCTCGCTCTTTGTCTCTTTTGTTTCTTTTTCCAATTATAATATCACATTTTTCTCTGAAAAATGTTGACTGAACAATCATCTGTAGTCGCGGTATTATAGGTCCATTTTTTATAGATGGTGATTTAAATGCTGAAAAGTATGAAAATTCATTGCGAGATCATATCATTCCTTTTTGAAATTGAAAATTTATTTGACGCAAACATTTGGTTCCAGGAAGATGGAGCAGGACCTCATTTTGTGGTACGAGTTCGAGAATTCTTAAACCGTTCTTTTCCTAATCAATGGATAGATAGGAAAAGTGCCATTGAGTGGCCTGCTTGATCATCTGATCTATCTCCTCTTGATTTCTTTTTTTGGGGACAAATCAAAAGTAAGGTTTATGTGACGAAACCATGTAATTTAGAAGACCTGAAGAATCGAATAATGCAGGAAGCATCTCTGATCACTTTAGAACAAATAAGCCATATGATCAATAGTTTCTATGAACGTTTAGCTCATTGCCAAACAGTAGAAGGAAGATATTTTGAACATTTGATTAATTGATAAAGTAAAAACCAATAGCTTGAAAAATGTTACCTACACACACACACACACACACACAAAAAAAAAAAAAAAAAAAAAAAAAAAAAAAAAAAAAAAAAAAAAAAAAAAAAAAAAAAAAAAAAAAAACACAACACAACACACACACACACACACACACACACACACACACACACACACACACACACACACACACACACACACACACACACACACACACACACACACACACACACACACACACACACACACACACACACACACACACACACACACACACACACACACACACACACACACACACACACACACACACACACACACAACACACACACACACAACACACACACACACACACACACACACACACACACACACACACACACACACACACACACACACACACACACACACACACACACACACACACACACACACACACACACACACACACACACACACACACACACACACACACACACACACACACACACACACACACACACACACACCACACACACACACACACACACACACACACACACACACACACACACACACACACACACACACACACACACACACACACACCACACACACACACACACACACACACACACACACACACACACACACACACACACACACACACACACACACACACACACACACACACACACACACCACACACACACACACACACACACACACACACACACACACACACACACACACACACACACACACACACACACACACACACACACACACACACACACACACACACACACACACACACACACACACACACACACACACACACACACACACACACACACACACACACACACACACACACACACACACACACACACACACACACACACACACACACACACACACACACACACACACACACACACACACACACACACACACACACACACACACACACACACACACACACACACACACACACCACACACACACACACACACACACACACACACACACACACACACACACACACACACACACACACACACACACCACACACACACACACACACACACACAACACACACACACACACACACACACACACACACACACACACACACACACACACACACACACACACACACACACACACACACACACACACACACACACACACACAACACACACACACACACACACACACACACACACACACACACACACACACACACACACACACACACACACACACACACACACACACACACACACACACACACACACACACACACACACTACGGAGAGAGTTTGGAGTCTTAAAATACTGCGGGAGTGACGAACCGTAGGGTCTTAATTTCTGTAGTGACACACACACGCGAGTTGTAAATCCGACCATGCAATTTCCGCGCGGTACACTTTGGGTAATACCGGCGGTGCTGTAACTTTCAAGTGTCATAACTCGGAAAGAACTTAATAAAAAATAACTTCATTATAGTGTTTTGGAAAGCTCTCGAGATAAGCTACAAGAATTTCCAATAAAAAATAGGGAGTTCTATTTAAAAAAACAAAGTTGACCTTCATATGACCTTAGCAACGCCACCTATGGTCAAACTGATATGACTACTAAATAGATCTTTTTAAGCCCTACAACTTTTGTATCAAACATTTTTCCGTATCTTTCATATTTTTCGAAATATTTTAGCGTTCCCGGACTTTTTGAGGACTCTGTATATTGGGTCTATCTGTGCATAATTCCGTAGCGAAATTTCGACAGATGTCGTTCGCAGTTGTTTTTCCGCTCGCACATGTGTCAAACATATGAAGTGTCATACACTAAGTTAAAGCTGAAATTTGTGCCGAGATTTTAAGAAAGTATTCATCGAGATCCTTGACATATACGAAGTTTAATTATATTTTTTAACATGGAAGGAAAAAACGTGTATTTTCAGTGCAATTTCGCTTTTTATTTCCGAAAAGGCAAAAACGCTTCGCAAACTCACAAAAAGATACGCGCCGTGTACGGAGAGAATGCCGTAAGCGAAAGTGAGTGTCGGAAGTGGGTTGCGAAATTTCGTTGCGGAAATTTGATCTCCAGGATCCTACTCGCTCTGGTTGGCCAGTCACTACTGATGTCGATCAAATCAAAGCTTTAATCGACTCCGACCGGCATTTGACGACTACAGAGATCGGACATAACCTCAACATTGACCAATCAACTGTTTCGAGACATTTACGGAAGCTTGAGATGATAAACAAGCTTGATGTTTAGGTGCTGCACGAACTGAAGGAAATGAATTTAATGGACCGAATTTCAGCTTGCGATTTGCTGCTCAAGCGCCATCAAATGGAACCATTTTTAAAGCGGATTATCATTGGCGATAAAAAGTAGATTGTCTACAACAATATCAGTCGATAAAGATCATGGTCGAAGCACGGGGAGACTGCTTAGATGGTCGCAAAGTTTGGATTATACCCGAAGGAGGTCGTGCTCTATATCTGGGATTGGAAAGGAATCGTCTATTATAAGCTGCTGCCACCCAACAAAACGATTGATTCGACCAAATACTGCTCATAACTGGCCAAATTAAAGCGAGCAGTCGATCAGAAGCGGTCCGAATTGGCGAACAGAAAGGGCGTTGTGTTCCACCAAGGCAACGCTAGACCACACGTTTCTCTAATGACCCGGCAAAAGTTATTGTGGCTTGAGTGGGATGTTTGGTGCATCCATCGTATAGGCCGACCTTGTACCTTCAGACTATCACTTGTTCCGGGTGCTACAGAATAATTTGAATAATAAAACCTTCAGTTCCCTGGACGTCCTCAAAAACCACTTGGATGATTTCTTTGCCCAAAGATCTCAGGACTTCTATGAAAGAGGGATAATGAAGCTCGTGGAGAGATGGCAGAAAGTCATTGAACAGAATGGAACATATTTAGTTGAATAAAATCGCTTTTTTTGCTAAATATTTTGCGTTTGAAATTTATTCGATTCTCGCTACGGAATTATGCATAGACCCAATACAATATTTTTATTCAGTTTTTCGTGATATTTGAATGAAAACTTCAAGAAAACATGAATTTTTGAAAAATTTGCGCTTGCATAAGTTTCCTGTATAATCATTAATAAAGTCTTTATAAAAGGGAACACAAAGTGGTTTGTCAGACGATGTCCCTTCAGAGCGGATATCCAAGTGTAAAGGATTAAACACTGGCCAAATGACTGCTGAAATATTGGTAGTATTTAATCACTACAAAGGACTCCGCACAATTTCTTATATAAATTCGGTGGAATTGGCTGAATATTTGATATGTTGTAGGTCTTGTCTCTCTGGTAAAAAGTTCCCATAGGCACAACCCCCAATAATTGACCATTTGACTTTTACGAGGTGTCAAATATCAAAAGTTTCTAACATCACAATTTCTTATTTTCAACGAATAAAATATATTCTTATTTTGATTTACATCTAAAACTTTCTTCTGTGTATATTTAAAAATAAAAAGCTATAAAGGTGACATTAACTTGAAGATGATGACTTGATTTTTTATGTGAAACATATGTTTCAATATATAATACATTGACAACTAAGTGTACCATTCGATTATGTTTCGCTTTTTGTTGAGAACACAAACACAACTTTTTTAATTAAACTATATTTTAAAGCATAACAATTCAGAATATTTGTGGTTTATTAAAAATTCACTTTTTAATCACATGTAATGTCCAGCAGTTAATAATTCCACTGTTATTTATTCGGATGCGATACTTGACAAACTAGAAAAAATCACAAAATTACCCCATTATTACACAATACCCGCACTTCCTCTATATTGAATATTTAGTATTAACTAAAATGAAAAGAAGAAATGGCATAGAAATCAAATCCCTTGTTTTGTTTGTGATCGAGCTTCGTTCAAATCAGTTAGCTCGATTAAATGGTGACGATAATGCGATAAAATGAGAAATATCTATGAGAAGGTGCGAAGAAATTGATAGGTAAGTTGATTTGATGGATGATGCACGCTTGTGTCTTAATTGTAATCGTTCAATTAATAACGAAACCAGAGAACCAGAGAAAACGATCTCACATGCATGATATGAAACATATTGAATACAAATCAAACGAATAGTAATATTCTGTTTCATTTGTAATGGAGCTAAACAACAAACTTTCAATCCATATTAGAGGCAGGGAACTCACGTTAATCAAGCACGCCGATGTGAGAGGCAAGAGGATTCATGTTAATCAAGCTCTGGACTTAAATCTCTGAAATCAGGTCATCGACCTCAAGCAAATATCATCTTTATTGCTTTTTATTTTTAAATATACACACAAAAAAGTTTTTAGATGTAAATCAAAGTAGGAATACATCTTATTCGTTGAAAATAAAAAATTGTGATATTAGACATTTTTTACATTTGACGCCTCGTAGAAGTCAAATGGTCAATTATTGGGGATTGTGCCTATGGGAACTTTTTATCAGAGAAACAAGATCTACAACATACCAAATATTCAGCCAATTCCACCGAAATCCAATTTACATAAGGAATTGTGCGGGGTCCTTTCTTAATAATTATCATTATTCAATTTCTATAAGAGAATGTCAGAGTAAACTTATCAATGTTCTAAAGAAAGTCTATTTTTTACTCCAAAATTTGATAATTGATATTAACTCTTCAAGCTACCAATTTTTCACTTTAATCGATTTCTATAAAACTTTGTATGCAGGGGTTTTCTGGGTCGCTGAATACAAATCCGTTGTCAGAGTTTCAAAATTCAAAATGGCGAATTTAATATGGCGGACGTAAAATTCAAAATTCAACCAATTTCTATGAAATTAGGTATCTAGGGGTTTTTAATATCGCTGATTACTGTTGTCAGAAATCCGTTGTCAGATTTTTGAAACTCAAAATGGCGTAGAAACTTAGGTTTTTAAAATTCTCGCTTCGCTGTATTAAATCAGCCATCGTGAATTTTGAAAATCTGATGACAGATTTATAATTAGCGACCCAAAAACTTCTCAATACCTATTTTTCTAGAAATTGAAGTTATTTTTAAGTTTTCCGTCCGACATATTGGATTGGCCATCTTAAAAATTTGAAAATCTGATGATGGATTCGTAATTAGCGACCCAAGAAAACCCTAGATACCTAGTTTCACGGAAATTGGTTAAGTTTTTAATTTTATATCCACTATATTGGATCCGCCATTTCGAATTTCTAAAATCTGACAACGGATTCGTAATCAGCGCCCCAAAAAAATTCCTGCATATCAATTCCCAGATAAAAATAGTTAATTCTTCGCTTTACCACACATTTATTCTTAAAAACATGTTATTGTGTTTACTTATTTACTATTAGCAGTAATAAATTTAAAGAATTTATAAGTAATCACAATTATTTTATACTAGTTAGGGTCTTAAGAAGCTAAAAAATATAATCGCTAAGAAATCGATTATTAAACTTCTCATAAAATATAAAAAACTGACGCAATATAAGTGGGTCTCTGCTGTATCTGTTTGCGCCACAAAGGGTTAAAGGAATATTGAACTGTCCTCGGAGAGAGAGGAGGAGGGAGTGACGGAAGGGGAAAGAGAAGGGAGAGGGAGGAGAACAGGAAAAATGAGAGGGAGGGACGAGGAGGGGAAGGGGGAGGGGTAGAGAGGGAGAGAGATCGCACAGTGCAAATAAAAGAAAACAATATACCATATATAATAGTAGTTTACGAATACTGAGTTAAAATAGATTAGTGGCATTCTGTTCAACTGCATATTAATATGTAAGTATATAGATGAGGTACATGTTAATTGTGTGCACACATGTACTTACTAATGCCACTAATGCGGTATTCATAAACTACTTTGCACGGTTATATTGCTCTTTTTTATTTACATATTGAGAAATGCATATATATGCAATTTTTTTAAGTGTACTTTATTATAAAGCCTAAAATTCTAAGCATGCTTCTGAATATTGGACGGTGTTCCTACAAGAAATATGCATCAGGCTATTACCTTTTTATATATTAAACGGAGAACTTTTATATAAACTATATATAGTTTAAAAAAGACAGTTTCAGATGTTATATTTGAAATTTCTTTGTCTTTAATAAAAAGATTATAATAACGAAATATGTCAAAATGTGTACTTTAATCGTACATAAAGTAAAATCAATGTGATTAAAATGATGTGATAGTACTGGGATTAGTATGTAATAAACTTATTTTATGATTGGAATTTTATGATCGAGCAGCACTCCGACATTCCTTTAAAAATTTTCCAAAATACTTATATATTTATTTTCGTTCAAAATTATGTAAGGTATATTTGTTTTGTTCAGAATGTAAGTTATAGGTTTTCAAAATTAATTTAATATTGGCATTAACTTCATCCGAAATCATCATATGGAGAGTGTGGTCAAATTTACATCTCTTTGTGTTACGTATGATGTGTATATGTATGTGTGTATATGTATACACGCGCACATATATGTAATCAATACATATTTAATGTAAATATTCAATAAATTCGGCTGCGCTGCTTCCATGTGGTGTCTTAAATAAAGCTAATGCTCGCGGTAAGTTAAACTTTAAAATTTATAAGATTTATTCGCATAAATCTGAACAAAAATAAACATCATATGAACGTTTCGGAAAATTCTTAACACTAATTATCAAATCTTGAAATCAAAAGTAAATCTAAGAAATGCAAGATGTGTGACCTTAATAATATTATCCAAAAGATTAAACTGTTAATACCACAAAACTGCTAATATTATTTTATACTGTTGTGCCCGAGCCACAAGGTTTGTGGCAGTGTCTGTTGTCCGCGAGCCTTAGACATCTGCTATTGATTTTGATAACTGAAGGATGATTGTCTGGTAGACGGAAAATCGATAAGAAGAAAACAACAACAGCTGAGAAATGTCGCCGCGAGCTGACGTGACACAAACGCTATTCTTCATTATTGTTAGAACGAGTGAATTCGTTAATAAGTGACAGTCTGTACATATTTGAAGTAAAGAAAAGTTCTTTCTTTTCTTTAAAAATCTTGTCCAAGTTCATTTCGCGAACCCGGTACGCGCGAGACGGTCGCGCGTAACAATACTTTGCAGCATTTATCTTAAACATTTTTCTCCAAAATACGTACATTTCAAGATATTTAGATGTCCTCCTATATTTCATATACCTTGTATATAGTCATGTAAAGATAGAAAAAAATCATATATAATATAATCATAATATAATTATTTTCCTTATATTATTCAAATACATAACAAGTATTTGATATATTCTGGTTACGTAACAGCGTAACAGAAAGTATCAGATACATATGTGTTTCCTAGGCGTTAATTTGTGAATATGGGCTTTTCGTGCGCGCGCAAGTAGAAAGTAAAACTTAAGCAGAACACGCGGTTTGGTGTAAAGGCATCTAAATCTCGATTAGCGCCATCGATGTTCGCAACGCAAAAAATTGCGGCGGTTGCAATGATTACGCAATGTCATGAGAAAATATGGTCTTAGGATGTAAATTACGCAGAATAATGAGCATTGCAAGAGCTTCCAAGTGCGACATTCTGTATATCTTTCAGCCCCAGTCTATCGCAGTTTCGTATATGGAAAAAGAGTATGTGATCCGTAAGAATTCTCCCTCGACTGTACGAAATCTGTTCCAAAAGTATCCGACCTCTGCGTATATCTTTGTCCCTGAGCATCCTATTGTAGACAGATATTTATTGTAAACAGATATTTAGTATTTAAGTTGGATCTTTAAAAATACCCTTACCAAGCGGCACGACCCAACAACTGTTCAGTGGGCAACGGTACGCAGTTGTGTGAGCGTCGAAAACTCTGAGCGTCGCATTTCACAATGACTGCCTGAAACGCACCTGCTCATTCATCTCACCTGATTCAGGAGTTTTTGACTAAACACGGCATTGTCCAACTTCGTCAACCTCCGTATAGTCCAGATGTAGCCCTGTGTGGCTTTTGGTTGAAACATCCGTTGAAGGGCAAAAGATTTGACGATGTTGAGGAAATAAAACGAAATGCAACGAGGGCTGTTGGCTATCAGAAAAACGACTTCCAGGACTACTTTCGCAAGTGGGTGTACTGTTAGCAGAAGGTCATTGCTTCGGAAGGAAACTACTTTGAAGGCGATGTTGTTCATATCATTCCGGAATAGCTCTTTCTCATGATACAGGCAAAGGTCGGATATTTTTGGGACAGACCTAGTATGTTCTTTGTAAATTGGCGAAACAACTAAGATAAAGTTTTCGCATTGTTGTTTCAAAGGATCCTTGTACATATACAGGATTATATGACTTCTGCATCTCTAACGTAGAATTCATCACGATCCTTATCGCCGCGAATATTCCAGTTACGAATAAACCCTTTTACGATGGGCATAACGTCAATCACAATCGTAGGAAAAAAACATTATATGTATCTATATATCTATATAAACTACAATGTATTGTAAAATAATGCCGTGATGTTCACCACTAGCACATGTTTATATCAATAACATTTCTAGTTGGTTCTCGCAATACCAAACAAATATCGCAGTTGCAACAATTAAACCAATCCAACCTTGAACCAATGAAGTTGACCTAATCGTTACAATCAATTTATGAATATCGTTGCAATGAGCATTGCGATTGATTGTGATTGACATTTCAGTTATTATAAAAAGACTAGAACATAACAAATTTCTCACTGGTATTCCTTCACGTAGACCTGATACATGTCAAAATTGCATTTGCACGCGCCACATTCGAACCGATGAAGTCAATACCACGGTGCAATCGTTCAAGTCGGATTAAGTATAGACAACAGTTATCTCAATGCATACATTCGTATATATACATGCATACTTTCGCTTTGTCCTTTCCGTCTCTTCCTTTAGAATCAGTCTGCTCTGTTACTGTTAATGGCGAAAACCATTACAGGCCGGACGTTACAATACTATTATTACACATTAAAATCGTTCTTATTATTATTATTATTATTACTATTATTATTATCATCATCATCATTATCATTGTTGTTACTATTATCATCATAACTCTTAGCATACGCATTTAAGAAACATTTAATTAAATAACATGAAAGTTTCGCCCTACATGTGCGAGTTCATCCATATAGTATATGTATAAAATTCGAATACATTCGGCGGATCGCAAAAATAAACGAGATGAATATTTAACAGCGTCATTAAACTCCAACATGTCGCATAAACTATACAAAACGAGCGCTCGAAGTTGGGAAAAACGAAATACTCTGGACGGTACGACGAAGAAGCATTCAACGAAACGTTATACATACATAGAAACCTTTGTATTCCGCTCGAAATCAATTCGCTCGTAACTATACTTATGTACAGTATAGTACTTAGATACTTGTGTAAATATACACAAATTAGTGTACTTGGTTCGGTTGTCGGTTTGCATATACATGTCCAACATCTCGTTTATCTCGAAACTTTGACAATTTCTGGTTACACATAAAATTCTCCTCTGGTACATAAAATCATTACTGGTATCAATAGCTTAATAAGAATTATGCAAATTTGTCAGTATCATCAATATAACACATCCATCAATATACACTATTTTAAGTCCAGACAATCAAAAAGTCTAAACAGACTTTTATTCCCGCTTGATAAAAATCGACCTTGTTTCTTTATTCAAATTTTAATATGTTCACGTGCTTGAAATTTTGAAAGTTCTATTATTCCTCACCGTATATTCTAAACGTCATTTGGAGATGACAGTTACTTTAGCCGTTGTGTGACATTTGCTAGAGCAACGGCAAACGCTTGTAAAGCGCTAAACGGATATTGGAAATCTAATGTGTATGCGTTGCCATCTATTCTGCCAAACTGCATCACCTGGACCAAAAAATTTAGAATTACTTTATAGTTTAATTAAAGCATTTAAACGTTAAGAAAAAGTTCAATTAATTATACCGGGCTTTCCAATAGTGTAGGAACCTCTTAATATTTATAAAATATATATTTTTGAAAAAAATATTCTATACAAAAGTTATAGGGTTTCTAGTGACGCATTACATAGTAAAAATAATATGACTTTGAACTACATTATCAAGATCAGATTAAGGTCACTTTCAAATTTTTAACTGCAACATCTACTTTTTATTGCATATTCTTAGAACATACTTCGGGAGCTTTCTGAAACATTATAATAAAATATATTTTCATTAAGAACACTTTGAGTAATGAAGATTGAAAGTTACCGTACCACCGGCATTAGCATTACTCAAGGTGTACACTCGTGAGCTAAAAGGTATGTGCACCGATTTTTTGTTGACTTCGGAATGCGCTCCAACTTGAGGAGAAAAACAACCACTGCTTCATACGTCAGCGCTGTCACTTATTACGAGAGCAGAAGGATGGCATATACGAGTGTCAAATAAGTAGTGATTGTGGCGTAGACACAAATGTCTTGGAGATTTTGAATTATAATTGAAGAAATGAAGAAAACAAATAGTGATTGTGAAGAAAAGTGGCAAAAGGCTTCATAAAATTTGTAAAACAGCATATTAAAAGAGAGTATTAATTGTCTAATAATATTTTAAGTGAAAAATATTTTTAAATGTGAGTGTAAGTTAAAAAAGTTATAAACCATAATTTCTTTAATGTTAATAAATTTGTCATCGACGTTGAATGAATATATATATAATGCTATTATTTCCATAGGTGCTATTATTTCCATATTTTTAAGTTTGAGTGTAAGTTAAAAAAGTTATAAACCATAATTTCTTTAATGTTAATAAATTTGTCATCGACGTTGAATGAATATATATATAATGCTATTATTTCCATAGGTGAGGAATTATATTATTGTGTTCAGCAGAAGTATGGCTTGTGCGTGTGCATGGATGGATGCAGGTGATTGGATAGGTGATGATAAGTTATGGAACAGATAAGAACTGAGAACCGTCACCTTTTCTCTTTATGAACTTCCCTTATCAAATTGTCTTCATAGACGAGGTAATCTTTAATTTGACGGGAGAAGTTAATAATCAAAATTTTCTCTTCTGATCAGATGAGATCTCAATTGGGTGCGGAAAATTCATACGCAATACCCACAAAAAATAAACGTATAGTGCGGTATGATAGATTGCTATTTAATTGACCTTACTTTTTTGAAGAAAATCTTGATGCTCAAAGGTTTGGAAGATTACTTGTAGATCAAATAATTCCAACCATATAAAATATTTTTCCAAATAATTTCGCAGAAATATGGTTTCAGCAGGATGGAGCTCCTCTTCATTTTGGTGTAGGACCATGTACAATTTTAAATTTTAAAGTTTTCACGAAGGTGGATAACAAGAAGAGATCGAGATGAGGGGGGAGAAAATTGGCCGCCTCGGTCATCAGATCTGACTCCGCTTGATTATTACCTTTGGGGCTACATAAAGAGTAAGGTTTACGAAACAAAACCTCAAAATATTCAAGAATTAAGGCCGCGAATAAGGAACGAAGCGAATTTGATACCTATTGAAACTAATCGTAAAGCCATTTCTGTTTTACTAAAGATTAGTGCATTGTCAGGAAATTAATGGGAGCCACTTCCAGTATTTACTTTAAGACGCTGAAACATATATGCGGAGCAGAGAGTTTTGAGTCATTAAAGAGAAAAGGTGACGGTCCTCAGTTCTTATCTATTCCGTAACTTATCATCACCTATCCAATCACCTGCATTCATCCATGCACACGCATAAGCCACACACGCGCGCATGTACGCACGCACGCCACACACACACACACACACACACACACACGCACACGCACACGCACACGCGCGCGCACACGCACACACACACATACACACGCACGCACGCACGCACGCACGCACGCACGCACACATGCGCATACATACACACACACATAAAAGAAGTATGAATCTGATCGAGCAACTTCCGTATGGTTTGCCTTGGGTAATGCTAATGCCGGTGATACTATAACTTTCAAGTTTCATTACTCAAAATATTCTTAACGAAAAAATATTTTATTATAGCGTTTCGGAAAGTTCTCGAGGTACGGTCTACGAATATGTAATAAAAAGTAGGTATTGCTATTTAAAAAATTGAAAGTGACCTTAATATGAGCTTGACAATGTAGTTTAAAGTCATACTAATTATTCTATGTAATGCGTCATTAAAAACTCTATAACTTTGGTGTAGAACATTTTTTTCAAAAATATATGTTTTTCAAAATATTAAGGAGTTTCTACACTTTTGGAAGACCCGATAGATTAAAAAGATTAATAAAAATCTACGTAAGATGACGATAACGAAATGTCTTAATTCATAAATGCAGAGATATGCAAAATGGGCATATTTATCCATATTTATTTGAAATAGAAAATGCGACAGGATTTCTAGATATTTAAGATAGGAAATAGAATAATGATATTTTGAAAATGATTTTTCAAAATGAGAATAATTTTTCATATATGTGAATATGCGTACGGTGTGCATGTGCGTGTGACGTGTGTATGCGTGCGCGCGCGTGTGTGTGTGCGTGCACGCAAGGTAAGGCATTTAAAACAGGCTACATGAATAATTTTGAAAATATGCAATATATCGTATAAAAAAATATTAAATATAGAAGTTATAGGTTATAAGTGACATCACATAGCAATACTAGTATGTCCTCGGGTAACGTCATCAAAGTTATGTGAAGGCACCATACATTTTTTAAATAGAAACATTTATTTTTTATTATATCATCATTTTCTTCTAATTAATTTGGACAAATTTTATCTGAAATATTTTTTTATTTATTTAACATTTTCAAGATATTTAAAGAAAATTTGGTAACTTTTTCAATACTTGGCTTACGATATCTCGGTAATTTTGTTGGAAGAAAAAACATTAAACTTTTAAAAAAAATTACTAGACTTTCTACTATATTTGGTCTCAAGAATATTCTGTTACAATAGTACCCTAACTTTTATTAACTCAATGACTATTGGAAACTTCAAAATTATTCCTAGGTCAAATTCAAGTCCATTATTAGATGCTTATTTTCAAACTCTTTTATTAGTAAAAAATTTTCTTATTTAATATTTTTTTCAAAAACATTCCTTCAGGTTACTTCGGGGCACCTATCTTGCTAATACACCGTATATATTTCTTACAAAGGGGATAACCAGAAGTGAAAACACGCTTTTGAAATGCGGTTAGTTGCAATAGATAGTTTTTCATGTCCGCGTTAAGAATCCTAAACATTAGCTTTAAATATCTCATTTTTTTTACATATTTAAAAAGCAGGAAAATGTTGATATTGGATTGATTAACTGCTTGGTAGTGTAATAAAATTCAAGAAAAAGAAAAAAGTTAAGTAGCAACATGTTCTAAGATCAATAGTTTTTGTTATAAAAATTGACCTTTCTATAGTGTTTAGGGCACTATAAATAAAGTTCCAATTAAATATGTTGTCACAAAAACTTCAACAGCACGTTGAAAAGTAGATGCAGTAGTAACTGGTGGTATGAATGCAATACTACCTAGTTCATTGTTATATATTTTTTCATATTTTTTCAATTAAGAGGGAACACCACTGTGACGGGCCCCAAAAGGACTCTTTTTCATGAATTTTTTTTTATTATTGAATGAATTATTTAAGCATTGGGGGAAGAGTATATTATTACAGACACTTTGAAGAAGGTTTATACAAATTTTTATTAAAAAATAATAAAAATTAACAAAGATATATACAACAGAGTGCCGGTCCGTAAAAAAATTCTTCTCAAATATTTTCTTAATCTGCATAAACGTAGTTTTTGTTAAGCGTAGCTGTTCTTTTTATTTGGAAAATTACTATTTTTTAAGGCCTTTTAAATGAAGAAAAAATGTTGGAAAAATTGAGATTTTTTTTTAACATGCCGCTATTTCGAGAAAAATTAATTTAAAAAGACGGCCACGTTTAATGAAAACTACATTTATGCAGATTAAGAAAATATTTGAGTTTTTTTACGATGAACCATGCCAGGAGACATCGATTCCACTATTGGAAGAATTTTTTACGGATCGGCACTCTGTTATATATATCTTTGTTAATTTTTATTATTTTTTAATAAAAATTTGTATAAACCTTCTTCAAAGTATCATTAATAATATACTCTTCCCCCAATCCTTAAATAATTCATTAAATAGCAAAAGAAAATTCGTGAAAAGGGGCCTTTCTTGGGCTCGTCACAGTGATGTTCCCCCTTAAATGTTTAAAACAGTAAATAACAACAGTTACTAACAATACAATATATGCAATATGTGATATAATTTTATTTTTTAATTTATAAAAAAAGATTAAGAAATGTCTGAAACTAATGTTTGAGATGCTTAATACAGACATAAAAACTATCTACTGCAACAACAAATCACATTCCAAAAGTGCGTTTCTATTTCTAGTCCTCCTTTTATTAATTTATAAGAAAAAGTTTTTATAACTTATTTTTCAATTTTATTCGAAATAGAAAATGGATAATGAAACTATTTAAATGAAAATATAAAATAGCTTTTTGAAAAATGTATTTTAAACACAAAATATAAAAGTATATATGTAAATTGTATATTAAACACAAAATACAAAAGACATTTTATATTTTGCATTCCTATTTTAAACGCATTTATTTCAAATAATGCCCATCTCTACACAAATGAAACAATAAATGAAACAATAAACGAAAAAATATGAAAAATACTGAAACAAATGAAACAATAAATGAAAAAATAAATAATGTATCAAACGAACATTATTTAAAAAAACTAAATGTTTCGATCGTTATTCTAACTTTTCTTAGTAGAAATGTGTAAGAATTATACGACTATGGACTTAATATATGTAGAATATCGGGAAGATACCCCATATCTCAAGTCTGTTTGATATTGTTTCATTTATGTGTTGAATTGTTCCGCTATAAACTTTTATTGGCTTTTTAAAATTTATAATTAATTGCACATACAAAAATCTTAATAATTTGTCTAGTATTTTATCTTATAAAAGTTTGTTCTCACCTGTCTACCCCTAAATTCAATTTGAAAATTCTTGGCGCTTTCTTGAGTCACTCTGCCACCAAAATCGAGCTGATATACTTGACTAGATTCGTTCCACATAGGTGCTTTGTTATGCATTACTAATTCGCGCCTTATCACTTCTGGTTTGGAACTAGAAACTGCTGCTCCTTTTTGCTTTAACTATAAATAAAATCTATCGGTATGTTTTTCCAAACTTAATAAACGTATTTATTTTTAAAAAGTCACGGATATCGTTACCACGGACCTTTTGACGTAACTGAGCTTTTTGAAACGTCTCTAGATCTCGGTAACTTGTTGAGGAGTCGTTTTGAAGAAGCCCTTCCTCATCCGAGCTTTCGCCGCGACTTTTTCTCATTCTTCTGCTCAATAATGGACTCGATAAAAGCCTTCTTCGAATCGGGGAAGCTGACGCTGGTCGTTTGCCTTTTTTAGAAGGTGCTGGGCTACTAGGCGAACTCCTTGGCAATCTATTATCAAGTGTGTATGGGTAAGTTGCTAAAAAGTCATCTGCACAGTTGATAGTTTAATATACAGTGCCCATCAAAAGTTCCGGGCCACCTAAATAACTTCTGAATGGTTTAAAATATTGGATTGAAATTTATAGGGATACAATGAGATTACAAAGTCTATCATTTAACCATAAAAATACCCACTACCACATTACAGGAGGCCGGGAGGAGAGGGAAGTCGGAAAATCTTAAATGACATGTGGGATTGAATGAGGGCTCGTTTGAAAGGGCTTTCCGAGAAAAAAACAACGCGGGGAGGTCAAGGTCTCTATGATTTTTTTTCGCAGATTTCGTGGTCATTTAAACATTTCTATACAGATTTTGCGATAAAGAGGCCACGGCAAATAAAATAAGGCTTCACGCGTGTTCACTAAGTAGATAGAAGTATATGTGCGTGTGTGTGTGTGTGTATGTGCGTGCGCGCGCGCTTGTGTTCGTGTTCACCGCGAAAATAAGGATTCCGTGGTTTGTCAGCTCCACAATATACCCTGTCATCATCAATATAATGATCTTTTCCGTATCAGTTAAATGCATTTTCTGACAAAAGAAATGTACTAAAATGACTAAAGTAAATTATTAAATTACAAATAAGGAATTGGACTGGCATTCTTCAAAATTCTAAAGCAACTATGTATGAATTTATAATATATTAGTTTATAGTTGGAGCTTATAGCTTATTTGGTTGTAGCTCACAAATCACGTGAACACGTGTGGCTGAACGCGTGTATTACACATTAAGTGTACAAATAAGTTTTAAAGCGTTTTTTGTATGACATATACTGCTGGTTTACAAATCAGAAATTCTCCCGCGGTTTTGTCATGTGACTGTAACCGGTCCAGAATAATAAAAACGACGCAGAAATTAGCTCAGCATTCAAACGTTCTTAAACGTTGATAGGTGAAAGATGGCAAGCGACAAAGCATTTATTCGTCACTGCATTCGTTACCAATTTCATCAAGGGAAAGTGCTGCAAAAGCATGTGCATCGATATGTTCTGTTCTTGGGGAGAATACTGAATCGAAAAGCATATGTGAATTTTGGTTCAGGCGGTTTAAAGCTGGTGATTTTGAGATTAGTGAACGTAGCGGCGACCCGCAGAAGGTTGAACATGAGCAATTACAAGCATTACTGGATGAAGACTCCGTATAAACGCAAAAAGAACTTGCTGAACAAGTGGGAGTAACACAACAAACTATTTCTAATCATCTACGCAATAGGAAAGATTCACAAAGAAAGAAAATGGGTGCTACATGAACTGAGTCAGAGGAACAAAGATGAGCGTGTCATGAAGTGTTTGAATCTGTTAAACAAACAGGAGGTAGGAAGTTTTTTCTATGGAAAATTGTAACGGGCGATGAGAAGTGGATATGGTTCGACAATCCCAAACGCAAGAAACACTTGGTAGATCCCGATCAAGCAACGACATTAACACTGAAGCGCAATATTCACTCGAAGAAAGTTTTGTTATGCATCTGATGGGATATCAAGGGTGTGCTATATTATGATCTCTTGCAACCGGGTGAAACTGTTACTGCTGATCGCTACAAGTAACAATTGCTGCGATTGAACGAGAAAATCAATCGAAAATATCTATTTACTGGCAAAGCATTACGCCCCGTTAAATTACTCCATGATAACACCAGATCGCGAAATCGATCAAGGAAACGTTATTGACGCTTGGCTGGGAAGTTTTGGAACACCCGGCGTATAGTGCCGACATAGCCCCTTCAGACTATCACTTGTTCCAATCCATGCAAAATGCTTTATTTCCAATTCACTTCCGGACATTTGACGAACTGCAAAAATGGGTTGACGACTTTATCGTATCGCACAACGAATACTTCTTTATTGCTGGAATCCGTCAGCTGCCTGACCGATGGCAGAAGGTGATAAATAATGATGGCGCTTATTTTGATTAATAAATATATT
This sequence comes from Harpegnathos saltator, assembly GCF_003227715.2. Classification (NCBI taxonomy): domain Eukaryota; kingdom Metazoa; phylum Arthropoda; class Insecta; order Hymenoptera; family Formicidae; genus Harpegnathos; species Harpegnathos saltator. The sequence continues at coordinate 206,920 of NW_020230561.1, read as the reverse complement.
GTTCTTTTCTCTCAAATACCCTTTGCATTATCTTAAAAACGCTTTAAAATTTATTTGTACAACTAATATTTCTATCTACTTAGAAATACGCGTGAAGCTTTATTTTACTTGCCGTGGCCTCTTTATCGCAAAATCTCAATAGAAATGTTTAAATGATCATAACTCTGCGAAAAAAAGCCATAGATACCTCGACGACCACATGTTGTTCTCGTCTCAGAAAGCTCTTTCAAACGAGCCCTCACTCAACCCCACATGTCATTTAGAATTTTCCGACCTCCCTCTCCCCCCGCCCTCCTGTAATGTGGAGACGAGTGTTTTTGTGATTAAATAATAGACTTTGTAATCCTATTGTATTCCTATAAATTTCAATTCAATATTTTAAACCATTTAGAAGTTATTTAGGTGGTCCGGAACTTTTGGCGGGCACTGTATACTACCTTGATGATGGACGCGGGGAAGGTGGTGGTAAAGAATGCCTCTCATCGAAATCTCGAAGTCTCGCGGCAAGACCGTCAAGCGATGAAGCAAAAGATCCACTCGGACTCGAGCCTCTGAAATATAATTAGTTTTTTATTTGAAACTATTTTGAAAGTATATTCACTCGCAAAAAAAACCGGCCACTAAATTTTAACACAGTTTTCTAACATCTTTCAATACCGCCAACTCAGCCAAAAATCATCATATTGCGATGAAATAAAGCTCAAATTAAAGCTTGGATATTTCTTGTCAACAACCAAAAACCTAAAAGTAAATTATAATAAATGTTTTAAATGGCGGATGTTGAAAATAGACTTCGATTAACGGGAAAGAAATTTGTATCTTAACTGTTGCACTGTTTAGAGGAATTGGTTCTTTGGTACAAAAATATATGAGATTTAAAGTTCATTTATTTTCTTAACAAATCCATTTTCCTAACAAATCTATATTTTAATCATTTTTCTACGACCTTTTTTGATACAGTTATAACGTTTTGAAGAAAATGTTATAACAGTTATGAGTCCGGATATAAATCCTATCGAACATTTATGGGCGCATGCTGAAACGAAGAGTAAGAAAACATAATATTGAGTTAGCCAATAAGTCCGTACGGTTTTTCTCGATAGATGGCTTCAAGACGCTCTGCTAAGCTTTATCTTCAGTTGAAAGTCTTGAAAGCATATAGTCATTGACAAATGACATTTCAACGTACATTTAAAAAATATACGTAAATATTGCTTGTATATCTTGTGTGTTTTGCATCATCTGAAAATGGATAACCAGAACGAACATTTTCGACATATTATGCTTTTTTATTTTAAAAAAGGCAAAAACACGGCGTAAACCTGTAGAAAGATTTGTGCAATATATGGTGAGGATGCCGTAAAAGAACGCGTGTGCCAAAAGTGGTTTGCGAGATTTCATTGTAGAGATTTTTCTATCAAAGACGAACCATGTTTAGGCCGACCAAATGAGATCGACAGCGACAAATTGAAGACGGTAATCGACACCAATCTACACGACGCGATTGTAGACGTTCTCCAAATATCGAAATCGAGCGTGGAAAATCATCTGCATCAACTTGGTTATGTTAGCCGTCTCGATGTTTGGGTTCCGCACAAACTGAGCGAAATTCATTTAATCTAACGCATTTCCATCAGTGATTCACTCGGAAAACATAAGAAAAGCGATCCATTTCTGAAACGTATGATAACTGGCGACGAAAAATAGATCGTCTATAATAACATCAAGCGCAAAAGATCGTGGGGGGCAGAGCAGCGAACCGCCACAAACCACTTCGAAGGCAGGGCTTCACTCGAGCAAGATCATGCTCTCAGTTTGGTGAAATTGGAGGGGTATTGTGTTCTACGAGCTACTTCCGAAGAACAGAACGATCAATTCAGATTTATACTGTAATCAGCTGGATAAATTGAATGCAGCAATCCACGAGAAGCGTCCAGAATTGGTGAATTGCAGATGCGTCGTCTTTCACCATGACAACGCTAGGCCGCACACATATCTACAAACCCGGCCAAAATTATTGGCGCTAGGCTGGGATGTCTTACCACATCCTTCGTATTCTCAAGACATTGCACTTTCAGATTATCTGTTTCGCTCCCTTCAAAATTCCTTAAATGGAAAGCACTTCATTTGTGAGAAAGCTGTCAAATGACACCTGGAACAGTTTTTTGCCCAGAAAGACAGGAAGTTCTTTGAACGAGGCATTATGAAGCTACCCGAAAGATGACAAAAGATAGTAGATAATAACGGCCAATACATAATTGATTAAAGTTATTACCTTCTATAAAAATAATCATCGATCATTTATAAGTAAAAAACCGCACAGACTTATTGGCCAACCCAATACTCAAGCGTTAGTAACACTGCTTTACAAGAAGAATGGAACAATGTAAAATAAGATATCAGAAATTTGATTTACAGTATGATCCAACGAACAGAAGCATTGTAAAATACGAGAGGAGGCAATACGCACTAATAAATTTAAACACATACACATACACATAACACATAGTATAAGAGTCCTGCCATGTCTACGTCGTTGATCCTGGGTAACGTTAAGAGTAGGACACACACACGCATGCATATGTACACGCACACATTCATACACAAAATTTCAATCCGATCATCTACCACCCCGTGGAACAATTTGATTGAGTTACATGTTAATTTCTTTTTGAAAAAGTTTTCCATGATAATTTTTATTCTGAACTGCAAATTTTACAAGAAAAAGTTGTTCATTTTGTAACATTTTCTTCAAAACGCATAACTTCATCAAAAAAGTCGTAAAAAATGATTAAAATATGGATTTGTTAAGAAATAAATAAGCTTTAAACCTCATACATTTTTATACCAGAAAACTGATTCCCCTGAATAGTGCAACAGTTAAAAAACAATTTTTTTCCCCGATTAACTCTTTGAAGCAAAGCGGAACTCTGAAGTCCCACCTTTATTTCATTACGTTTTTGAAGTATAAAAAACTCGATATTCTTGCTGTTTTTTGTGTTTTCGTTCGAGTATTATGTTATTAAGTACGTTGTAATGTGTAATTTTCATAAATTGTTTATGAAATTGTTTATATAAATAGTTAAATGCATAAAAACAGTGTTTTTTGTATAAAAAATTCGTGTCAGAGAAAACAATTATAGCTATATGGATGACAATTGATATCCTGGGGTTTTCGAGGCCGTCGATTACGAATCCGGGATCAGAAATTTAAAATTCAAAATGGCGGATCCAATATGGTGGATAAAAATGTTCAAAATCCTTCGATTTCGACAAAAAAGGTACATGGAGGTTTCTTGGATCGCTGATTACGGATTTATTACAAGATTTCTGAAATTCAAAATGGCGGATCCAATATGATGGACAAAAATGTTCAAAGTCCTTCGATTTCGACAGAAATAGGTACATGGAGGTTTTTTAGGTCGCTAAATTTATGATCAGATTTCCGAAATTAAAATCCATACTATCATATCAAAGTTAGCCATTTGAAGTCGCCATATTGAATCCGCCATTTTGAATTTTAAAATTTTAACTTCAGATTTGTAATCCGCGATCCAGAAACCCCTATATACATAATCAGTCTCTTTTATTACTACATAGAAAAATTCGTGCTTCTAAGAGTTAATCGAAGTCTATCTTCGACATTCGCCATTTTGTAAAACATTTATTAAAAGAGCAATTGCAAGTTTCGCTCGTTTAGTGGACCTCACGGATTGAATCGAATTGCGGTCTAAATGATATCTTACGATGATATATTAATCTGGGAAAAAATTTCAAATTTAATATAGGAATGGTTTCGGAGATATGAAGAGTCAAAAGTTGTCGAAATCGGTAAACAAATCCAACGGTGTGGGATAGATGAAAATATCATGTTGACTTTCACTAATATATTTGTAAAATTGTAGAGCGATGTGTACCCAGAGTACATGTCGGAGTTCGTTAATTGTTAATTTTAAATCAGACGTTCAAAAATCAAAATGGCCAAATCAATATGGTGGTTTTGGTTGTTAAAACTGGAAAAAGTTTGTTATAAATATTTTTGAAAATCAATCAAATATATTAAAATAGCATAAATTAATAAAAAAACATGAATATGATATAGAATTAATTACTTTCAAAGATACACAAATGATGATCTGTGAAACAAAAGATTAGATTTGGTTATATTATTGTAATGTATTTCAATAATATGTAAGCCTCTTTATCACGTCACGGTACTGATCTACGAAGAGGCTTTTTCTATTTTTTCTTTTAATTTCTCTTTTCTTCTAATTTCTTTTAATTTTTAATATTTTTTTTATTTTCTATTTATTTTTTTAGAGTTTATATTGGGTATGGGAATAAGTTTCCGCCCGTTTTAAATATAAATTAGTCGTTTATTTAAACAAAAAAATACAAAATGATTTTATTCCAAATATATCCCATTGGAAGCGACTACTTTCTCCCATCTTTCAGGTAGTAAACGGATTCCTCGAAAAAAAAATCAAGTTCTTTTGACTCGATCCATTCATTAAGCCATTTTTCGATACCTTTATGAGAAGTAAACCGTTCTCCAGGAAGGGCTGACTGCATGGACCGAATAATAAGTGGAAATCCGAAAGAGCAATATCTGGTGAATACGGCGGGTGGGGCAAGATTTCCCAATTCAATCCTTCCAAGTATTTTTGGACCGGTTTTGCAACATGGAGCCTAGTGTTGTCGTGTAGCGTGTAGCAGAATTAGCTTGTTGTGCTTATTATCCCATTCTGGTCGTTTCTCTTTCAAAGCTCGGTTCAAACGTATTAACTGCAGTCGGTAACGATCCCCAGTGATGGTTTCGGACGGTTTTAGAAGCTCACAATAAATAACGCCCTTCTGATCCTACCAGATGCATAACATAACTTTCGAACCGTGGATATTCCGTTTTGGAGTTGATGGACTTGGTTCACCTGGCATCATCCATGATTTCAATCGTTTGGGGTTGTCGTAGTAGATCCATTTTTCATCTCCAGTGACAATTCGATGCAGAAAACCCTTCCTTTTTTGTTTTTGAAGCAGCACGATTCTCGCACGTCACCAGCTCGTCTTTCAATGTCTCTCTCCTTCAATTGATGTGGCACTTAATTTCCTGATTTTTAGACCATCGCCAAAGCATATAAACATTTTCCGACGGTAGATCTATCAACATTTAACTCGTTTGAAAAATCTTCGAGCGTTCGACTCGGATCTTCTCCGAGTAAATCTTGCAGTTGTACATCTTCGAACTTTTTAGGTGCCCCTTCGCGTTCTCGGTCGCCACGTCATAATTACACTTCGAAAACGTCGAAACCACTCTTTACACGTGGTACTCGACGGACCATGATCGCCGTAAATATTAACAGACATTCGATGCGTTTCAGCAGCACTTTTCTTCAGAATATAATAATAGAGTAACACTTCCTGCAAATGCTGCTTCGTTGGGGTAAATGTTGCCATTTTCGACGCAAAAAAAATGATGTTTACACTTCAAACGAATGTCTACTACTGCGATTCAAAGCTCACAAATATATCTTCAAAACACAAGTATAGCCGTTTCATCAAACACGAAATTAGTACCACTAGCGATATCTTTCTAAAAAGGGCGGAAACTTATTCCCATACCCAATATTATTTTTCTTAATTAACACAAATTAACATTTGAGAAAAATCCCGACATAGGAAACATTTATGTATCTGACCTTGCTTTCTTAGGTATGGAAATGGATATATTACATATATCCAGATTCAGTATATGAATTCCCTCATATTGTGCACCTAGCCTATGCACCTATGTAACATAGGAACTATACAATGTTCATAATATGATTGCAGCAACCAACAATCCGTGCACCACTTTTACATGTACTCGCGAGTCGAGTCGCTACCAGTTTTTGCCTTATCCAGGAGAACAAAAATGTGATGACATATTCTGCTACGAAATCGAGACTTCATGTAAGACTTGAGAACTAAAGGTTTCTCGATAGCAACTTTTTGCCGAGCAACGCTGCACCTTGGCAACAGCGCGAACGTTTGGTGGCCCGGCTGTTCGCGTTCGCGGGCGGCCCCTGGCGGGCCGCCTTTGATTCTTCATATCTCCGAAACCATTCCTATACTCAACTTAAAATTTTTCCTAGATTAATATATTGGATTGGCAAATAAGTTCGTTCAGTTTTTGTTTCAGTGTAAGCTTCACGCGGATTAACTTTTTTTTCTCAATGCTATCGTGCAAATCGAATACACATTTGGAAGGTTATGTTTCACTGTTTATGTTGTGCTGTGTTAGGTTTGGCTAACATCAGTATTGTGGGTGCTGCGTAGCTGTGAACATGGAAATAAATAACGTGCATTATCGTCACATTTTGGACTATTATTTTAAAAAAGGCAAACGAGTTGCGGAAGCTTATAAAAAGATATGCCGTGTGAGATGATGCCTTAACAGAACGCGTATGCCAAAAATGGTATGCCAATTTCTGTTCTGGAGATTTCGACATCAATGATGCGCCCCGTTCCGGTCGCCCGACCGAGATTAATTCAAGTGACATTAAGGCTATAATCGAAGTAAATTCATTCCAATCGGTACGAGAGATTGTTACGACATTGAATATATCCCAAGCGTAGAAAAGCATTTGCGCCAGCTGGGATACGTTTCTCGGCTTAATATTTGGGTGCCGCATTAATTAACCGAGGCTAATTTAACCACACGCATATCCACCGTAGCGATTCGCTACGGAAACGCCAAGAAAACGATCCATTTTTTAAACGAATGGTGACGGGTGACGAAAAATGGGTCGTCTACGATAATATAACGCGTAAAAGATCATGGGGGTACAGGAGCGAACCACCGTGAACAATCTCGAAGACGGGATTGCATCCGAAGAAAATAATGCTCTCCGTATGATGGGATTTCAAGGGTGTCATCTATTACGAACTGTTACCGTCAGGCAAAACGATTGATTCAACTGTATACTGTTCGCAATTGACGAAATTGAACCAAGCAATCTGCACAAAACGTCCAGAATTGGCAAATCGCAAGGGTGTCATCTTCCACCACGACAATGCCAGACCTCATACGTCATTGACCAAACAATGCTGAATTGAAACAAATTGCTTCAGCTTGGCTGGGATGTTTTGCCTCATCTTCCGTATTCATCGGATCTTGCCCCTTCCGATTATCATTTATTCCGATCGCTGCAGGACTCTATGAACGGGAAAATCTTCAAGGATGAAGAGGCCGTTAAAAACCACCTGGATTGGTTTTTTGCCGATAAGTCCCAGACGTTTTACGAACGCGGCATAATGAAGCTGGTGGAAAGATGGCTAGAGGTCATCGATAAAGATGGCCAATATATAATTGATTAAAATTTATCTTGTGTATCAAAAAATTGTGTTTTATTCTACTCTAAAAAACCGAACAAACTTATTTGCCAACCCAATGTCATCATAAGCTATCATTTAGATTACAATTCGATTCAATCCGTGAGGTCCACCAAACGGGCGAAAAAACAAGTGCTTTTGCAGTTGCTCTTTACTTTTAAGTTTTTAGTTGTTGACAAGAAATATCCAAGCTTTAATTTAAGCTTTGTTTCATCCCAATATGATAATTTTCGGCTGAATTATCGCTATTGTAATAAGATGTTAGAAAACTGTGCTAAAATTTAGTAGCATGTTTTTTGTTACGGGTAAGTATAGTTCTCTTTCGAATTGTTATACATTATTATATACTTATTCTTATACATTATGTTATATACTATATTGTTATATAGAGTACCCTACAATCCAGTTCAGGCTACAATCGCTCATGTGCAAATAATATTGTTACATCAAACGTTCTTTTATTTGTAATTCGTTATTGATATTAGTTACCTTTTTCCAATATTAATCTAATTACGTCTTTTTTCGTCAGTAATTGTATCAGTAATACAATTATATATTGCTTGGGTAACAATAATGAATATAAACGTTACATTTATTGTTATTAACCGTCGGCATTAGCCGATTATTATTTCGCGCAAAGACAAACGTGTACATAAAATATATGGGTAACAATAAAGAGTTAGATCTACAGAATTATACTTACATTATATCTACAGAATTCTTACTATAGTTACAAAGTGTTTCATGTTTATAAGAATATATGCACATATCTATGTACATACATATACATCTATCTACACGCGCGTACCCACACATATATCACACATATATCACACACGCGCATGCACGTACACGTATGCACACGAGTACATATAGTATGTATATACATGGTGTTCCATGGGAAGTTGCTGAAACTAATTAGCTATCATTTTTAAATATATGTAGTTATTGTAAAAACAAAAATTGCGTTGGAAAGAGGAAAGCCTGCAGTTTTTAATAGGTATAAATGAAATTTAACAAAATATTTATATATTAGTTTATTTTATTGATGAAAATAATGTTAATAATCAAGTAAGCTAATGATAAATATTTTCGAAGTATGCACTATCTGAATTTATATAAAACTCAATTCTTTTACGAAAACTTATGTAAACTTTTTTTAACATGTCTTTAATGTTGCTGATAACCTTTTTAATAGCTACTACTAAATTCTGGCAGGATCTGGCATATCATGTCTACGGTCTTGGAGAGTTCCATACTGCATAAAATTATCAATAATTCTGTTAAAAATAACACAAAAAATTATTTTAATGCAGATTTATTGCCAAAAACGGAGTGATGTAATGCATAAGTTTAAATAAATAATGAATTTCAACCTTTTCAATATGTTTTTGCTCTTAACTTTATATGTTCCGTATTTAATACGAAACCCTCTATAAGCACTGCTATACACTTTTCTTCGCACTCGATAAGATAGATCTTTTCTTCCGTTGTCAGATTATTCATTTTGACATCCACGGATTTGCTTCTACCACAGCCAGAATAAAACTGCAGATCCTCAGATGGACAACCGTTAATAGTAAGACTCTTTCTGAAGTCATGGAGGGGAGAACCAATCTTTTAGTTTCAGCACCTTCCCGTGGGACCCTGTATATATATACAGGATCCTCAAAAGTCCGGGAACGCTAAAATATTTTGAAAAATATGAAAGATACGAAAAAATGTTAGATACAAAAGTTATAGGGCTTAAAAAGATCTGTTTAGTAATCATATCAGTTTGACCATAGGTGGCGTTGCTAAAGTCATATGAAGGTCAACTTTGTTTTTTTAAATGGAACCCCCTATTTTTTATTGGAAATTCTTGTAGCTTATCTCGAGAGCTTTCCAAACCACTATAATGAAGTCATTTTTTATTAAGCTCTTTCCGAGTTATGACGCATGAAAGTTATAGTACCGCCGACATTAGCATTACCCAAAGTGTATACAGAATGTCCCATTTAAAAAAATGCATCTCGATAATTCTTCAACGAAGCATTTTCAGCAAAAATATTTCGGACAAAAGTGATATAATTTTAAAGGGCACATAAAACGATTATACTATTTTGTTTACAAATGACACCACCTTCGAGATATTCACTAATCATTACTTTTCTTAAATGGAAACCCAAATTTTTTATTATACCACCTTTCTCTACCAATTAATTTAAACAACTTTTGTCTGAAACATTTTTTTATTTGCATAATATTTTTTATTTTATTTTGAGATATTTAAGGAAAACTTGATAACTTTTCAATATTTAACTCACGATATCTCGCTAACTATTTGTCGGGAGAAAAAGTGGTACTAGACTTTTACGCTTTACTTGATCTCAAGAATATATTGTTACAATAGCGCCCTCATTTTTATTATTTTGATCATTTTGAAATTTCCAGAAGTCAATAAGTTAACAAAAGTCAGAGCACTATTATAACAATATATTATAACAATATATTCTTAAGATTAAATAGAACAGGAAAGTCTAGTACCACTTTTTGTTTCGACATACATATAATTAGCGAGATATCGTGAGTTAAATATTGAAAAAGTGATCAAGTTTACCTTAAATATTTCAAAAAATATTAGGCAAATAAAAAAATGTTTCAGACAAAAGTTGTTTAAATTAATTGGTAGAAAAAGAGAATGTAATAAATAATTGGGATTTCCATTTAAGAAAAGTAATAATCAGTAAATATCTTGAAAGTAGTGTCATTTGCAAACAAAATAGTATAGTCGTTTTATGTGTCCTTTAAAATTATACCACTTTTGTCTGAAACATTTTTGCTGAAAATGCTTTGTTGAAGAATTATCGAAGTGCATTTTTTTAAATGGGATTCTATATACAGGGTACATAAAAAGTAACAGGATGGTGAAATATCATAAAAACCAAGCATTATAAAAAAAATGTTTCAAACAAAAATTGTAGGGTTTCAAAAAATCTATTTACTGACATTATGAGTTTAACCTTGGGTGACGTCGCCAAGATCAGGACAAGGTCACCTTGAAATTTTTAAATGAGACTCTCTATTTTTTATTGCATATTCTTATAGTCCTTCTTCAAACCTTTTCAAAGCATTATAATTCTTTCTATTTTGACTAAGCCGTTTTGAAGTTAACGAGCTTTTTATGATAAGATGTCCAGCCAGCCAACCAAGACAAGATCAAATAAGTATTCAGCTAGCCAAGGCAAGATTCTTAAAAAAGCGTTTGAGAATAATGTTAATCTCTAAAAGAAAAAGTAAAGTCTAATAAAAAGTAAGTCTAAAAAGAATAAGTTAGGAAACAAAAAGATTTATCCAATAAATAAAAATTTGCATTAATTAGATAACAAAATCGATAATTCAATTAAAGAAAGAAAAATCAGTAAGAAAAATCATTTACCTTTTCCGTATGAAACAACGCGTATCATATACAAGTATTGTGTTCTACTTCAAATTAAATACATTACAATTGATTTGAAATAATTCGAAGGTGAATTTTAGTGCTGTTATAAATTTAGTACATTAGTATTACGTTAATATTACATGTGTCTGAAATACAAGTTACGAAATTGCTCCAGCCGCTGACTGGATATCTTATCATAAAAAGCTTAATAACTTGAAAACGGCTTATTCAAAGTAGAAAAATTATAGTGCTTTGAAAAGGTCTGAAGAAGAGCTTAAGATATGCAATAGATAGCTTAAGATATGCAAGATGCAATAGATAGCTTAAGATATGCAAGATGCAATAGATAGCTTAAGATATGCAAGATAAGAATATGCAATAAAAAATAGGGAATCCTATTAAAAAAACTCAACGTGACCTTATTCTGACCTTGGCAACGCCACCCAAGGTCAAACTCATAATATCAGTAAATAGATCTTTCGAAACCCTACAATTTTTATTTGAAATATTTTTTTCTAGAATGCTTATTTTTTGTGATATTTCACCGTCCCAGTACTTTTTATACACCCTGTATATATAGGATGTTTAGTTTTAATCGCCCCAAGCAAATATGTCGAAAAATATGAAAGATACGAAAAAACGTTTCAAACAAAAGTTGTTTGATTCGAAGGCGGACATAAGATGGTATCATTGGTTTGACCCTGAGTGAAGGTGCCAAAGTCACATGGAGTTAAATTTGTTTCCTTAAATAGAATCCCTTATCTTTCATTACATATTCTTGTAGCCTACCTCGAGGGCTTTCCAAAACACTATAATGAAGTCTTTTCTTAACTTTTTTTACAATTCCGCCAGCATTAGCATTACATAAAGTGCACCGGCTAGTGAAGGCAAGATCCAAGATTGATCCGGCCAGTGAAAGTAAGACTCTGAGCCAGCCAGTAAAGGCAAGACTGATTGACTCTGTAGGATCATATCGAAGTCACATTGAATGTACACATATATTTTATCTACAACAAATGCTCAAATATACCACCATTCTGTTGGATACATAATTTCAACCGTTTTGCAAATGCATCGACTGTTTTTCTGAGAACGTTGGCTGGTATACTTCTACACGCTTGTCTAATGCGGTCCTTTAGGTCTTCAGCTGTGCGGTCTGGTAAACAGTATTTTTTAAATAGCCCCATAAGAAAATATCTGGTGATGTTAGATCTGGTGATCTGGGTGGTTATGTTGCATGACCACCTCGTCCAATTCAACGGCGCAGATAAGTTAAATTTAAAAAGTCCCTTACAGGGTGTACGTAGTGTGGTGGTGCACTGTCCTGTTGCAACCACATACGCTGGACTGTATTTTCATCAACAAACTGTAACATACTTGGCAACACATCTCGTAGCATATGTGAATATAATTCCCCTGTAACATTGTTATCAAAAAAGTGGGGTCCAATAATATGACTATCTAAAATACCACACCAAACTATCACCTTCTACCGATGCTGATTGTCTACATGACGAACCTAGTAGGGATTGATATCAGAATAATAATGGCTATTATGCCGATTCAGTATGCCATTGCTCCCAAATGCAGCATCGTCGCTAAACATAACACGAGAAAAAAATGTGGGATCAAGCTGAATTTGAACTACAGCCCATCTGCAGAATGCATCAGAAGAACTTTATCATTAGAAAGAAATCCTGATTAAATGAAATGTGATAAGGATGAATGTAATTCTCACGTCAAATTTTATTTACAGTCGCAGGACTCACATTTAATTCACGACTAATTTGATTGAATGTTGACTAATGTGCGGATTCATTATTACTATTGCTAATGTAGTTACGATAATAGCATCATCGTTATTTAATAGTTTTTTTTACAATGTTTCATCTGTCCCGCACGCGCTCTAGCTATTAAACGCAAAATTGCTTTATGGTCGGGATGTCATCTATCTGGATACCTATCTCGATACCGACGAGCTGCTTCTTTAGCATTATTATCAGCGGTATAATAAATACTAATCATATCAACAATTTCTGAAGGTGTGTAATCTGCCATGCTGATAATAACAAAATTAACGAAAGGGAATAAAATAAATTTACTTTAAGAACCAAAGGTATCGAACAAATCGTCGCAATAAGACCCAACTCGAATCGATTTTAACTAAAAACAATTAACTGAATTACTTAATGAACCTACTAAGGGAACCTAATGAAAGTGTATTGTGGTAGCAGTCTACAACAGTGCTGGGAATGAAGTGAGCACAGCGAGCCGATTTCAAAGGCAATGCCTGCGCTTCTCCCACTATCTCTGGAAGCGCGGCAGCCGAGCTACCGATCGCACATAAGATGCTCTGCTACAGGAACGGTCTATACAAAATAAGATGGGATTACACCCTCCGGCAAATCAAAATTAAAATATTTATTTATCCTTACAGAATAATCCTACTATCATTGGTAATGAAATATTATGATGAAATATAAAAAATACTGTTTACCAGACTGCACTTACCACAGCTGAAGATCTAAAAGACCGTATTAGATAGGCGTATAGAAGCTGTGACGTGGCAGCCGGGAAGGCGCCCGTCACAATGCGAACCCTCGGTCTTTACGCGAGAATTGCGGGGGAGGGGGGGTAGAAGAGTAGAGCGCACAAATTGCGGGGGGAGGGAAGCCGCATTGCCCCCCTGTATTAATTAGTATTAGGGATAGGAGCGCGCAGGTGGAACGGTCCCGCGTCCCCGAGCTCTGTGCCCCTGGACCTCCTGTGCCGCCCATCAAGACCGGAGGGACCAGAGGAAAGAAGAGGACGTCACTCATCGACCGGACCGCCACCTCAGGTGAATGCTCCACCTTCTATATTACCGATTCCCGTATCGCCTTAAAGGATTCTCGCTGCCGTTTCCGTTGTCCACAGGCCCGTAGGAATATCGCGCAAAGCTATCGTCGCTCCCGTGCTAGCAGCGTGATCGCCGGCGAGACAAAGCCAGCCTCGGCGAACGGGCCTACGGAGCGCGAGGGAGAGAGAGAACACGCAAGAGAGAGACGGAGCCCCGTTCCGTGGATCAACAACAAGGATCCGCAGAAGGATTCCCGGATGGGGAGAGGCAACGAGGAACGGGGAGAGACGTGTCGCGAGACACAACAATGAGGAAAGAAGCGACACTTTTTCTTAGGAGAGAATAAAAGAGAAAACTCCCGTTTTCTCGCTCTCTTACCTCTTGGCAAGCCAGTTCGCTGTCGAAGACTAAGAATCTATCGAATATCACTGGAGAAATTATTATCGGTGTACCGCTATCGAGACCGACGTTTGTGCCGCGCTCACGAAGGGTTGCCGTTGGTAGCTGAACCGCGGAGGAGCTAGCAGAGGAAGTAGGTCGAAGGACCACGCCGCCGGGAGGTTCCCGAATTTGTAAAACCGTCCACCTGATTTATTATTTCGTGCGTCCCGTGTCTCGACTCATTTGTCGGCGTAGAGCCAGGCTCGAATTCGCGAGGGCACACAGCGGAGTTTACCGTATCGAGGGGTCGGACCGTTCCGATTCCCGAAAGAATAAAAAGTGAGATAATCAAAACGCGCATTACTATTCTTGTGTTTTCCCGACTGCGTCCCGGATTCCCGATCGAACCCTCCCGTCTACCGACTTAAAATACCGAGGAGCTACCGGTCCCGTCGAATTCGCGTGTCTCGGCCCTTTGGTGGTGTTCCGTTTCGTGTTGGTGATCAGTGCAGCCCGCTGCACCTGGCGCCCAACCATTTTTGGTGCGAGTGTGAACGGCCGAGACGCGTAGACCGACGGCAGTTTGCCGACGGCGAGCGGAAATCGCGTCGCAAAGCATACTAGCCAACGTTCTTAGAAAAACAGTCGATACATTCGAAAAACGGTTGCCATTATATATCCAACAGATGGACAAATGGTGGTACATTTACCACCATTTGGTACCACCATGGTACCACCATAGTAAGTATTTGCTATAGATAAAAAATATGTATACATTCAATGTGACTTTAATGTGATCCTACAGAGTCAATAAGTCTTGCCTTCACTAGCCGGATCAGAATTTTGCTTTCACTGGTCGGATTAGAATCTCGCCTTCACTGGTCCGATCAATCTTGAGTCTTGCCTTCACTTTTTCTTTTTTTGGTCACGCAGGGGAAATTCTCATGGATACCCCCGCTCCTTGGGGAGGGCGGAGGTTATGTCGGACTTTTATTGACTAAAACCCCTGCGGGGTACCTACCGCTCGGACCGTGGTGGGGGGAGTCAAGGGAACTACGCCTGCATTCCCTCCCCGGGGTCTTGCCTTCACTGGCCGGTACACCTTTCAAACACTTTCTTAACTCAAAGTACTGGTTAAAAAAAGGCTTCATTGTAGTGTTTTGGAAAGCTCTCGAAGTAGGCTATAAGAATATCCAATGAAAGATAGGGAATTCTGTTAAAAAATAAAGTGTAACTCCATATGACCTTGGCACATCCACTTAAGGTCAAGCTAATGACGCCATCTTATGTCCCCTTTCGGACCAAACAACTTTTGTTTAAAATGTTTTCCTGTATGTTCCATATTTTTCGACATATTTGCCTGGGACGATTAAAACTAAACACCCTGTATATAGGGTGCGACAAAAGTACGGGATTAGTGAAATATCTCGAAAACAAGACATTTTAGAACAAAATGTTTCATACAAAAGTTGTAGGGTTTTAAAAAGTGCATCATACGCCGACATTTATATGACGTTGAGCATAAGCTTGGAGGGGCTCTCAAGTTTAGGTTGAATTTTTTAAATAGAATGCCCAATTTTTTATCATATATTCTTGTAGCTTATCTCAAGAGCTTTTCAAAACATTATAAGAAAATTATTTTTCGTTAAATATTTTTCGAGACATAAGTTGATAGAGGAGTTCAAGTACCGCCAGCATTAGTATGGCATTATCCAAAGTGTGTCGCATGGAGGTAGCTTGGTATGTATCTATGTGCGCATGCGTGCGTGCTTGTGCTCAAGCAACACGCTGTTGGTGAGAATACGCTTTACGATTATGGGCTTCATTTCTTTTAAGCTTTCGTAGAATTTTTTTAAGAATAAAATAATGGCTACGTTGTCTGAAAAAGAATGCATTTATTTGTTGATAATTGACAATTTGAACATCTAATATAATTATTACCAAAAACATGCACCCGCGCGCGCACACACGGATACACACACATATACACGCACACACGTACGCGCACATGGATACGTACCAAGCTACTTCCATGCGATACACCTTGGATAATGTCATACTAATGCCAGCGGTACTTGAACTCCATCAACTCATGTCTCAAGAAATACAGGGTGCGGCGCCAAAATCCGGACAAAATTAAATTTGAATTTCCCGCCGTTCTATACCACTTCGAGAGGTCACGATTGGCGTCCAAATAGCTTGACGCATGTACTAAACATTCATAATCTCGAAACAGTCACAATGTTGAAACCAAGTGCGGAGTATAATCGAAGAGCCGCGATTATCGAAAGTGTTCGCGCTGGGCGTTCAGCGACAGAAATCATTCGATTCTTCGGGTACCCAAGATCGACTGTGTATGATGTCACGAAGTATAACAAGTCGGAGAAGTCCAACGAAGGTTTTGCAACACCGGCAAGGAAAACTCATTCGAAGGAGCGCGTTGTCAGGACGCCCGAAATCATTCAACGAACTCAGGAGCTGATTTTTGAGGATCCAGGGTAGTCGATTCGAAAATTGTCGTCGGTTGTCAGTGTGAGTGAAAAAACTAAGCATCGAATCGTCGAGGAGGACCTTCGCTACAAGTCTTATACAATTAAAGTGAGACAGATGTTTTCCGAAGCTGCCAGGACAAAGCGAATTGAGCGCTGTAACCTGCTTTTGTGTCCTTTATGAAACAATGCTGCCGGATGCCTCAGGTTTTTTTCTGACGAAAAAATTTTTACTGCCGATGCGAAAATTAATCGAAGGAATGATCGCTGGCTCGCCCATGATCCTGAAGATGTCCCCATTGTTTCCAGAACGAAATTTCCGGCGAATGTTCACGTGCTAGGTGTTATGTCCAGTGAGAGTGATGTCATGCCACCGCATTTCTTTAACAAAGGGGAAAATGTCACAAAAGAAGTTTATTTGTATGTTCTGATAAATGTGATGAAGCCGTGAATGGAAACTGTATCGTCTGGAAAGCCGCATGTTTTCCAGTAGGACGGTGCGCCCGTGCACACAAGTCATTTGGTGCAAAATTGGTTATCGGACAACGTCGACATGTTTTGGTCCAAAGAATTTTGGCCTCCCAACAGCCTAGATTTAAATCCTTTGGACTTCTATGTATGGAGCGTTGTTGAAAGGGTCACTAACAAGTCCAAACATCCAAACGTCGCATCATTGAGAGCCGCTATTGAAGCGGCATTGGCCGATATGGACCGTGACTCATTAAAACGGGCCTGCAAACGCTTCAGACCGAGAATGGAGGCGGTCATTCAAGCAGAAGGGGATTATATTGAGTAAATGTGTTCTTTATGACCTAACAAACAATTTAGTAAAAAAATAATTATAAACTTCTCCATTTTTGCAATAAAATTATGTTTCAAAAAAATGTTTAATTTGTCCGGATTTTGACGCCGCACCCTGTACTTAACGAAAAATAATTTTCTTATAATGTTTTGAGAAGCTCTTCAGATAAGCTACAAGAATATACGATGAAAAATTGGGAAAATTCTATTTAAAAAATTCAACCTAAACTTGAGAGTCTCTCCAAGCTTATGTTCAACGTCACATAAATAGCAGCGTTTGATGCATTTTTTTAAATCCTATAACTTTTGTATGAAACATTTTGTTCTAAAATGTCTTGTTTTCGAGATATTTCACCGGTCCGGTACTTTTGCCGCACCCTGTATGTGTATGTGTGTGTTCTCTCATTATGCTGCATGTTGTATGTATTTTGGTACAAGAAAGTCTCAACGTTAAGTCACTGTAGCTCGAAAACTATTTATTACTGGACTTCCGGCCTATTGACATTTGATCTACACATCAAGAGCTATCATATAGTAAATCTACAAAAGATTTAGCCAAAAGTAATTTTCTATAAGGAGTCTCCAAGGTTCTTTATCTGCGATCACGTTTTTATTTTATATAATACGTTGCATATCATATCATTAGAATTAATTAGTTTTCATCTTGTAATATGAAAAATATCCACAAACTATTATGAAGCATAGCACAAGTAAAGAGAAATAACCTAATGATATCGTACAATGCGGTGCCTATAATACGATATTATCATGTCGTTTTTAATCGTCGTAATTAAAAATTTAATCCTGACCACTTTCTAGTGTTATACATGGATAAATTTAGTATTCAATATTTTTCAATTTTTGTCCTTACAAAAATTTAAAAATTTAAAAATTTTAAAAAATGATAATGAAGGGAGGAGGAGCTATTAAAAATTTTGCATTAATTAAATTTGAGCAGACTGTTTCAAAAAGTACAAATTACTGTACAACTTTATTATGAAATATGTTTTCATATATTTCATAGTTTGGGAAATATTTGCAAAAAATGGAAAAGATTGTTTCTTTCGAAAAATTTCCACTCCTAAACGTTGAAAAAATATAGGTTTAGTATTTTTTAATCTTCTATAACATATGTAAAGCCCATAAAAATCGATAAAGGACAATTTTTACGGTTTTCGATGGTTTCCTTATTAGAAAAAAGTAACAGAAATTAATAATATCAAAAGTAATGGAAACAGTAACAACTCCTTACTTTTTGAATAACTTTTTGAATAACTTTTTGAATAACGAGTTAATTTTCAAAGTAAATGATAGTGAGTGAAGGAGTGCGGTATAGTAGCTAAGAATTACTGTAAAAAAATTATTTTCTCCCAATCTCCTCTGGTATGTGTATGTACATAAAATATCTGAATGTTTTTAATTACTCACTTAGCAGGAGATACAGCAGCTTCTAATTGGCTCGATTTTTCTCTTACAACAGCTCCGACAACGTTTTTCTCAATTTCCTCGTGTTTAGGTATAACTTCGCGTATTACATCTATTGACGGTAATACAGATTCAATGTACTTGTCTTCAGCAACTTCGCAATTCGCCGGACTTATTGCTTCCTCAATGTGTTCTGGCAATTGCGATGAAGAAATTATATGTTCGTTACTCGGAAAAATATCACTAGAATCAAGACTCTTAGACTTGCCACAATTGCGGAGTCTGGGCGGTTTCAAATTCTGTTGATTTACATCAGAGTGCTGGGGTTTACTTTTTTTTCTTCGTTTCGTTTTCCGCGACACCAAAACTAGCCTCTTGTCCGGCGCGTCTCGCCGGAGCATTCTTAGAGCTACGTCACATGGAACCAATTGAGCGTCTACCAAGTCTAAGTATCCGACGCTGCAGCTTCTAACTATTGAATCGCTTGAGCACATCGGACTGATACTGATTACTGTAGAAGTCCTATGTACGCTACGTAATTGCTCCAAAGTTTCCGTATCGCCACGAGTTTCATCGTCGATGAAATGCATCTCATCCAGTTTACCAGTAGAAGGCGTCCCGACGTTCGCATAATCGGAATTTGTCTTTCCATAGCACACATGGCATTTGAGATCCTTACCTCCATATTTCGAAAAACACTGCGAACATGAGGACCCGAAACACTGATCGATATTTTCTGGAAACTGATAGGAACACGCCGGTGAAACCATACCGGCAATAGCGTGCATGCCGCTTTTATTCAGCAAAATCGTTCCTTGTCCTAGTTGTGTGTGAGAAGAACTATTCGAAGGCGTTATATCAGCGCTCGTCATATTCGTTCCGATATTTTGATTATTTTTAGTATATACAAAACTATTAGTGTTATGTGATGTCGCGGCTTGAATGGTGCTAATATGCGGTGCAGTGATCGAGTTGACATTATTTTCACACGCGGTATTACTTAAACCATTCAGATACACAGTTTGTGTTGAGGTGCACTCAACGGTGTTTTCTAAAGTCTTCAAGATTGAGGCCTGAGAAATATTTCGGCTGCTCGATGCTTCCGCGTTCAAAGTTTGACCGTTGTGCATTGACATAGAAATAATGTTCGCTGAACAACACGTCAGGTTCGGTTTGTCGTCTTGCGAAAATTGATGGAACTTGTTATTCTCCAACTCTTTTTTCACAGTTACACCCACCTGCTGATCTGCGAGAACGTTTTTCATTCTTTGGATACTGTTGACGAAGTCGGCATTAGCATTTGAAGTTGCTATTAGTGTCTGTGTAGGCGCCACCGCGTTCTTCGGCGATTGCAAAGCTGGCACATCGCAACACCGCGGCGGATTATGCCTCGGCGGTGTACGATAAGTGTTTGTAGGAGCATTTCTAATATTTTCATATAGATTACTCATGTCCTGCATATCTACATATGAATACTCGTTTTCGTAGCTTTCGACTCTTGCTAACGACGAGGATAAGGTCTCTGATGTTAGGAACTGATTAGAAATTTGAGACTTGGGTCGATTTGAGTTGAGTCGGGTGTTGCGAGAAGTCATCGGTGCGATTGGTGGTGGCTGCGTTTCCATAGTAGTCCGTGAACTAGCTTGAAAATCTTGATACGATTCCTCTTCATCCTCGGAGAACAAATTGGGGTTAAATGTGGGATCCGGTCCTAGGAGAAAATTGAGTCATCATTAATATTTATCTTATAAATGACTCAATTCCGTCATAAACGACGAAGCAAACACTTCATTGTTCGTAGTATATGATAAAACAAATATTATTCAATCTAAAATGTTGTAAGAATAATTAAAAATGCTTGCTTTAAAATAACTAGTTTAAGGGGATCTTATAGTCCAAAACTTTCAGAAAATCGAAAAAAACTTTTTTACATATTTTTATAGCACAACATCTTAAGAATATGTAAGTATACTTTCGAAATTCGAAAAACAAAGTTATAAGCGATTTAACGTCCGACCATTTGACGCTGTCAGGTACGGGTCGGAGCAAATAGGAATTTTTTGCTGTCGAAGAAATAGCAAACAAAGAAACAAAATCTTCTACATGTATAGTAGTCTTCTACATGTATAGTAGTCTTTATATGTATGTATATTCTCAGCAAGATTGTAATCTCTAATGGTCATTCGAACTCAGTTCTTTCTCGAATCTTATGCATAATTAGCTGCAGGAGTGTTTAACGAGGGTCATGTTACCATTCTACAAGTTATGGAAACGATGGTAATAATTATTGATTAGTAATGTAAGTTATTTCCTGATTACGCCTATAAACGGCGACTCACATATGCGGAAATCAAGAATGCTGATACTACAACGAAAGTTCGTATGGCTAACCAAAGCAATGTGGAGAAATTACATTAATTTAGAGAAATTAGATTTTTACGAAGAATCGGAAGGGTTATTCTATGGTCCAGGAATAGTAGATTAGCCAGAACAACCCCCTTCGATTCTCCTATTTTGCCCGTATATTTCCATGTCTACATAAATTTACACATTATTTTATTAAATATGATGTGTAAGTTTATCGAAACAGAAAGTCAGCTAATTTATATTAAAGAAATATTGGTCACAGAGGAGATGAAAATGCAACTAAAAGCTTTAGGAAAACCTATGAATTTAGATATATTTGATATAATTAATGACATTTTATCTTAAATAATAATACAAAAAAGAATCAACATATTAAAAAAATATCAAAACATTGTGAAACTTAAAAATACTTGTATTGGGTTGGCAAATAAGTTCGTTCGATTTTTGTTTCAATGTAAGTTTCATGCGGATTCACTTTTCTTTTCTCAGCGCTATCGTGCAAATCAAATACACATTTGGAAGTTTCACTGCTTATGTTATGCTGCGTTTGGTTTGGCTAACATCAGTATTGTGTGTGCTGCGTAGCTGTGAACTACGGAAATAAATAACGTGCATTATCGTCACATTTTGCTCTATTATTTTAAAAAAGGCAAACGAGTTGCGAATGCTCATAAAAAGATATGCCGTGTGAGATGATGCCTTAACAGAACGCGTATGCCAAAAGTGGTATGCCAATTTCCATTTTGGAGATTTCGACGTCAATGATGCGCCTCGTTCCGGTCGCCCGACCGAGATTAATTCAAGTGACATTAAGGCTATAATCGAAGTAAATCCATTCCAATCGGTACGAGAGATTGCTACGACATTGAATATATCCCAAGCGTAGAAAAGCATTTGCGCCAGCTAGGATACGTTTCTCGGCTTAATGTTTGGGTGCCGCATCAATTAACTGAGGCTAATTTGACCACACGCATATCCACCTGCGATGCGCTACGGAAGCGCCAAGAAAACGATCCATTTTTTAAACGAATGGTGACGGGTGACGAAAAATGGGTCGTCTACGATAATATAACGCGTAAAAGATCATGGGGGCACAGCAGCGAGCCACCGTGAACAATCTCGAAGGCGGGATTGCATCCGAAGAAAATAATACTCTCCGTATGGTGGAATTTCAAGGCTGTCATCTATTACGAACTGTTACCGTCAGGCAAAACGATTGATTCAACTGTATACTGTTCGCAATTGACGAAATTGAACCAAGCAATCTGCACAAAACGTCCAGAATTGGCAAATCGCAAGGGTGTCGTCTTCCACCACGACAACGCCAGACCTCATATGTCATTGACCACTCGAAACAAATTGCTTCAGCTTGGCTGGGATGTTTTGTCTCATCTTCCGTATTCACCGGATCTTGCCCCTTCCGATTATCATTTATTCCGGTCACTGCAGAACTCTATGAACGGGAAAATCTTCAAGGATGAAGAGGCCGTTAAAAACCACCTGGATTGGTTTTTCGCCGATAAGCCCCAGACGTTTTACGAACGCCGGTTTAATGAAGCTGGTGGAAAGATGGCTAGAGGTCATCGATAAAGATGGCCAATATGTAATTGATTAAAATTTATCTTGTGTATCAAAAAATTGTGTTTTATTCTACTCTAAAAAACCGAACAAACTTATTTGCCAACCCAATATCATCATAAGCTATCATTTAGATTACAATTCGATTCAATCCGTGAGGTCCACCAAACAGGCGAAAAAACAGGTGCTTTTGCAGTTGCTCTTTATTTTTAAGTTTTTAGTTGTTGACAAGAAATGTCCAAGCTTTAATTTAAGCTTTGTTTTATCCCAATATGATAATTTTCGGCTGAGTTGATTAGTTTTTCGCCGATAAGCCCCAGACGTTTTATAAACGCGGCATAATGAAGTTAGTGGAAAGATGGCTAGAGGTCATCGATAAAGATGGCCAATATATAATTGATTAAAATTTATCTTGTGTATTGTTACGTCCTGTGAACTCCGGGCAATTAACAATTCTTTTTTTCTCTCAAACTTCTATTCTTCTAATATAACAAAGGTCGTAGGAAACAGACATATCTGGCGGACAGCCGTCGCGTCAAATCGAAGGCGATATTCCATAATTAAAAACAGTACCCTATTGTGAAAATCTACACGTCTTTGTTCAGAGTTTATATCTGGGTAGTATTCACCAAGTGTATCCGTCGGCCTAGCTATAAAATTTGAAACTCTGCGCTAACAGATCTCCAGTAAAACAAAGCAACTCGAAACACTCTTGCTTTAAAACCTTGAAACCTACATCTCCCTAATCTAAAACCATATGCAGTCTAACAACAAAGCTTAGTCGTAAAATCTTATCTCAGCCTTTGATTTACGGCATCTTGACTTTTCCAGCTGGCCTTTTGTATACATTTCTTTATCCCACCAGAACCACCACCACCGCACTTTTACATCTAACTCATTCGGCCAATCATAACCTATCCACCTAAAATTATGAAACATCCACGCTCCACCCCTTATCCCATCTATATTTATGTCTTCTAGAACTAACTGTCTCCTCTCACGAGGTCTTTTAACCTCACCCTTAATTTCTAATGGCTAAGACTTTTCCCCACTAAGGACCAATACTAAAAATTTACTAATTAAATCTTTGACATCATTGGGCTCTCCTTAGGGCTTCACCCCTTTCCCAAAGGCCATCTCTCTATCCACCCTGGTGGATCCTACCTCCGATCATCAGTATAAAAACCGCGACAATTCGCCTCCGCGAGCATTCAGATAGTCAGATATTCAGATATCCAAATATTCAGTCATTCAGATATCCAAATATTTAGTCATTCAGATATTCAGTCATTCAATCATTCAGACATTCAGATTATTCAGACATTCAGACTGTGACAAGTTAATATCCAATCACTCGGACAGGTCACCATTGAATACCTTTTGTTACTCCCTGCAACTTTTGTTGAAGAAGTGTTTTACGATAACTAATATTTCAAGAGTTACCTGGCCGTATCGGAACTTTTTGAACACTCTGTATATATACGTATATAGAGGCATTACAATTTTAAATATTTCTCAATGTTCAAATACGTCTCTTTCTCCATAATAAATATGGTATCTTCTAAAATCGTGCTGTATAATATTCAATAAATTATCTTTTAATTCTTTATAAATATTTATCGGCATGTCTTGCCGTAAAATACTAATGTTTGACAAATGCGTCTCATATTTTAGAGTATTTATACCGTCACGTATGCACAGTGTTATCGCATGTATGTTTCAAAACAAGTTTTCTTAATAAGAAAATAATATTATATAATTAAAATAAAAGGTCAAAAATATTAAATATCACCATCATAACGAAATTGTTTTGCACAGTAACTGATGTCGATCGTATCATAATTTCACAAATCAATAAATCGAAATTGTTTTCGATTAAATCGTGCTTACAGAGATGACTTCATCGCATTATCACATCTTCTTTCACTAATACCTCAGAGTTTTATAGAATTGTTAATAAAATGCATCCATTCAATAGTGTCAATTGTAGATACATTCAAAAATAAAAATTTATCTATCATTTTGCAAACAATCAGACAAAATTTTGAGATATTGGTAAAAGAAATTAGGCATATTAATGCTGTGAAATCAGCTTTGTAAGCAAGATTTAATAAAAAATGTCCGACTTTCTGGCTTATAAACTTATCATTCGATATCAATCTCCTTATAATAAACATTTTTCATATTTTCATAACTATATTTGATAACCTCCCCTTTAATTTTTCAACTTATGAATTAGACAATATTATTTTGTTATTAATACTGTATTATCAATTTTATAGACTTACCACGTGAGCGCATGATATTAGTTAATTTTTAATAAAAATTTTTATATCTTTATGATATTTGTATGATATCTTTTACGTTTCAACTTAATAAAATAATATTATTTTCTTATTGATGCTATATTATTACGAAATATTTGTGCAATAATGTGATGTAAATATGTAACGGTGTAAATAGTCCGCAGTGAGACACTTCTTGTTATACTTCTTGTTATGTCAGGTATGTAAATATGAAATCGGAATTTTTGTATAGAAAATACACGTTTATTGTATGAAAATGATAAAAAATATTTTATTTGAAGTATTGCCCATCGCTAGCTATACATTTTTCCCACCTGTCTGACAATTTGTGGATGCCACGTCAAAAAAACTGTTGCTCTTTTGAGGCAAACTAGTCATCAAGCCATTTTCGTACATTTTCGTAAGAAGTGAAGCGCTGCTCAGCAAGTGCGTGTCCCATCGATGCAAATAAATAGTAATCGGACGGAGCCAAGTCTGGTGAGTAAGTCGCATGCGAAAATATTTCCCAACTAAACGCCTCAACCGGTTTCCTTGACCAGTTTTGCTGTGTGTGATGGTGCATTATCATGAAGCAAAATCACTTTGTATTGCCTTTTTTGATATTCTGGTCGTTTTTCACGCAAAGCTTGATTCAAATCGATCATTTGTTGTCGGTAGCGTTCAGTATGAACGGTTTCGCCAAGTTTTAGCAGCTCATAATAGATTACACCTTTCTGATCCCACCAAACACAGAGCATTGTCTTCCGTCCATAGCGATTTGGCCTTGCAGTCGATGTCGATGGTTTGCCTGAAGTTACCCATGATCTTTTACGCTTAGGATTCTCAAAATATATCCACTTTTCATCGCCAGTCACAATTCGATAGAGAAATGACTTTCTTTTGTACCTCGCGAGCCGCATTTCGCAAGTGGTTTTTCGGTTTTCGTGCTGTCTTTCATTCAATTCATGTGGGTCCCATTTCCCCATCTTCTGGATCTTTCCCATGGCTTTCAAACGTATGGAGACAGCTTCTCGTGTCACATTTAATTGATCCGCGAGTTGTTGTTGCGTTTGATTGCGTTCATCCTCATCCAACAATGCTTGCAATTCGCTGTCCTCAAACTTTTTCGATGGTCTTCCACGTTCTTCGTTTCTCACGTAAAAATCGTTACTTTTGAATTTTTTAAACCACTCAAAGCACTGTGATTTACCAAGAGCATGTTCACTGTAAGCTTCGACAAGTATTCGATGCAATTCTGTAGCAGTTTTCTTCAAATGGTAACAGAAAATCAATGCTGTCCGCAAATCATAGCTTTCATAGCAGGCATAAAATTCGACATGTTCAACGCTATTATGCTGTAACTATACTGTTGTATGAAACTTGTATTGTTGTGAGTTGAAAATCTTTGTCAGATGTCAACAAATGGAAATGGCGCCAATGACGCAGTTTGGCGGTAACTACATTAACAGCTAGGGCCATCTATAGGCAAATTCCGGTTTCATATTTACAGACCTCGTATGTGTACGTGCTTATAATACGTTCGTACAAAAAAAGTCATGCATATTAATCCGTTTAATGTTATTGCGTTGCTTCAGGCATTGTTTAAAATAGAAGAGAAGCAAGATACGTTGATGAATATTTATAAAAAAAAATTGAAAGATAATTTATTGAATGTTATATAGCACTGTGTATAGAAGATACCGTACTTATTGCGGAGCAAGAGACATACCTGGACATTGATAAATTTAAAATTGTAATGTTTCTATATATGTATATGTATAATATGTTAATATAAACTCACATGTATACTTCTCTCGTCTGTTGTATCAAACACACTTAAAAATAATGAGATGTGAAATATATGTTATAAATAAAAAAAATGTTCCGCGTCCCGCGTTTGTGTTAATAATTTCTGAATTATTTTATATTATTATATTAATTAAAATGCGTTCAAAAAATGTGTCTAATAGATATTCGTTATTTGCGTAACGATGTAGCGATTAATAGAAAATTTGTTGAGACTTGTGAGGAAAGCGGGATGGAGAATTGTTTAAATTTAGGTTATCCGACCGTGGAGAAGGTACCGGTACATTCGCGGGTTTTCGTAGAGGTTTAGTTAGGGAAATTTTCTTTGAAAATGCCCATGTTCGTCGTGGAATGATTGCCTTTTGGGAACCGGTTTCTTGACAAATGCGGAGTCCAGCATGCGGGAGGCTTCAGGAATTTCGCAGTCGAATGGGAAAACTATCACTTGTGCGAGGATTAGATAGGAAAAAGACAAATACCGGAGAGGCTGCAGCCTTTCTTCTTGCGGCATTCCGAAAAGTTAGACGATCTTCAGAAAGAGAAGGCCGAATTTACTTCTGGCCGAATTTACTTCTGAACTCAATGATATATTTTCGGATCTCAGCTGGAAATTGTGATGTGGGAAAACATCGGATTGATTTATTGGACAACCGGCCGATTAAGCAGAATCTGCGACGAGTTCCGCTAAAGATGGGAGCCGAAGCTGAAAAGCTCATTAACCGTTTGAGTCCCAAGCAGCGCGATCGCGCTGTTCAGATTTTATGTCGAGAAAACCCAGTACATTTCGATCATTGTGGACAACTGACGGTGCGTTACCGATTGTCGAAGTCGCGCGCTCAGATTTACTGAAGCAAGTATATCACACCGATCCTTTTAATGTAAATAGTACATTTTATAATAGGTAGAATAATACTATAATAATGCAATAATACATTACAAAATAAAAATTTTTATTTCATTGTTATCTTCTCAATAATTTTTATCGAACAAAACTTGAAATATTTATAAATTTACAGTACGCATATGTAATAATACAGATGTATTTTATAAAATAACGAATTACAAATTAACAATATTTTTGTGTTATGAACAAATAATTTAAATGGAGAGTAACAATTATAATTTGTAACATCGGTGTTTATCAAAACATGTTGGATGGATTCCTTTTGCTTCCGTTGCTTCGTCTAATCATTTTGAAACACACAATTATTAACAATGAGAAACACTTACGCAAGAATACGTCCGATCGCTTTGCAAACTACAATAAATGTGACAGAGCGATGAGAAAAAGACGAGAATCGCGTTACCTAACAAATACAAGAAGCGGTATTGGTCCGATTGGGATTCATCGATGTAAAATAAACAAAGCGCTATCGCGCTGCTTGGTATTTCTCGACTTAAAATAAAACAAGCGCTATCGCGCTGCTTGGGTCTTTTCATACTCATTTATAGAAAGCGCGGTTGCGCTGTTTGGGATTCTTCGACAGTGTTTTTTCAATACCCCCTGGGACTCAAACGGTTAAGGAGATGCGGGAAAAAAGAGTTACTGAAGAATTGCATAGCCCTTGGCTTTCGCCTGTGGTCTTGACCAGAAGTCATGCAGATTCTGTGTGGATTATCGACGTCTCAATGCAGTCACCGTCAAGGATTCTTATCCATTACCACGAATGGATGATTTGCTTGATCAATTATCAGGAAACGTATGGTTTTCGACGATCGATCTGAAGAGCGGATACTGACAAGTGAAACTTCGTGATGGGGACAAAAAAAAGACAATTTTCTCTATTAAGAAAGAGTTGTGGCAATTTACTATTATGCCATTCGGGTTGTGTAATGCATCAGCAAATTTTGAGCGGATGATGGAAGAAATTTTATATAGGCTTTTATTTAAAGTTATAAACGTCAAAGAAACTCCTTGTAATCCTTACAGTATACATATCTGCGCGGGGGAGGGGTTCCGCCCCTCCCCCGCACCCCCTCTCCAAAAAATAACCCTAACCTAACCTAACCTAGCCTAACATATCTATTGAAATATGGTAAATTATACATTCTTATATTGTTTTTCATTTAGGTTAGGTTAGGGTTAGTTTTTCAGGGGAGGGGGTGCGGGGGGATGGGCGGAGCCCCTCCTCCCGCACATATATGTATACTTTTTTCTTTTACGAACTTTTCACATAATTACTTCTATATCCAACAAATCTGTTGCACTTATGTAACTTCTTTGCATAACTTTTTAATAAACAATGAGCAACGGCTAATATATAATATAACAATAGTAAGAAGATTAATAATGAATATCGAGCACGACGAAGCGCGCGAAACATATAAACGTACCAAAGACAGGTCTTTTCTGATTCCAGATCATCATTATAAAATCAACTACCACTGTTACTTCTCACGTCCAATGGAGTTATAAAAATTTTGGTAAGCGCCAATAGGCACTTATTTATTTTTTGACTTTTCACCTTGAAAATGATTTTGTCGCAAATTTTGAATGAAAATAGGTTGTGAGGAAAAGACGATTCTATACATATATATCTATATATAATATATATATACATATTTATATAAAATATATATATATATATATGATTGTGACGTAAGTGGACCTACAATGACATTGAAAAGGAAACGTCCAATGTATGTCTGTTTTCATAACAAAGTCGAGGTTCATACTCTATAAACACATATCTTCTATTACACATTATCTTACATACATACACACACTGCATGTGTGTATGTATGATACAAGATATGTATATGTATAATAAGTTAAATAAATATGTATAAAGTTTAAAGTCTTTATCATTGTTTTTCTCAGATGACATTATTTCTATAGTAAAAATGCATGAAACAAAATCTATATTTTGAAGAGACTTACAATTTTTACTTGAAACATTTTTTGAAATTTCCAATATTTGATAAAATAATTGACAAAAATGTTAATTTTTAATTTTTGTTAATAATTTTTTAATGAAGAACGAGCGACGGGAAAAGTTTATTTAGCTTTGACATCCTTAAGGGTCAAGGTTAACATCAAGGTCAACCGGAGGTCATTTCACGCGGGCTGTGTAAAGGTGAATATTTAACGCTGTTGTTTATTACATATAAAACTTGATTCATCACACAATCTTTGGAATAAGTCTAGATCTGGAATAAACATTTTTTTATCGTGAAACATTATTCCAAAAAATAAGCAAAATACATTCCTATAATTTGAAAAAAATAAGTTTTAATTGAGAATCAAAAATTTCTTTTATTACGAAAATATTCAAAAGATAAAAAAATATGTGAATTGAATAAATAAAAAATGTATAAAAGGAAGAAATAAATAAAATAAATAAAACAAGAAAATAAAAAAAAACAGAAAAATAAAAAAACAAAAAGTTTAAAAATTAAAAAAACAAAAAATGGGACTAAATTTTGCCATGTCTACGTCATTAGCTTTGGGTTTAGCTGAGAGCGAGAATAAAAATATTGCAGCCAAAAAGACCGATTTTCAAGGCAAATTTAGCATTTTTCAAATTTCGGTCCGCGATATTTGATCTGTCATATTGAATTTTGCAAAACTGACTGCAGATTTGTAATCAGCGACCCCAAAAACCTCTGTATACCAATTTTCAAGGAAATTAAAGCATTTTTTAAATTTTGGTTTGCCATATTGGATCCGCCATATTGAATTTTGTTAAACTGACTTCATATTCGTGATCAATGACCCAGAAACCTCTTAAGTACGAAAATTCTGAAAATTTGACTGCAACGAAAAATTTGTGCATCAAAGGCTTAAGATAAAGAAGAACTATGAATACGGGTAGTATCGTAGTAGTCGAACTTAGTATTTAAAGGAATCAGACATTTCATATTTAACGACCTAAAATATATACACATATTAAGAGATAAAGTAAAATTAATTATATATACAATTATTGATAGATAAAGAAAAGATACTTATCATCAATCGCTTGTTTACCTGAAGGTAAATCATCTCGAAGTTCAGTCATTATTAGTGTCATTTGTCTCGGCTGTAGATGCAATAACGACGTTCGATAAGTCACTTGACCTAAGTTAGCAGGAATCGAATCCGCCAAGCCATGAAATTTAAATTTAGTGCCCCAAATATTTGACGTTACTTCGACTAGTCTCGCATACTGTGAACAAATATTAGAAATCCCCATGCAGTATTGACATGAATAACGCTCGCTCCTTTAGAATACAAAAAGTTCGCACATTATATAATTTATCAAATCAAACGAAAAATAGTGATTAACCCATTAACGCCCAAAAATCCTAAAATATTAGCCTTACTTTGCAACTATATTTTATGTAGAGAAACATATTATATAAGGTTGGAATAGCATTTCCTTATGTTTTCGGGCTCGTTCTACAAGATTCCGACATCAGAATTCGTTAGGATTCACAATAAAATCCAAAATGGCGGAATTTTTGGAAAAAAGTCGTGAAAAATCGACAATTTTATTTTTTTTAAGCTTAATTTCGTATCAAAAACGTTACTTTGATACAGATACAAGTGTCACATCTTGTCTCAAAAATGTTGAACTTTCAAGATGCATTGGTGAAAATGTGAATTCAAGATGGCTGCTTCAAAATGGCGGTTTGAGCGAAAAAACTTAAAAAATAATGTATTTTTAGAATAACTTCGCAAAATCCTAGTATTTAGCATCAATTTAGTATCCAGGGTATTAATTTTAGGATATTTGCTGACAACTTCATATTAGAGAAATTCAAAATGGCGGATCCAAGATGGCGACTAAAAGGCACAAATAATCGTGAAAATTTCCAGATTTTCATGAATTTTCTTCTATTACTTTCATATTCATGAATTATTTTCGAGACGTACACACGCACATATACAGGGTGGGTAATTATAAACTTACAAACTTTATAAAAAACATAAAAAACATCGAGATAAGTACAATGGATGGGAAAAAATTGAAATCGATTACATAAAGTTTTGAAAAAAATTATTAAATAAATAAGCGAATAAATGCGCAGTGGTCGAACATCACGGGCCTGCTACACCACACAGCTTGGACCCGATTGACAAGTAACAACGGCGAACGCCGGTTCGCTGTTGTTGCCTGCTAATCCGGTCCAAGCCGTGCGGAGTAGCATGCCTGCGATGCCCACAACGCATGCCCACTGCGCGTTTATTCGCACATTTATTTAGCAATTTTTCTCAAAACTTTACGTAGTCGATTTCTATTTTTCCCGTCCGTTGTACTTATCTCGATGTTTCTTATGTTTTTCATAAAGTTTGTAAATTTATAATTACCCACCCTGTAAATGTGCGTGTGTATGTCTCTAAAATAATTCATGAATATGAAAATAATAGAAGAAAATTCATGAAAATCTGGAAATTTCCACAATTATTTGTTTTAGTCGCCATCTTGGATCCGCCATTTTAAATTTCTCTAATATGAATTAGTTGTCAGCAAATATCCTAAAATCAATACCCTGGATACTAAGTTGATGCTAAATACTAGGATTTTACGAAGTTATTCTAAAAATACATTATTTTTTAAGTTTTTTCGCTCAAACCGCCATTTTGAGGCAGCCATCTTGAATTCACATTTTCACCAATGCATATCTTGAAAGTTTAACATTTTTGAGACAAGATGTGACACTTGTATCTGTATCAAAGTAACGTTTTTGATACGAAATCAAGCTTAAAAAAATAAAATTGTCGATTTTTCACGACTTTTTTCCAAAAATTCCGCCATATTGAATTTTATTATGAATCTAAACGTATTCTGATGCCGGAATCTTGTAGAACGAGCCCGAAAACATAAGAAAATGCTATTCCAACCTTATATAATATGTTTCTCTACATAAAATACAGTTGCAAAGAAAGGCTAATATTTTAGGATTTTTGGGCGTTAATGGGTTAAAATAACATATTCGAAATATATTCGCGCTTTGAATAATAAAGGACTAATACTTTAAATATCAGAAATAGTTCATAATATGATTAATAATTCAATTTTTTTTTCAGTTTTTAGTTATAGGAGCCTTAGAACTTGTTGAATGATAACTTTTATTTTTCCGAGATACACAGTGTGTTCCAAAAGTCCCGAAACTTTTTTATTACCGACAGTACATATCGCACCATTGTCGTATCGATAGTGAACTATGTAGAAGCCTTGTTTATATATATCTGTACAGCGCAAAAATTCGCTCGACAAAACCGATTGTGTGTTTTTTACCCTCGTCACAAAATGTCGATCGAGAAAAGAACGAACATTAAATTTTATATAAAGTTGAGGAATACGTTTACCCAAATGTTGGAATTATTGCGGGAGGTTTATGGGGACGAAGCCCCATCGAAAACAAATGTGCACGTGTAGTTCGACCGGTTGAAGAAAAGACGTGAA
Source organism: Harpegnathos saltator (assembly GCF_003227715.2). Taxonomy (NCBI): domain Eukaryota; kingdom Metazoa; phylum Arthropoda; class Insecta; order Hymenoptera; family Formicidae; genus Harpegnathos; species Harpegnathos saltator. The sequence continues at coordinate 173,765 of NW_020230561.1, read as the reverse complement.
TCGCTGGAGAGCGACGAGCGCAGCGGGAAACCACCAACGAGCTGAATTGATGAAAAAGTGGAGAAAATTCGGGAGCTACTCAAGGGAGATCGCTGTCTGACCGTCAAATTGATAGAGGATGCCACTGGGATCAGTAAGTCTCAAGTACATCGCATTGTAACTGAGGATTTGAAGATGCGATAGATCTGTGCGCACTTTGTTTCGCACACGTTAACAGACGATCAAAAACAAGCTCGCATTCTTCATGTTCGAGACGTCATTTCGACCGCTCGGAAAGATCCAAACTTCTTGAAAACTATCATCACTGGTGATAAAACATTGCGTTTACAATACAAGTCACAAACTAAACGCCAGAGCTCGGAATGGAAGATTTTGAAACCAATACCAAAAAAAGTGCACATGCAAAAATCAAGAGTAAAGACAACGCTCATCACTTTTTTCGATTACAACGGGTTGATATATCGAGAGTTTGTCCCACCAGGCCAGACAGTCACCGGGGAATATTACTTAGACGTTATAAAGCATTTGATAAAAAGAATCAATCGGGTTCGTCTACAATACCGAGAACAAGGCATGGTCGCTTTTCCATGACAATGCGCTGGTTCACAAGTGCATCGCTGTGCACAATTTTTTAGCCTCAAAATCGGTCCAGGTCATTGACCAACCACCTTATTCTTTAGATCTGACACTGTGCGGCTATTTCCTAAACTCAAATTACAGCTGGAAGGGCAGTTTTTCGACAATATCTCTACCACTCAGAGAGTTTCGGCAGAAGAGTACCAGAAATGTTTGTCAAAGATTTCAGACCGATGCAATGCATGCGTTTCATCGGAAGGGATATATTTTGAATAATATTTAATAAAAGTTTCACTTTCTAGCAAACAAAGTGAGTTTCATTAAAAGTTCCAGAACTTTTGGGACACACTTTGTGTATGTAAGACGTAAGAGATTACATTACCTCTGGTAAGGTATCCGTGTACGTAAGATCATCTGTTTCGTCATTCAACTTCTCCTCTTTTTTCCTCCTATTTTTCTTTCTGTTTCGTGGCGAGCCACACAAGTCCGCGGTATCCCTCTCAGTGTCCGAGCCATCACTGAACGACGGACACTGCGACGTATCATCAAGCACTTGTAGTGTCTCCTGACTCTGCGGGTCGAATATTACAAATTCAGGCCTAATCTTGCTAATTCGTCTGCCCTTCAAAAGTGGCACAAGGCCGCCTAAATATTCTAGATAGAGTGTATAACACGGCATAGGTTCTATGGCATGTCTCAGCATCGTACAATGTAACCGGCTGCCTCCCGGCGGTGGCCTTGATACAAATCGACGCAACTCTTTCGGTTCTGGCACTGAATATCTGAAAAATATACGGAAGAATATCCAATTTTCTTCCCGGAATTTCTTTCGCAGTGAAACAAAGTTTTTCGTAATAATTTTTAAAACCTCTGTTTACCGTATTGTACTAGCGAAGAGAGCAGCCACTGAAGCTTTTAATCTTGGTGGTAACGGAAGTTGTTGCACATTGGACTCCCGCGCGAGGGCTGCTCTCACTGCTAATCTCGATAATAGTTGAAGCGAACCGACCCTTCTGCAAAAAACAATGTCTATTTTGTCACAATGATATATTATTTCGTTAGATCAACACAGAACAATACAAATATGCAAAAAATTAAAATTGTCTCACATATTCATTATTTATTAGTTCTTTAGATTCTTTAGATTAGATAATAAGTTACATCAATTAATTCGTATGAACATTGATGCTTTAATAATTTAATTTAAAAGAAACAGGAAAGTATAAACAACAAAGGCAGTCTCTTCCGTCTAAATTTTTTACTTTTCCACAAAAATGTTCTTTTAAAATTTGTTTCTCTCTCACCTTATGAAATCCCTATTGAATCATTTATTTCCTTATTCTAATCGTATTGCTTCTCTTATCGATCGATTTTCTTTATTCAATTTTCTTTATTTTCTATATTTTCTTTATTCAATTTTCTTTATTTTTTTTCTTCATTTTTTTCTTTGTTTCGATTATGGATTAGAAATTTTACAGAAATATCAGCTGCTTATTATCGTGAAATTATACAGAATGTTTAGTATAATAATTCACACGATTTTTCAAATATTTCTTTTTTCGCGATCTGGCTTGCCTGACGAAATATTTCCTATCGTCGATTAAAATGGATCACCTTGTATACTTTTTTAACCCATTAAGGCCCATCCTTAGACCAGTAGAGATATGAAAAAAGTAACTATTGGGTTTCTAGCATGGGCACTGACTGATGCTTCAAATTAGTTGAAAAAAAATTTTTTTAAACAAATTGTAAACAAATGAAGCAAAATTAATTTTTTTTATTTGTTTACAACAATTTATTTGTCATTTTTTAACAAGAAATGAAGCGAAAAATCGAAAATGTAACACATGTTTCTTTAGTGATTTTTCCCGTAAAATCGATCGCCGTGGTTAGTTTCTTGGAAAAAATAATTTTTCTTAATTTGTTTATAACATTTTGTTTAAAAAAATTTTTTTTCAACCAATTTGAAGCACCAATAACTATTGCTAGGGCTTATGCCAGAAACCCAATAGTTACTTTTTTCATATCTCTACTGGTCTAAGGATGGGGCCTTAATGGTCTTAATGGGTTAAAAAGTATATAGGGTATCCATTTTAATCGACGATCAGAAATATTTCGTCAGGCAAGCCAGATCGTGAAAAATGTTTCAAATAAAAGCTGTAGGAGTCAATAGGAGACACACACTGATGGCTTTAACTTTGACCTTGAGGTCAATTTTCAAGGTTATCTGAAGGTCAACTTTGATTTTTCAAATAGGAATCATTATTTTTGACTCCAGAAATGAAAAGAGCGGAAAATTTTACGTTCATATAGGTAAATTATGATAGGAGTCCCTGACATGACATTTAAAGGTTATTTTAAAGCCAAATACGTATTTTTTATCAATACCTTCAAAAAACTTGTAACGTAAAGGTGGTACTAAAAAATGTCGTCAACAAAAGTTGTACAAGTAAAGGAGGTCGTCCACTGATGACCTTAACTTCAATTTTCAGATCAAATTTCAAAGTCTGTGATTTTTTCAAGTGAAAACCTCCAATTTTGACACCAGAAATGGCAAGTGTGGAAATTTATTTAATTCTGATACATTATTCTGATACATTATTTTCCTGGTACATTGAAATAGTAATAGAAAATTGCAGAAAAGTTTTTTCAAATAATGGCTGATTATCCTCTGAATGAAATTGTTGATATGATTCAGATTTTAGGAGAATGTGGTGAAAATCACGTAGCAGCTGCAAGACTTTACGCACGACGTTATCCAAACAGATGTCATCCCAATAATACCACGATACGAAATCTTACTGCAAGGGCTCGTAATGGACATTTAGTTCGTGAACGTCCTTGTCATGATTACGGTGTTGTGCACGTTCTTATAGTACTTGCAATTATCCATTTAAATCCTTACATCAGCAGTCGCTAAATACAAAGGCAAACAGGTATACTTTGAACAACGGTATTGAGAATTTTAAGGACAAGGCAGTATTACGCTTATCATATCACACTCACGCAAGCGTTAACACCGAATGGTAACACGGGAAGAAAATGAAGGTTTACAAATTTTTGCCGAATGTAGCGCCATCTATCAGGAATCGAAAAAAAAGTTTAGACAAAATTTACGTGTATTTGGACGTAGAATCCGAATCTGTGATAAAAAGTAAAGATTCCCATTTAAGATATCAAAGTTATCCTCCGCCCCACCCCCAAGGGGGGCCTAAGGCAGCAAAGAATTTTGCGGGATAGAATTGCCCCCTCGAAAATGTTTAGAGTTTATTTGGAACATTTTTTTCGTACAATACTTATTTTTCCGGATATTTTGCAGTCGCAAGTTAAAAAACTCACCTTGTATTGATAGAAGGGTTAAAGAAGGAAAAAGATAGAAAGGTATCGTACTGATTAGGCAATTTTTGGCAATCCTTTGGTACATGTATTAAAATGTACCAAACTGTACCAGGATGTTTTCGCGTATTTGATAGAGGCATAGTTTACCGTTTTGATATAACTTTGGTTGATACCATGTTATACTCTGTTCGAGAGCAGGATAGTTTTCCAAAGTCTCTAGTACCAGAGAGAAATCTGAGAGCGGCCACTGGGCCGGTTACGCCCAGTGGGCTAGAACGCTTTTTCTGCGTTCCTGAAAAAATGTGTGCACACTACATCCGTCCTGATGGTAACGACAAAGCGTACACTGTTCTTGCTCACTTTACTTCCTTATAAGAGATAGTAAGTTAGATAAGCACAGACGATCAATCGCTCTCCGTCTTTGTCGCACCAACAATGAGCGGACCGCGCGGCAGGAATAGGCACGAGGCGTGTCAGCGACAGATCTTATCGTTAAGCTAGAATCTTTCCCATCTTACCCCTTCGCCTTTTTATCTTTCATGCACTGCCTGCGATTCGGGAAGAAATATTTCGAGACCGCGCGGACAAGTTCTAACAATGACACAAAATGACGCCAATGGGGATGGCCATATTTATAATTTTTATATTCAATTTTATAATTTTCATATTCAGTTATGAATATACACATATATATGCGTTATAAATGTTAATATGTAATAATTATTATATTTGAGTTATTATTAATATTAAATAATTTTATTAACACTAATAATTTAAATGATGTCAATAATTTGAGATACTCATCTTCTCGCAAAAAAATTGACATCCATCTGATTTCGAAAAGATTTCTTTGAGATTTTTACGAGTTAGCGTGCAAAATTATACAATGAATTGTTAAGTGTTTGCAGGAGAAAAGTGAATAGTTTAATACTTTAATCTGATGTTGTTCTGTCTTTGATGTTTTAATGTAAAAAGTATATGTTTTCAATAGAACGTCCTACTCATAATGCACGAATAATTCAAAATTATCTCCAAGATATCTTTACAAATCATATTAATCATATACATATAAATCAGCACAATGGTCAGCTCGTTTCTCAGATTTATCTCTGATGAATTTCTTTTTATGGGAATATCTTACAAACTCTTGTGTATCAAACATGAATTAATAATGTTCAAGATCTTTGAGAAAAAATAATTACAGCTTGCGCGATTTTGGATTCAAATAACTACTATATATAGTAATTTGTTAAATAAAGCAGGACTTTATATTGCAGAAAGAAGCAAGCAATTTAAACATTTGCTTCCACGGGTTAGAGTTTTTTTTATTATTTTTATATTGTTATTAATAGAAGTAATTTTCTAATAGTGCGTTAAATTCATCTTAGCTTTCCATAATATTATATAAAAAAGATTGCATGATTGCTATTTAAGAAATTCAAAGTGACTTTGATATTTTTATAAAGAAAATTTCTTTCTAAACTGTATAAAGCAAATGAACATACATTTTAAAACCTCTTCTTTAAATCATCAGAAGTGTATAAAATATTGTGCATACCATTACGCTGAATACTTTGTATAATCGACGAAAGTCGAGGTACATGAAGGTAAGAAATTACCTGGAAACCCACGCTGCATGAACACGCGTCCCGGTCGCTACAAAGAGTCGCCTATCGTTATGTCCCCACGTTAATGCCGATACTGGGGACTACAAAAACCATGCGGAGAATCATAAAATAAATTATTCAATTATAACGAATTAGGAGTAAATAATAGCTTTTTCTGACATACTTGCGTATACGGAATCGTTGTCGTATATACGAGGGTACCATTAACCGAATAGAATTTCAAGAGATTCGTGTATTCTTGTAAATTATTCTGAAGAATGTCGGTCTCCTTTGTGCCGGCAATGGCCAACAGTTTTCTAGAGTTGCTCCACTCGGCGTACAAGGGCGTCTTTAGCTTGCTGTGTATCGTGATCGGCGATACGTCGTCAAATGAGCGCAGCATGACAATGTTTCCATCAACAAGACAAACGGCCAACACGTAACCTCGATCATCTGTGCTTCCACACATATATAAATGTATTAGCATGTCTCAATAGTTCGCCTCAAGTTCGGGGCATGGATATTCCATACTTTCCTTAAAAGAGCTACGATTAATACCTTTCTGAGACCGGTCGCTTGTCATATCGTCGTCTCCTTCCTCCATCGTAAATTTTTCGGCACTCCAAGCCATCGATGTAACGCCAGCCCCCAGTTGTATTTCTGATACCATAGCTCCGTGAACGTCCATCACAATTAGCTGTCCCGCAGTCGTCCCAAAATAGACCTTTGTTAACAAGCAACGTTAAAAATGAATAAAATTTTATTAATGTATCCATTCTTGATATATCTGCATTATGGAGACATCAAATCTTTAATTAACCGAAGACATCCTCATTGACGATAAAAGAATAAATTTTCAATATTTTATGACTCTATGTTAAGTTTAGTTTAATATCGCTTCCGATTTCTGACGCGTTCCAATCTAGTCGATTTTACCAACAATAAACCAACAGTAAACTTTTACATTAAAAGACCCATCTTCTATGACCTTGATTTTCACATATATTAGGTGTACAAATAAATAATCCAAAATTTTTTAAGCGTCTAAGAAATTAAATTTCAAATAATCAAAATTTCCCGCTCTTTTACGGTTATGTAGTGTTGACATGTAGCTATTAAAAATTAGATTTAGTATGGCAGAAGGCACAACATAACGTTAAAAATTATTTAGTTCAGTACAGTGAAAAATGGCAACAGATAAGGTGCATATCCGACACTGTATTCTTTACGAATTCCAACAAGGAAAAAATGCTACAAGAGCATGTGAATTGATTTGTTCCTTTCTCGGTTAAGGTGTTGTATCGTACGATATGTGTGCATTTTGATTTAGACGGTTTAAAAGCGGCAATTTCAGTTTGAGCGACAAAGAACATCCCGGACGCCTTCGAAAGTGCGGCAACAATGATGTGGAGCAACTGCTTCCTGCGAACTAAACACAAACACAAAAAGAACAGTTAATAGTAACGCAACAAACTATTTTCAAACGCTTACACGAAATGGGGAAGATTCAGAAAGAGGGAAAATAAGTTCTGCATGAGTCCACTGAAACCAGTAAAAATCAACGAGTGACAATGTATCCTTCTCTTCTTAATAAGCAGCGTAGAAAGTCTTTCTTGTGGAAAATTGTTACGGACGATGAGAAGTGGATATTCTATGACAATCCGAAACGCAGAAAGTCATGGATAAATCCCGGCGAGCCATCAACATCGGTCGCAAAGCCAAAACACTTCGGAAAGAAAATTCTGCTTTGCATTTGGTAGGATATAGAAGGGCATAACTTACTATGAACTATTAAAAACGAATGAAACAATTACTGCGGACGGCTACTAACACCAATAAATCCGTTTGAATGAAGAATTAGAACGAAAACACCCGTATAGTGGCACAGGAGAACATCATAATTTGACCTGTTGAACACGAATCTGAAGTCAAAAGTGGGGGTTGCTGAGGTTATTTTATCTTTAGAGCAAAAAACCGGTGAAAAAAACGAAAAAACACTTTTTTGATGTAACTGCGATGCATCATCAGAAGTAGCCGGCCGATTAAAAGAGACAGGTTTATTCTCAAGCATTTCAACTTGCTGAACACGAATCTGAAGTCAAAAGTGAGGGTTATTGCGATTATTTTGTCTTCAAAACCAGAAAAACTGTCAAAAACATATTTTTCTTTTCACATTTTTTTAACTGTCATATATCATCAAAAGTAGTCGGCCGATTGAAAAAAACAAGTTTATTCTAAAATATTTAAATACGAATCTGAAGTTAAAAATGAGGGTTATCGTGGTTATTTTGCCTTCAGAACCACAAAAACTGTTGAAAACACACGATTTCTGATGTAAGTGCTATGTATCATTAGAAGGAGTCGGCCGATTGAAAGAGACAGGTTTATTCTTGAGAATTTTGACTTGTGAAATAAAAATGGGACTTATTACGGTTATTTTGCATCTATAACTTATATTGGTTTGCGCCTTCGTTCACGTTTGTCTTCAAATGACTTGTGTAAGGGATTTCTATGTCGTTTCTGTCCTTTTGTCCGGGTTTTTCTCTTCAGCATCCAGCAAAAATCAGCCATTATATTAATGTCCCATCTTCCTTGATATCGACGCTCTATTTCTTTCATATCCTGATGGAATCTTTCACCTTGTTCTTCACTACAATCTCCAAGATTTTCTGTAAAGCTGTCGAGATGAAAATCAAGAAACTGTAGTTTCAAATTCATTAGACAACCTAATTTTTGAAAGTTCTCTATCATATTTTCTATTATTCTTTTGTAGTCTTCATCTTTATTATTCCCCAAAAATTTTGTTGCGACATTTTTAAAACTAAGCCATGCTACCTTTTCCTGCTCATTCATAGTAGTAACGAAATTTTCATCCCTAAACAATTTGCGAATTTGCGGGCCATCAAAAATACCATCCTTTAATTTGGCTTTAGATACATTACTTGTCCTAAATATTCGAAACATTTGCCCTTTGTTGAGAGCTTTGACGAATTGTTTCATCAAACCAAGTTTGATATGAAGAGGAGGAAGGAGAATTTTAGAAGGCTCTATTAGTGGCTGATGTACAATGTTCCCTGAACCAGGTTCGAGTGATGATCTTGCTGGCCACTGTTTTTTTATGTAGTGATTCTTTCTATCTATATCGAACATACACAGATAACATGGGTACATAGTAAAGCCCGATTATTGTCCTAGTATCATGGACAAAATTTTCAGATCTCCGCAAATTTGCCATCTATGTTCTTGATATTTGATTTTATTCAAGACCATTTCAATGTTACAATATTCTTCCTTAAGCACAGTTAAATGTGCTATCGGTAAAGAAGCATACTTGTTTATATTGTGGAGTAACACTGCCTTTAGGCTTCGTTTGGAAGAGTCAATAAATAACCTCCATTCATTACATTTGTATATATTAGGCTTTAATTCATCAATCAGTCCTTTAACATTCGAGCGATAAACTAAATTGGAATCTTGCGTGAAATATTTTCGAAAATCTTTTTCTCGCTCTCGATAAAATGAAGCTTTAGTGTTCGTCACTAACAAACTTTTCTTCTTCATTTCTGAGGCCATGTAAACACTCAAGCGGAACTCAATGATCTATTTAGAAAAGTTGGACTAGCCAAAGATACAGCTGAACTCATGGCCTCAGAACCGAGTTTTTAATAATTGATTTGAAGAACGGGTAATGGCAAGTAAAATTCCGAGAAGAGGATAAGGAAAAGATAGCTTTTTCTTTGGGGAGTTAGGTTGTGGCAATTTACTGTCATGCCATTTGGATTATACAATGCTCCGACGACCTTTGAGCGAATGATGGAAAAGATTTTACATGGACTTTTATTTAAGATTTGTCTTGTTTATTTAGATGATGTAATTGTTTTCAGTCCGACGTTTCAAGGAATCATGGAGAATCTTTGTGAGGTATTTTCAAGGTTAAGGAAAGTCAATTTGAAGATTAACCTTAAAAATATATTTTGTTTAGCAAAAGTGTAACTTTCTTCGGTCATATAATTTCTGAGAAGAGAATAATGACGGATCCACAAAAGATCTCTGTAATGGCGAAATGGTCTGTCCCCATGATCAAGAAGCAAGTTTGGAGTTTTCTTGGTTTCTGCTCTTATTATCGAAGATTTGTTAAAGGATTCTCGTTGATTGCAAAACCCTTGTATACATTGACAGAGAATTTAATTAAGTTTTCATGGACTGAGCAATGTTAACAAACTTTTGAAAATCTTAAATGAGCATTGATTACTCCTCCAATTCTTTCCTTTCCTTTGGAAAATATGGAATTTATCCTCGACATCGATAATTCAGGCCATGGGATCGGTGCTGTTTTATCGCAAGTTCAATATGGAACTGAAAAAGTTCTAGCTTACTACCTGGTATAGCCGAGTGCTAAGTAAAGCAGAGCGAAATTATTGTGTAACGCGGAGAAAATTATTAGCAATTGTAGATTCTTTGAAATTTTTCCATCATTATCTTTATGGACAGAAATTTATAATTGGAACAGATCACCAATTCCTAAAATGGCTGCTGTTATTTAAAAACTTGAAAAGGCAACTTGCTCGATGGATTGAAAAGGTATAACAATACGATTTTAAGATTGAATATCGAAAAGAAAGCGCGAACAAGAATGCCGATGGACTTTCTCGTTGACCTTGTAAAGAGAACCCTTGTAGTTATTGTATAAGAGTGGAGTCAAGAGAGACTATGAATAGTAAAGAGATATTGGGACGAATAATTTTTGGGGAGAGTAATTCTATTGACTGGAGGAAAGAACAATTGGAAGATTTATTTCTTTTATTTTGCTTGGAAAGGAGCAGCAACAACGACCGCTTTAGCAAACTACTTCTCCAAAAATTTTACGAAAATTTACTGGTCCTATTGGGATTTATTGATTTTGAGGGATGGAGTCCTTTATAAGAAATGGGAGAGTCCTAATCTTAAATCGCATATTCTTCAGGTTATCGTTCCTCAGAATAGGATTAAGGAAGTTTTAAGGGAGGCTTATGATTCTCCATCCGGTGAACATTTTGAAGTCAACAAAACCTTAGATAAGATTCGGAAAAGATTTTATTGGGCGACCTGCAAAAAGGATGTCGACAATTGGTGTAAGTCATGCAAAATTTGTGTTGCGAAAAAGGGCCCTGCTGATAAAGGAAAGCCTCCTTTGCAGATTTATAATGTTGGATTACCGCTGGAGAGGCTCTAGATGGACATTCTTAGGCCTCTTCCAACTACTTTTTCGGGAAATAAGTACTTGTTGGTAATTGCAGATTGTTTTTCCAAATGGGTTGAAGCCTTTCCTGTTAAGAATGTAAGAGCTTCTACTGTGGCGGATGTATTTGTGAAGCAATTTATTTCCAGACATGGAGCCTTTGGAGCTCCGCACAAATCAGGGCAGAAGTTTTGAATCCCGATTATTGCAGGAGGTTTCAAGGTTAATGGGAATTGGGAAGACACGCACTTCCGCGTTACATCCGCAGTCTGATGGCCAAATGGAGAGACAACATTTTACTATTGTCAATTATTTGTCTTAATTTATTTCTAAAAATCAGAGGGATTGGGATCAGTGAATTCCGATGTTTCTTCTCGCGTATCGATCTTCACAACATGAGTCCACCGGAATTTTGCTAGCTGAGGTATATTTAGGTCGAGAACTCAGGTTGCCGTTTGATTTATTGTGCGGAATTCCTCCTTCTGAGACAGAGATGACAAATAATTATTGCCATCAACTTCAAGAGAAATTAGATTCAATTCATGAAGTCGCTAAGCAAAATTTGTTTAAAAAATCTATGTCTTTCAAATTTCGTTACGATCAGGGCGCTAAGAAGTGTCATTTTGCTGAGGGAAGTAAAGTTTGGTTTTATAATCTCCGTCGTAAAGTGGGAAGAGCGCCAAAACTATAATCACATTGGGAAGGTTTTAAAGTCGTTAAGAAATTAAGTGACGTGGTATATTGTATTCAGAAATCGAAAAAATATAAGAAGAAAATAGTTCATTCTGATAGATTAGCTTCCTTTCACAAACGAGCGATTTAACATTTTTTTTTAAGTCTGAGCCCGATATCAGGCAATATTTGAAAGATGAAGATTCATTAATTCTCTTTGTTTTTCAGAAACAACGTTTTTCACTTTGCTTTTCCCAGATTCGTTGTCCAGCTTGATGAAATTTTATCTATCTTCAACAGACTAAGAAGACTACCTTACTCACGGTTTTTGATCGTGGTTTTCCCGTGAGTCTTTCGGAAAAAAAGGGCGAATGCCAAGGTAGGAACTCAGGAAGTTCTCACTGAGAATGGATGAGTTCATGGAAATTCCCCCCCCCCTTGTTTGAAGACCGATGTCAAGAAGAAGGCGAGGTTCGACAAAAAACTTCGGTCACTCCTAGGAACGTCTTGGAAACTGATCACCTCCTGGAGGACGTATTTGAAGCGGACGCACTTCTTAATCGGGAATAGAAATTTATGGAGTCCGCAAAACTTGCAGCAGCAGCTCAGGACAGGACAAGGTCCATGAAGTTCCTTGGATTAAGAAGAGGACAACTTCCATGAATTGTCGGGACGACAATTTCAGAGAGAAGAGGAGTAATGTATCCGAGCCACCGTATGTGTGGCAACGTCGGCTGTTCGCGGGCTTGAACCGGCGGCATCGATTGAGAAATTGACAGGCGATCAGCTGGGCAACGAGGGAATAAATAACAAAAAGAAACAGAGGAGGTCGAGCACGAGCCGTCGACACAGGCTGACGTGCAGCGTTCAGAGTCGGCTCTATCTTTACAATTTACGCGCGGGAGAGTTCATGGCTGTAAGGTTTCGCTGTATATAAAACTTTTCGTCTCCAACCCAATATAAAGTTATTTCTTTCCGCGCGGCGGAGTTTGTCTCGCGTTTGCACAACAATATTCAATTTTCAACAATCTGTGGAAAACGACTTCCGCGATTTCATCGTCACTCGCTCTTCAGGCTTTTTCGCTGTTGATATGAATAAGCTACCGTTAAGATGGCAGAATTGTGTCGATAGTTTAAGCGCATACTTTGATTAATTTTACTATTTCTGGTTTGAGATGTAATGAACCAAACTTTTGTTTCGAAATCGAACATTTCATACTTAATGACCTAATATATTATATTATCTAATATATTACCGCGAAATAAATGAATTTCTACGAATCAGCAAGAAGAAAAGTCGAAAATAATCTAAATCGTGAAATGCCAAATTTATGTGTCGATGGTTGGTTGACGATTATGTTCCACTATATCTAAAAGTGTTTTCAAACCTGTTGGTCATCTGGAGTCCATATGCCACAAGTTATCGTTGCTTTATCGTTGAGCATCGACGACCAATACCTCTGACCAGCTACACTGCCCACCAAGACAAAACCATCCTGCAGAAAATAATACATTCTTTGTTACGTCATTCTAGATCGGTGTTTTTCAACCTTTTTTATCTCATAGCACACATGAACCTATAATTAAACTTCCGCGGCATACCTAAATTATAATGATTAGAAAAAAAATATAAAAAATTACTTTTTTGATTTATTTATTAACACAAACAAAATGCATGTTATAATTTGTAATAAAAAGATAATAATTAAAATTCTTAAACATTTTCGCAGCACATCTTAAATCTTCTCACGGCACATCAGTGTACCGCGGCACATCGGTTGAAAATCACTGTTCTAGATGATTCTTCGGAGAAACACGTGGAACATTTATTATTTAGTGAAGTTGTAAATAAAATGCGTTTAAAGCGCAACACGACCAAAGTGCATTTTTAACTGAACAACGATATCAATAAAAAATATATATTTATTCATTATGACCAATTTATTAAAAGAAAGCAGAGACTTTTTCGCCTCTTTATAATATTTGAATGTTGTTATTCGTGTCAAAAAATCATTGTTGTCACTTTGTAAAACTAATGCTTACTCTGTAACATATGAGCGCCATGCGTCCGTCGTGGGACCAAGAAAAGTGTGTAACAGGAGTACTCCTATCATTGATTAATTCTATACTCCATCGTCCTTCGTATTTGATCCAGACGAAGATTACACCGGAACTGTCGCACGTGGCCAACTTCTGGTAAGGTTCATTCCATTTTACGAGTATCACCTGCGATCATATAATAAATGTTACGTGGTAGAACTGAAAATCGCTAATTATGGCTAAAGTATTTTTTAATGTAGATGTAATCTATGATAATAATGCAGATGTAAATATCATATTTGAATATTGTGTATTGAGGAATTGTACGAATTTTTGGAGTTTTTTATGCCATGTTGACAAGTTTATCCCAATTTGACAAAATAATACTTTCTTTTAAGATTTGTGTAGGATCAATGACATAGTTAGGATATTTGGAAAGAATATGGTTTCAAGCGTGAAAAGGACATAGTTTCAAGGGGGAAACTTTTACTTAAAAAATTTGATATTTTTTATTAAAAAGATTGTTAAAGTGTTTAATAGAGGGAAACTTTGTAGAACCAGTTTCTAGTATTTTTCCGTCTATTGTTGGATTTAATTGGATAGAATTTGATTGTGAATATATCATTTATGATTGTCCGTATATTATATGATTTAATGTATTCTATAAGTTAGATCAGAAGAGAGACGAGAGAAAAATTAAAATAGAATTGAAAAAGTTTCTAAGAAAGGAGGAAAAGTTAAAAAAAGTTGATTTTGGCTAGCCAAAAACTTGCAATTATTGATTATTTTAGGCAAATCACACCTCCGTACGGTTCCTTATAAGTAATTCTTATAACGGTGCATAGAAAGAGCAACTTTAAATGATAAAAATAAAGTCATTGTTGTATACAGCACTAGTCGTATAGAAGCACGCTCAGCGAGAGCGCGCTGCGCCTGACGCCGCGTTTCTGATTTCAGCGGTTCTGATTTCAGCGTATGGCGACCGTTTGCTCTTCTATAGTAACATTATAGTATATTCTCATTGAGTACTCAATGAAAAATTACTTTTGTTCTTGAAATTGCATATCAACCAGTGTGAAGCAAGTCAATAAACGACACTTTGCCTTATCTGTCTCTTAATTCTTCAGATTACTTTTATATATTATAGATTCATGATATTCCGTGCACGGTCTTTTTTCAAGTGATTAGAGCAACGTTTGGGCATAATAAATATTTTTCTGAGGAAATGGATATGGCGGAAGTGGATATGTTATTTTAATATACCTCTGAAATTGAGTTACTGACCAATAGTTATAAAAGGAATTGACTACAAGAACTAGATATCGCTATAAATGTTATATGTTGAAAATATCAAACTTTGACACTTTTTGGTGATATTTTAACAAATATATAATCATGTGTGAGTAAAAATAGTAATATGAATCAATTGCAACTGTCAGAATTAAAATTATAAACGAGTATATAATATATAAAAGTATTAGGTCATTAAGTATGAAATGTCCGATTTCGAATCAAAAGTTTGGTTTATTATATCTCAAACCAGAAATAGTAAAATTAATCAAAGTATGCGCCTAAACTATTGATACGGTTCTACTATCTTAACAGTAGCTTATTCATGTCAGCAGCGAAGAAACCTGAAGAAGAGCGAGTGACAATGAAATCGCGGAAGGTGTTTTCCACAGCTTGTTGAGAATTGAATATTTTTTTCTTGCAAGAAGTGGTCCAATGCCTGGAAGAAATGGTAGTCAGTTGGTGCAAGGTCTGGTGAATATGGTGACAGAGAGTTTCAAAGTCTAGCTGCTGTAATTTGAGCAACGTTGTTTATGCGGCATGGGGTCGAGCGTTGTCTTGCAAGAGGATTGGTCTGTCTCTATTGACCAATCTCGGCTGGTTAATCGCAAGCATCCTCATCATTTCGTCCAGTTGGTTACAGTGGACATCCGCTGTAATCGATTGACCAGGTTTCATGAAGCTGTAGTGGACAATACCAATGCTGGATCACCAAACAGACACCATTAGCTTTCTTTTGTGAATATTCGGTTTCGGACTGTGTTTCAGCACTTCATCTGTATCCAACCATTGTGCCGAACACTTGCGATTGTCGAAAAGAATCTATTTTTTATCACACGTAATAATACAATATAAAAATGGTTTGCCTTTATGTCGTGATAATAAAGAAAGGCAAGCTTCGAGACGATTTCTCTTCTGACGCTCGTTTAATTCATGCAGAACCTATCTATCCAGCTTTTTTATCTTGCCGATTTGTTTTAAGTGATCCAATATCGCTGGAATAGTAACGTTAAACCGTACTTTTAATTCACACGTAGTTTGAGATATATCCGCTTCCATTACAGCTTTCAGCTCATCATTATCTACCTTGGTCTCGGGTCGCCCACGTGACTCATTTTCAAGATTAAAATCGCCAGAACAAAACTTCTCAAACCATCGATGTACTGTGCGCTCATTAGCCACATCTTTATCAAACACTTCGTTGATATTTCGAGTTGTCTGCGCTGCATTGGTTCCACGATGAAACTCATATTCGAAAATAACACGAATTTTTAGCTTATCCATGGTTACGCAAAGATTGCTGTAGACATTTCGAACAAAGACATTTCGAAAGATAATCACAAACTAAAACATGCGTTTGAAAGAGTGATGATGTACCTTCACAAGAAAAAAAAACCAAGAACTATAACGGTGAAGTGTCAGAGATATCGACTGTCGAACTTAGTACTTAAGGAAATTGGACATTTCATATTTAACGACCTAATAATTCTGAAGAATTAAGCGATAGATAAGAAAGTGTCGTATTGACTTGCTTCACACTCGGTGATATACAATTTCAAGAACAAAAGAAATGTTTCATTGAGAACTCAATGAGAATGTATAGTGTTATTATACATTATACGAAAAAACAATCCGCCATATGCCGATGACCAGAGACGCGGCGTCAGGCGCAGCACGCTCTTACTGAGTGTGCTTCCGTGCGTTTACTTGTACCGTACGCAGCAATGACTTTATTTTTATAATTTAAAGTTGCTCTTTCTATGCACCGTTATAGGAATTACTTATAAGGAACCGCACGGAGATATGACTCGCCTAAAATAATCAGTAATTGCAAGTTTTTGGCTAGTGGCACTTTTTACTATATTCAGGCCATTCTTGCAATGTTCCTATCACTGGTCGGATAAATGATTGTTATTTCCTGTCATCTGAGGACCCAAACAATGATTTTTCAAGGTCTCCAATCACTTTTCCCTTGGGGCCAAAATCGACACTTTTTTAACATCTTCCTTTGGGAGATACAGATTTTCATATAAGAAATATGTTCTTTTACAAGTAGAAGTCCATTTTTTTCCTTATTTTTTGTAAGATGTGCAAAGTCTTCATTACTTACGACTAGGACTAGCATTTAAAGCAAACTTAACAAATTAAAATGTACGCTCCAATAAAACGGATAAAAAAAAGGACAAGATAGACAATGTTAAAGAAACACCAAAACAAAATAATGTTTGCGGAACAAACCATACTATAAAAAAAAGACCAAAACAAAACTAAGACAGAATAACGTTTGAAGAATAATTTATATCATAAAAATAAACAAAAGTCTCAAAAATACCAATCACTTTCTTTTACCTTGTACCACAAGTAGAAGAAGTTGTATATAAAATTGGTAGAATATCAACGAAATATAATATAAAAACCAGGTACAAACCTCCAACAAAAATAGAATATTTTCTTAATAATCTAAAGAACAATATATCTCCACTAAACGTATTAGAAATTTATAAAATTCATTGTATTGCATGCGTACATAAACAAATACACACACACGTATACATGTGATAATTATACAAGGTATCCGATAATTTGCTACCAACCCGAAGTGTGAAGGTAGATTAGGTTAAGACAAACCAAAAAATCCCATATCGTTTTGCGAGATTCGTAATAATTATCGAGTTATTAATGACAGAAATTTGAGGAGTGAGCACACGTCGACATGGATGATTGGAGAAACGTTGCATCTGCTCAGGTCACAGCGCGGCCCAATTGATCTTGCAACTGTTGCGGTGCGCGGCGAGAGAAAGAACAACGCACTGCAATTCGTTGTTTTATCTCGTTGTACTTACATTTCGCCGTATGCCACCAACAATTGGTCGACTAGGCCACGCTAACCCAAGAGGCTGCGACCTTTCTCCAATCATCTATCTCGCGTGCTCATTCGTCAGATTTCTGTAATTAATAACTCAATAATTATTGCGAATCTCGCAAAACGGTATGGGACTTTTATATTTGTCTTGACAGCTATGTTGATAGCTAATTATCGGACATCCTGTATAATCTATGTAGGAGAACCTAGAAAAATGGTTAACTCATATAAAGAAACATCAAATTACACATCAGTCAGGCTGAAATATTTAACACAATTTATATTAATAGAACATCACATAGAAACAAGACACTTAACTTTATTTATCTACCCTTACGGAAAAAACTAATATTGAGTATCTACACTCAATTATTCGAATTTCTCAAATATTAGTGTATATACTGAAATTTGAATATACTATATAACTACATTTGAGAGTAAATTCGAATAATTGAGTGTAGATACTCAATATTTGAGTATTTTTTCTGTAAGAGTATCTATTTATCTAATACTATTTATTTATCTATACTATTTATCTAATATTATTATCTATATTATTTATCTAATACTATTTCTTTATCTAATACTTAATTTTAGCCAAAACGATACTTCCTTCTCTCGAAAATGTAAAAAATATCTAATTTACAAATATTTAAATAATCTAAACAGACAACGATATGCAATTCCATTTAACATGGAAATTTATACTTCCAGTTTTAAAAAATACAGTACATACTTCTACTATACATCCTTTTCACTTTCTCTCACCAGTTATCTAACATGCACTTAGTTTTTGAAACGTATATACAGGGTGGGGAAATAACTATTAGGACCTTAAATAACTTCGAATCTATAAGGCCTAGAGGAAGATTTGTGTAACCAAAATTGCACGGTACGAAGGGGGCTATCATATAGCGTTAATAATTTTTGTCCAGGTGGAAGTGCTTCGGAGATACCAAGGTCATCTTTATTTTTTTAAATGATATGTCCGATATGTTCTTTTTCCATAATATAATAGAGGAGCTCGAAACAAGTTCAGAACTCACGACACAAGATCATTGAACAAGATTTAAAGTAAAGAAAAATCGATAAAAATACATCTTTGTTATTGAATGAAATTTACGTTTACAAAAGATGTTCAAACGGATATATTGTGCATAATTGACTGATTTTCTTTTTATTTTAATCTTATTTCAATCCATTTTCATGTCTAGTTTATCCTGAGAACTTGTTCAGATGTCTTTCAGCAGTGAAAATAGATACTCACGTATTATCACTTCAATGAAAACAAACACTCTTTGAAGGACATCTTAATAAGTTCACCGTAGTAATAAAAGTAAACATGACAAAATTAGTATCGACAAATCAGTCAATCGTGCAAGATGTATCCTTTTGGAGAACAAGTTGACATGATTTTTATTTATGGTGAATGTCAACAAAATTCAGTACGAGCAAGAATTTTGTATTCTGAACGATATCCTAATCGTATTCTGCTTTCGTGTTAAACATTTAAAAATGTGTGCCATAAGCTTAGACAAACTGGTAGTTTAAATACTCGTAAAAATGAACGTGAAAAAAGAGTAACTCATGAAGGGAATGAAGTTGGTGTCCTTGCAATGATTGGTCAAAATCCTCATGTTAGTTCGCGACAAATTGAACGAGAATCTGATGTCAGTAAGAGGAGCGTACTCCGCATTTTGCACCGTCACATATTTCATCTATATCATCTTAGCCTTCACCAAGGATTGCATGGGATGGACTTTGTGAATTGTGTTAGATTTTGTCAATGGGCTCAACATCAGATTCGAAACAATGACTCATTTTTCGATACTGTGTTATTCACTGATGAGGCAACATTTACTAATCACGGGAACGTTAATTTGCATAACATGCATATCTGGGCAGTGTAAAATCCTCATTGGCTACGGCAGGTCGAATATCAGAGGCAATGGTCTTTAAATGTGGTGTGATATCATAGGTAACAAAATTGTTGGTCTTTATTTTATTGACGGACATCTAAATGGCAATAGCTACGCTAATTTTCTAGAACATACAATAGGTCCTTTATTAGAAGATTTGCCTTTAATTACGCGACGAACAATCATGGTACCAGCACGATGGATGCCCAGCTCATTTTTCATTGGTTGCGAGAAATAAACTCAATGAAAAATTTATAAATCGCTGGATTGGACGTGGGGGTCGTCTAGTGTGGCCAGCTCGTTCGTCAGACTTGACACCGCTGGATTTCTTTTTATGGAGAACCCTAAAGGACATGGTCTACAAAGAAGAACCAACTACACTTCAAGACATGCAACAACGGATTATTACAGCCTGAACATCAATAACTTCTGACGTTATTAAAAGAGCAAGCCAATCAATGATCGGAAGAATCTAGTCTTGCATCGATAATGATGGCCATCACTTCGAACATCTTTTGTAAACGTAAATTTCATTCAATAATAAAAATGTATTTTTATCGATTTTTCTTTACTTTAAATCTTGTTCAATGATCTTGTGTCGTGAGTTCTGAACTTGTTTCAAGCTCCTCTATTATATTATGGAAAAAGAACATATCGGACCCATTTAAAAAAATGAAGATGACCTTGGTATCTCCGAAGCGCCTCCACCTGAACAAAAATTATTATCGCTATATGATAGCCCTCTTCGTGCCGTGCAATTTTGGTTACACAAATCTTCCTTTGGGTCTTATAGATTCGAAGATATTTAAGGTCCTAATAGTTATTGCCCCACCCTATATAACAAGAGAAATCTCATAGAGAATTAACAGTTCCGAGTATTCTTCTCTCCGAAGAAATAAACTGGAATGTTCATAAAATAACGGAAATAAATTCAAGATGGATGTGGCAAATATATACAGATTGAGACATCTAAAACAAGACCTTATTATATAAAAATTGCATGATTTCAAGGGGAACATCACGATAATATATGTATTTTTTGTAAATGAAGACATTTTTGGAAATTTAAAAGTCAATTTTAATTTTATGTATGGAACTAGCCTAATTGTTTTATATTAATAGATTGCTTCTAATATTCTACATAAATAGTTATAAAGACAGTCAAAAATGGAATAGTTTACGAAATATTTTATATTTGAATTTAACATATTTTGTAATAATATACAAAATATCTCGTAAAACATTTAGTTTTTAATGATCTTATCTCAATATTTTTATGCATAGAAGAATGAAACTAATTGATTGATGTAAAGAAAACGTATAATTGTTCTTAAAAGAAAAAAGATACTTTTGCATATTATATTTCTTTTACCTTGTTGTTTTAGATATACGCATATCTTTTTTTTACCTTATCTTTTAGCTTATTACTTTAGATACGCAGTCTTATTGCAAATGTTCAAAATAATGATCTTGAGTATTAATGCATGCTATAAAGCGATTAAGTATAGAAAATATTGTGTGTGAAAATTCTCAGATAGCCAAACCTCTAACCCAGATAATCAAACAAATTCTGAGCAGAATCTACTATAAATTTTGGTACTAAAAAGGCAACAAAACCAACATAGGATCTATTCCATCAAATTATGTTATTAAACTGCAGCTAGAAATGTGACAGAGCCTGCTAATAGATAATGCGAACAAATTTCCGGCAAAAACCACACAGACCTTGTAGTAGTTTAACGACAGATTAACAGCAGAAATCGAGCAGATCTTCCTGCATGCAGTTTGGTGGCAAGAACTATGCAGTTTCTGTCGTCAATCTATCATCATATCATATCAACAGGCTCTGTCGCCAAAACATGAGTTGAATGTGGACACAAATGGCTATGATTTTGGTATAAGATACTGATCAAATTTATTCTTAGTCAATTTTATTTACTGAGTTATTTGTATCTATATGCTATAGAACATACATGCTATAGAACCAACAAATTTTAAATGTTCTTCATGTATTATGATTATGGGTATGTAAACAAACATTTAATTGCATTACACTGAATACTATTTACGTAAATAATATTAGTCTAACATTTACCACTGACTAAAATATAAGTTCGTA
Organism: Harpegnathos saltator; assembly: GCF_003227715.2. Taxonomy (NCBI): domain Eukaryota; kingdom Metazoa; phylum Arthropoda; class Insecta; order Hymenoptera; family Formicidae; genus Harpegnathos; species Harpegnathos saltator. The sequence continues at coordinate 152,122 of NW_020230561.1, read as the reverse complement.
AATTTATTTAAAATTTCATAATGCATTACATAAAAGCGGAAAAAATTAATATAATATTCATTCATGGTGAATGTCACCGAGTTATGAGAGAGGCAATTAGCTTGTACAGGGTGTCCGGGATCTTTTGAGAACGAATTGTGAAAATTAATCAGATCAAACTGCAAAGAAGAGCCTGGTACCATTTTACAAAAATCACAATAGTTATTAATGATTGAAAATGATCATCTAGAAGCTCTTTTAATTGATAACTTGAAACTTTGCATACTTATTTGCAAAATGATAAAGGACTTTTTTGTTCAGAATGACCTAATCTACAATTATATGACAGCTATTGTGCCTAGCGACAAGTTCAAGATTCTAGGTTTAAAGTTTGATATACTCATATCTATCGCTATAAACAAATTATCATTACAAACAACTATTATCATTACAAATTACATGGGCAAGTTAATCTTCGAGATATGCACTATTAATCAGTTGAAAATCCATGGTGGTTAAGAGAGATAAATCATTAAAAATCTTGGTCTGTAAATGTTTAGTGTAGAATCATCAATAATCAAAAAATTGGCCCATATTTTATTGATGGAATATCAATCGGAATAGCCGCATATAAACAATTTATAATATAAATTTTATCAAAATTATTAGTAGATTTTATTAAACATACGAGAATTTATGTGGTCACCAAGGTATCATCGAGATAGATGTCCTATTCATTCTATATGAACAATTACATTCGAATGAACAATTTCTTAATAGAACACTTAAAAATCGTTGGTTGGCCGTTCAATAATACACAAATGGCCTCCGCAATCATCGGACTTAATACCCTTGAATTTTTATTTGTGAAACAAATTAAAACAAGAAATATATTGCAAATTAGCAACATCTAAGGAAGATATGAGAAAAAAGTATATAAGAAGATATTCTACAATAGATACAAATAAAATTCGAAACGCAATATTTTCCATACCTTTGCTTTATAGCATGCATTGATGCTCAAGATCATTATTTTGAACACTTGCAATAGGACTGCGTCTAAAACAATAAAGTAAAGAAAATGTATGTAATATGCAAAATATCTTCTTTTAAGAAAAATTATACGTTTTCTTTATATCAATCGATTTATTCGTTACATTATTCCGTGCATAAAAATATTAAGATAAGATCTCCAAAAACTAAATATTTTACAAGATATTTTGTATTCTATTATATTTTATTAGGAGATCTTTTGTATTTAAACATAGGAAATAAGACACGAGTAGCGACGTATTGTTCTTCTTCTCGCTGTGTGCAGGAACTGGTTGCTATATCGAACTGCGTTGTAATCCGAGCGACTGCAATGCTTCTTTAATCATCCATGTCGGCGCGCGCCCACTCTTCAGATTTTTGTCATTAATAACTTGATAATCATCATAAATATTGTAAAACGGGACTTTTATGTTTATTTTAACCCGTTCCATGTCTCCACGAGCTCTGTAACAATTGTTCTAGGACACCCTGTATATTATACTTGCGTAACGACAGTGTTGTTATCGATTAGACCACGCTATAACACGAACAGATGAAATGCTCCTCCAATACTATCTCGGCATATGTTTATTCGTGAGATATTTGTCAGATATTTCTATAATTAATAACACGATAATTATTATAAATATCGTAAAACGATATAGGATTTTTATATTTGTCTTAATCTGCTTTATGTCTTCATGAAATCTTCGGACCGAATTATAAGACATCCTGTACGTACACACACACACACACACACATGCGTGCGCGCACACCCACATACAAAATTAGCCCTTTTTAAGGCTACTATAATATACAAATCCGACCGAGCAACCTCGTTGCGAAGTACATCAAATAATGTGAATGCCAGCGGTATGTCAATTTTGAAGCTTTATATCTTAGAAATAGCTCCTATAAAAGACCAAAGTAGGTAATATTTTGAAAACGTCTTGACAAGAGCTATAAGAATATGGAATGAAAAATAGAGGTTTCTATTTAAAAACTTCAAGTTAATTTTTACATGACTTTGACAAAACTCTTCAAGATCATACTGATATTACTACGTAATGCATTACTTGAAACCCTACAATTTTTGTCTGAAACATTTTTGTCTGCCGCACTCAATTTTCGAGATATTCGACTGGTATGGGTGATCTGTGACACCCTATGTATACAGGGTAGGCCATTTTAATCTACGCACTGAAATCTTTCAAAATCCATAAGTTTAAGACAAAAATGGTTCAGACGATAGTTATATGGTTTCGAAGGGGCCATAAAAAGGTATCATTGGTTTAACCTTGAAGAGTTATTTGAAGGTCACATGAAGGTCATGTTTAATTTTTTAAATGGAACACTATATTTTGTATTGCACATTTTTGTAGCTGACTTCGACGGCTTTCCAAAACACTATAATCAAATGTTTTTTCGTGAGGTACTTTCCGAGTTATAAAGCTTCAAAGCAGTATTTTGACTTTAATGCAAAAACACCAACCAATATCAACTAACGCATATACAAAGAAGTCGTGATGACGGCGATTCACTTAAACAATTTTGGGAGCGGTATACTTAAAATCGGATGGAAATCTTGGGGCCCTCGGAGTGTTTCAAACGACGTGACGGAGATCTTGCCGAGCGTTAAGTTAGCGTCTTTCCGAAGCGGAGATCTTGAGCACGAAAGACGATTTGCGCGAGAAGTAGGAGGGATCGCGACCGCGATTCACCGCTCTCAAAACAATTGGTGGAGTAGATCGTCCGACAATAACACCAATTTCAATGACGACGTATATTGACCGTAACGCACCGATGTCACTGGCTACGATGCACGAAAGTCGCGAGCGGCTGCGAGCGAAATACAGCAGGCGTACGCGATAAGGTAAAAAAAAGAACTGATTGCGACAATCCGCTCGATTACGCGATGCGAAAGGAATTGCTCGATCACCGTGAGCCTGTACGAAATCACGGCGGTTAGGCAACACGCAAAAGAAGTTGTTGATTGGTTGCCCGACATCGAATGATCTGCGGCAAGAAGAAATCACGCAAAAGGAGTGTGACAGACAGCAAAACACCGGAACACGAGCGAGCCACGTGCCGAGCGGTCACGAAATGGAAACACCGAAATTATAACCGTCACCGACAGCCCGAACACGCCGCTCGATCGAATCTCAAACAACCTTAAAATACGATATCTTGTATAATTGTCATGTTATGAGGTCAAGTTGACTTTTAGGGATCATTCCAAAGTCAAATCAACTTTTCATCCAAATCTCTGTAGTTATGCATGTTATGCATCAAAAAATTCGAATCATCCTACTTTTAGCTACTTTTATCCAGGAACAACGACGTGGACGCAGTAGAATTCTGTTCCCTTTGAGGTGTTTGATTAACGTGAGTCCCCTTACCTCTCACGAGTTGTCAGAAACATTTTTACAACAAATGCTCAAAAACGTTTCCATTTCCTCGAATATATAATTGTATCCTTCGATGAAAATGTTAAACAGTTTTCAATAATACAGCTTATGGTATGTTTCTGCAAGCTGTTGTAATTCTTCCCACCACGTCTTCTCTAGTGGTTGGTGCTTGTTCGTATACATTTTTCAAATACCTCCCTAAATAAAAGTCAGGAGAAGTAATGTCAGGAGATCATGCCGGCCATGCAACAGGCCCATCCTGTCCAATCCACTTGCCATTGAAGCGCCTATTTAGGTAAGCTCTGACATGTCTGGAATAGTGTGGTACAGCTCCATCTAATTGAATCCACATTCTTAGTCTTGTATACAAATCAACTTCTTCGAGTAATACTGGAAGTTCATCCCTCAGGAGAGCTAAGAAGTTCTCTCCGTTTATATTTTTCTCAAAAAAATATGGACCAATAAGATTGCTTGGGCCAATAAGCCATTGATGATACCACATCACACGTTGATGCTCCAACGATGTTGGTTGTCTATTTGTCTATGCCAATGGGGATTAGTATCTAACCAATAATGACAATTGTATCTATTAGGTTCTCTATTATTCTTAAATGTAGTTTCATCCAAGAACATAAGATAAAGCTGCGGTGAAATGTAGGTCCGGCGAGATAAAACAACGAATAGCGGCGTGTTGTCTTTCCTTTCGCCACGCATCGGCAACAGTTACTGGATCGACTGGGCCACGCTGAGGCCTGAGCAGCTGCAACGCTTCTCCAATCATCTATGTCGGCGCGCTCCCACTCCTCAGATTTCTGTCATTAATAACTCGATAATTATTACGAATCTCGCAAAACGGTATGGGACTTTTATGTTTGTCTTAACTAAATCTACCTTCACACTTCGGGTTGTAAACTTATAACCACCCACCCTGTATATTTATGTTGTGCGATCTGTAATTTAATTTGTAATTTATGTGTGTAATTTATGTAATATCTAAAATTTCATATTGAACTTATTTAATATTAGTTCTTTTAATATTAAATTCATATATCGATTCTGGAATCGATTAATGGTCGAATCTTTTTTTTTATAAATAGAACTATAAATTCGTTTACACTATACTTCCACGAAAAGCAACATCAAAGCTATATAGCAAATTATAATGTATAAGGAACATCCGCGAAGTGTGTCTCCGATTTCGACGAAACTTGACATATTTGTAGAGTAGTCAAAAATAAGAAATCTATATTTTTTATCGGCAATGACTCACGTTTAAGAGATAAAACTGCCCTTCAAAGTTGTATCCCCTTTATGCTATGAACTATTGCAGATAGGAAAAACTTCTTAAACAAAAATTGTACGGTTTTTTATGAAAAATAAAATAAGCTTGATTAAGATAAAAAAATATTTTTAACAATTAACAAAATAACCATGTCAAACTTAATTATTAATTTATCAAATTCATTATATAAATAAGAAAGTTAGTATATTTCATTCGAAATCCATCTATATATATTGTTTTATATTTAAATTATACGAACATTACAGTTTATAAGTGGAAGTGATACCATAAAGAAGGTACTCCCAAGTAACACTACCCAATTGTCATTCACTAATCGGAATGAAACTTTGCTCTCTTATAAAGCATTGAAAAATATTGAAAATCCATTTTTTTATTTTTGCTTAAAACGCTTTTTAACCCCTTGACTGTCGAAGGCAAATTGTACCTTGTGGGACAAAAATGCGTTAACACAAAGTAACACTGATGGTCATAAAACTCGATATTCTAAGATTTTTTGGTAATCCAAATATGATATCAAAATTTTTTAATTCAAAATGGCGGATCCAATATGGCGGATACTAATTTTAAAAAATCAACATATTTTCATAAAACTCGGTATCTTAAGATTTTTTTGGATCGTTGAATCCGAATATGATATATTGGGTGAGTGCAAAAGTTCGTGCGGAGTTTGTGAGTAAAAGTCACACAGTGATTAGGCAAACAAAAATCTTTATTCAATCAATGATATATTCTCCATCGTTTTCTATAATCTTTTCCCAACGTTCTGGCAGCATACGGATGCCTCGATCATAAAAACTGCGCGGTTTAGATTCGAAGAACGAAGAGACGCCGTTTTTTAAGACCTCCAAAGAGTCAAAGTTTTTTCCATTTAAATAATTTTGCAATGACCGGAACAAGTGATAGTCAGATGGTGCGATATCAGGAGAATACGGTGGATGCATTAAGACATCCCATTTCAGGCTCTTCAGTTTGCGCAGCGTGTTTTCGAAACGTTTTTCGAAACGTGTGGTCTGGCGTTGTCGTGATGAAAGACGACTCCCTTGCGATTTGACAAAATCGGACGTTTCTCTTTTATTTCTCGATTCAGATTGATTAATTGGCGACAGTACTTGTCCGAATCAATCGTTTCGCCAGCGGGGAGAAGCTCGAAATAGATTATGCCCTTGCAATCCCACCAAACAGAGAGCATCACCTTCATCGGGTGCAAACTGGCCTTTGGCATTGCGTCACCATGCTCACCTGATTGTTTCCATGTCCGTTTGCGCTGAACATTGTTGTAGAGGACCCATTTCTCATCGCCCGTCACTAGTCGATCCAAAAACGACTCGTTATTGAGCCGCCCGAGTAAAGAAACGGCTGCAGAAATTCGCTTGATTTTGTTCTTCTCGGTCAGCAAATGGGGCACCCATATATCGAGCTTCAAATCGAATCCCATCTTTTTTAAACGCCGAAAAGCGGTTGATCGGTCAACGTTTAGTGCTGTAGCAACTTCTTCTGTTGAAATTCATGGATTATTGAGCACTAAAGTACGCAAAACATCGTCATCAATGTCAGAAGGTCGACCAGAGCGTGGCTCGTCTTCAAGGTTAAATTCTCCGCGCCGAAATTTAGCAAACCATTTTTCCACAGTTCGTTTAGCTGGTGCTTCATCCTGAATGTTTTTTACGGCTGCGGCAACGTTTATTCCCTTCCGAAACTCGTAAAACATAACATGCCGTAAATGCACCTTATCGATACTCATTTTTAAAGTGATATTTCTCGAAGCAGTTTGTATGAAAACAAATGATTTTTTTTTTAATAACAGCTGAAGACGTCACCTTTCCAACGTTATATAATATGTAGATGGAAGTATTAATGACAACACTTTATGACACTTATAACTCCATCTATTGAAACTCCGCACGAACTTTTGCACTCACCCAATAAAAATTCTAAAATTATGATACCGAAAATTCATCCAATCAATAAAGGCAAGATTGAAAGTCTACCCAATCAATGAAGGCAAGATGGAGAGTTCATCCAGCCAATGAAAGCAAGATATGATGTACGTCGATTTATCAAGGGAATAATATAGTCTATACGGCCAACAAACTCAAGATAAAGTCTACTGGGAAAGATAAATAACCTATATAATTATTATTTCACATATACATGACAATAGTGTGGCAAATTTCCGTCTTGTGTTGCAAAAAAGTACTATATGCAGAGAGATTTTGTATACGATGCACGTTTTATTGCACTGCAAATTACAATCTGTTCCAACATTTTTAAAACAGTAATTAATAGGCATCTCACACTTATCTGGTTTATTTGAAATGTAACCGCTTTTCCATCAAGCATATTTAAACATGTTCCCGAAACGCGGGGGTGAAAACTGATTACATATTAGCGATTGAATTTTCAGAATATTGTTTCTTAAATGTAATCTTATAATTGTACAAAAGAATTAAATCTGAAAAATGCGTCAGAAAATTCATCCATAGCCTGAATATATGATATACACCCAGCAAACAATATTACATGTAACGTGCATGTTAGTTGTAATTTCCTACTCAACAATATAACTCTTATATAACACATGTGTATAACACATGTGTATAACACATGTGTTATATAACAGTTATATTGTTGAGTAGGAAATTACAACTAACATGCATGTTCTCATGCATTCTCATGCCGAATTCTCCGTTTGTTTCTTGCAAGACTATCAGTAAAGAAGATTTCAATATGCCATCTGCAGATATAATTGGTTGTATTGTGTAACTATGGGTTAAAGAATTTAGAAATTAAGCAACACATTCAACCTTTAATGATCCTTTTAAGGAAAGTGTATGACCAGCATATGTTTCGAGATTGAAACCCGATTGATCGGAATTATAGACATTGGTTTCTCTTATTACACGAATCTCTGATTTTACTTTGTTTACGAAGTTAGAAGCCTTTTGTGAGAGTCGATTCTACTTGACAACCGTGTTTGAGTCACAAAATTATTTATTTTTCTCGAAACGATTCCATGACGTATGTTAAAATTGTGCACCCATCTCGATAAAACCTTAAATAATTTGGAAGGCAATCCTCTTTAGCCTTCAATGCCCATCTTTTCAGATCTATTAGGTGTGTGAATTAATTCGGTCCATCTGGCGGTCAATTGCTGTACTATGTAATTTTCTAACCTCTAATGTTTGCAAAAGGCTTTATTTTTTAGTTTTGATATCTGGCAATAATATTCAGTTGATAAACGTTTGGATTTGTAACAATAACATCGTGTTTATCTGATTCGAAAATGTCGAAATTCGAGTCAAAAAAGCATCATTTCCGAGAAGTTCTCATTTTCTGTTTTCATTTGAAGAAAACAGCCGTTGAAGTTCATCGAATGCTCGTAGAAGCTTATGGTGAAAGTACTCCCACCGATAAATCATGCAAAGAATGGTTTCGACGTTTCAAAAATGATGATTTCAGTATCGATGATAAATCTCGTCCAGGTCAGCCGAAAAAGTTCGAGGACCTTGTATATAAGAAAGTAAGCAATAAGTGAATCTCCATGATATATGTTTCTAAGCCTCGTTTACATTTAAAAAAACAATATTTTCCATCTGATAGAATTAGAAGAGAGTTGTGTATTATGCGTGAGTTGTTACCTAACAACTATTAGAAGGTTGCAAGTTGCTATCTTTTGTGTTTTTTTAGGTATTTTTTTCAATAACAAAATATGTGAATACATCAATAAAAATATTTGCCCTCGGAAGCCATGACTTTCCCGGCAGAAGTTGAATTCCACGATGAAAGAACAGTCTGTCTTTTTAGCTAATCCATCCAGCAACCCAGTTTTTGACTTTTCCATAATTATGGAAATGTGTATCTTCTCGTGTTACATCGATCGGAACAGATGGTAATCGCTTGGGGCCAGGTCCGGAGAATATGTTGGATGCATTCTCCGGAGAACCTTCCATTCAGGAGAATTCCATCAGTGTTTGTTTCACGGCTATAGCAACATAGGGCCAAGCATTATTATGGAGAAGAATCACTTTTTGGCGATTTGATGCAATTGATGGTCGTTTTTGCATCAAATTATCATTCAAACGCTCCAATTGTTGTCGATAACATTCGGTGGTGACTGTTTTGTTCGATTTCAACAGTTCATAATATACGACACCCTCCATATCCCCCGAAATAAAGAGCATTGCTTTGTGACTGTGGATATTTCGCTTTGGTGTCTACGTTGATGGTTGACCAGGATCAACCCATGATTTTTTGCGTTTCAGGTTGTCGAAACAGATTCATTTTTCATCACCGATCATGATATCACAAGATATTTTTCTTTTATGTCTTGCAAATAAAGAAATCGAGATGTCCAAACGATTAGTAATGGCATTTTCGATTAATTCATGTGGCGGCCATTTCCCTTTTTTCTAGATCTTTCCTATGGCTTGTAAATGTCATGAAATGGTTGATTTATTGACTTCAAGCTGTTGAGCCAATTCTTTGAGTGTTTGAGTAGGGTTTTCTTCCAATAGAGCTTGCAATTGTTCATCTTTGAACATTTTTGATTGACCTGGCCATTGTTTGTCACGAACATCACAATCACTATTTTATAATCAAAACCAATCTCTACATACTGTTTTCAATAGGACAAATTCACCATAAGTTTTCGCAAACAATCGATGAGTTTCAGCTGTACTTTTTTTTTAATCAAATTAGTGTAGAAATACATATTGGAAAAACAATTTATCGCATTCCGTTGTAATTCGGTTATAGAAAACCAATTGTATAAGCAAAGGATGGCGTCTGATGACTGAATTTTAATAGGAAATGTTCACACTTCAAAATGACATTTGTCATTGCACACAGTATACACAGCTAGAGCCATCTACATATGAACAGCAACTTTCAATGCAACCTTATAATAAATGCACGATAGATGCGATATTAGCCGGATACAAAACCAAATAATGTTTCATTTGTCCTATTAAAGATAAAATACAGCCACGACGCTTATGTACGATTAAATTTCTTCCAATTATTTCACAAACTAATCTTTTGAAGAGATACGGGGGGAACAAAAGATATCAGTATACATGGTGAAGATACAAAATGTGAGTTCTGCAGTCATAAGCACTACACCTGTATCTGAACTCATTTAAGTAGCATTGCTTGGACATCTTAAAAATCTCAATTTATTTCGCTACTGGCGCTAATATTAATTTCATGTACAAAGCATATGAGGTATCATAAACAGTACAAAATTTCTGATGAATGTCCTTAGGACATTCTTAGGACGTAGAATGCCCTCGAAACATCCTTAGAACATTCTTCGGACGTTTGTGCTATTTGGTATGTCACATCTAAACGTTCAAGCACAACGTGTCCTTCGTGAATTTACGATAGACAAACACCGTTAATGTGTTCCATTATATAATTATTTTTATTTATATTTTTATTTGTATATTATAATTATTATTATTATGTTTTGAAATGAGTGCAGAAAAAGGGAAAATAAACCGGAAGGATATTGTGCGAGCTGAGAATCATGTCATGCGAAACATGACATGATAATACGTGGAAGGAAGACAAATGCAAACTCGGAAGATAGAACTCTCAGAATTATAAGCTGGTGATATTAATATTGGAAAAGTTGTCGGAACCTACCGAGACGATAAAGCGCACTCAGACATTCCTTGTGAAATCGCAGGACAACATAGACTCCGGTTTGCATTGCTTTTAAAGCAGAATATATAGTTTTATCATATTAGTTTGAATGAACCACAGTTTTTTTAAACGAGTCACAATTTAATATCAATTAAGAGCTAAATAATTCCTAATTTAAAGATGGCTCTTTATTATCAATATAGTATAGAGATGAGATTTCGACTCAGTGGGTATAAAAAGTATCTGAGAAATTTTGGACCAACCAATTTATAAAAGTAGAACAAGTGAAATTGAACAATAAAGTCATATAAAATGTTTCAAGAATCGTAATTATTGAGTTATTAATTAAAATGTTTGGGCCAATGAGCGCATGGGAAACGGTAGGCCGGATTCGATAGAAGTATAAAGATAATAAACAAAACAAATGACTTATTTCTGAATATTCGTAGTAAAGACAATCAATTAACTGTATGAAGCAAATCAATATACGAGATCCTTTGTTCGTCTTTAACGGCAAGACGCACTAACGCACCAGCTGTTCTATAATTATGCACTAAACACTCAGTTTTACGTAACTTTTGCACGTAAAATTACTTTTCTCGATGAATGTCATGCACGCCCGAGAAATCGTTCCGCATAAATGCGAGCTGTCGCATTTTCATCCGCCGGTTCGTAAGCGATAATCATATTGGTGTACTTCTCTGGAGCAAATTTCATTTTTTGTTGCGGAGGAGCACAACGCATATCAAACAATTTCACGCGACTGAAGACGTATCCGTCGAATTATTGTCGTAGACGTAATCATAAACAAAAGATGTTTACAGTATCTTGCGACCTACATATATCCGCGCGAAATTGTTTTCTCGATATCCGTTGAGAAAAGTGATTATACATATAGTGCAAAAGTTATATGAAACTGGGTGTTTAGTGCATAACTATAGAATAGCTGGTGCGTTTTGTCGTACGTCTTGTCGTTGAAAACGAGGAAAGGATCTCCTGTGTTGACTCACTTCATATAATCAACTGATTGTCTTTGCTACGAATATTCAGAAATAAGTCAATTGTCTTGTCTATTGTCTTTATACTTCTGTCCGACCTACCATTTCTCGCGTGCTCATTCCTTCAGACATTTTAATTAATAACTCAATAAGTATTACGATTCTTGGAAAAGAACTTCCGCAAAAAGGGTCGATTTTTTGCTTGTTTTTCAGTTCTCGATTTTGCAATCGAATTTTATGCCAAAAGATAGTTCATGATGCGACATTAATTACAGAAAAGTTTTACGTTGAGCATACGATTGGTTTCAAAGATGTAGAGGGTCAAAGTGGTCACTACCTGCAAAGAAAATATGACACTAATAACGCTTTATCGCACGAATTTTTGTAAAATTCGGTATCTATGGGTTCTTTGAGTTGCTGATTATGAATCTGATGTCAGATTTAAAAAATTCAAGATAGCAGGTGCAACATGGCAGACACACATAGTGAAATCATTCACTTTTATCGGAACTTATGTTGTTCCGGTTGTTATGTTGTGGTTTTTTTTTTGGCTAGCTGATTGCGAATTTTCTATTAGGTTTTCGAAAGTAATTTTTTCAACCATAATTTTTGAGTGGAAAAAATATTTTTTTTATTGTTTTTTCATAAAAAAATATAAAATTCAAATTGATACGTTACATGACACATAAAGGATAACATGATAGTTTTATTTATTATATCTAGAAGCTTTTTCATTGCAGACGTGCTTTTTCATTGGAGTTTCCATGACTCTTTATAATTACATATCATTATATCCAATAATATAAAAGTTATCTAAAAATTCAGTTCTGAAGTTATCAGTTTTAAAGTATTGAATATTATAATTAGAGAAAAACACTACATTCTTTATCAAACAAGAATGTTTAATTCTTCACAAAAAATGAAAACTCTCCGAAATAGTTGAAGGTGCTCATGACATTTCATTTGTTTCCGTACAACGTGATACAGTGCGTCGCTTGTGTGTTTCCTACCAGGTTTCCGAATTGGCACTGTTTTGCTTTGATACTGTTTGCCTTTTCTCAGCAACTTGTAATCGATATTATTGCGAATTGATCATTTTGAAGAGAAATAAGCAATCTATTCTTATCAGCTCTTGTATAATTACATCACTTTAAGTTGATTATTTTTTACTTTGTATTAATTTTCTTTATCTCGATTTAGTTTCTTGTCTTTTATCATTACTATCTTCTATAGTTGAAAATTTTTTTTAATCATTAGTTGATTAAAATTTTTTAAACACTTAATCTTTTGACGCATTTTTCTTAGCTCAACCATGCCTTTCACCGTTTACTTAGGTTGCAAAGAAAAAGAAGCAAACATGACAAGTTCTATTCTATTGAGAATATTTCAAATCCATTGGTTGTTATTAACAATTTACAAGGATTTATAACGCGAAGAAACGGAAATTAAATGAAATCGACAGTATTCCAGCAAAAACTAAAATCTGTAAAACGTGCTACAAATTAAGTAAAGCACCACACGTCTCAACCAATATCGATCCTAATGAACCTGACTTATCAATCCATAGAAAAGGACTCAGTTCTCACAATCGATGCACGAATATATTTTCTTGCAAGAATATAGATAACTTAGTTTTGATTCCAAAGAAAATTCGCTATGATCTAGTCATAAACTACAAATTCTTTGTTCCACATTATGCTCGCATGTATAATGAACATGTAGGCGTTAGTAACTACTGGCCACTCGTCAAACAAGGGTAAAAAGTTATACCTGAAGAACAAATATTAATTAGTGATCTTATGTACGAATATTTCCAAGGATCAAAAACAGAAAAATAAGTGGTCTTTGATATGGACAAGTTCGATTTTATTGATAATGATACATTTAAAACTTGGTTTGCTTATAATAAAAATCAATTCAAATAAATCTGCAGCTTTATTGAGATAAATAATCCGAAATATGTAGGTGTTCTCTTGTGTAAGTTACGTACTTCTCTCTCCAATAAACAATTATAATAGCTTTTTTGTTTGGAGTTAGCGAACGAACGATTGCTAATTATATGTATTTAGCAAGAAAAGATCTACTCGAGAATTTAGTTCCGAAATTCGTTAACAACAACAATCGTTCAGTATTAATCAATCACAATATTCCTATGGCGGAAATGCTCTTCGATATTTTGGATAATAAAGCTTGCAGTATATTTGACGCTACTTATAAACTCGCATAAAAATCAAAGAATTTTTCAGGACAAAAGCAATTGTGGAGTGAACAAAAAAATGCCACTCGTAAAACCTATGGTAGGATGTACACCTGATGGTAGGGTACTTTTTGTTCTTGGGCCATTTGATGCAAATCACAATGATGTGACTATATTAAAAGATTGCTTTAACAAGTTTGAAGATAAAATGAACACAATTCATGAAGACGACGTCATTTTGGTTGATCGAGGTTTTCGAGACGTTATAAAGTTTCTTACTGATGATAAAAAATTGCGAGTTTACTGTCCCGAACTTGATCAACTTGACGTCTTAGAAGCAAATAACTCGAGATTTGTCATCAAAATTCGTTGGGTAATTGAATAAGTTTTTGCTCGATTAAAGAACAAATTCAAAATTTTTGCTTTACCAGCTCATAATACAACTTTAATTCACGACTTTGAATCTCTTTTAATAGCATTTACACTATTGAACTTATTTCACAAATCTATCGTCAGTAACAGAATGTACGAAGATATTGCAAATGTGATGAAATCTCAAGTAAACATTCCAAATCGTTTGAAAGTGATAGTGGAAAAATATAATCTATCCCAAGTTAGATCACCGTACCTTGAGGCTCACTATATAACAATAGATAATATGGAAAATAATCAATTTCTTGGGTTCCCTCAGCTTGAGCTAAATTTATATTATATTATCTCAGTCTTGGTCCATATCAGATCAATAATTCCATCTCATACTATGCTGAACATCAAAACGAAGGAAACTTCCTCGTACACAAGTTTCAACCAAACCCTAGACACCGATCTGCTACTATTAATTATGAAAACTATGGAATTGTAATTGAAGATCCCTTATTTATTGAAGCTTATATGAAATTACGGTACCGTAGCGGGAAACACCATCACATTTTTGTTTTCATGGACAAATCCAAATCCGGATGAGACTCAATAAGAGAATATTATTGTACGTGCGAAAGTGACGCTCGTACTGTCGGCTGTTGTAGCCACGTTATGACGATAGTCTGATACCTCGGATATGGTCAGTATAACGGAGTGCATATACCTAATGCTGGAATCTGTAATGTATCCATAACTATTCACAAAGAGTGAATTCGAAACAATTAATCTTGCCTTCACTGGCTGGATAACATTTTTATCTTGCCTTCATTGGCTGGATAACTTCCTCATCTTGCCTTCACTGGCTGGATAACATTTTTATCTTGCTTTCATTGGCTGGATAACTTTTTCATCTTGCCTTCAGTGACTGGATAACATTTTTATCTTGCCTTAATTGGCTGGATAACTTTTTCATCTTGCCTACACTGAAGGTAAATATAAATCTGATAGAAAATTCGCAATCAGTTAGCCGAAAAAACCACAACATAACAGTTCTAATAAAAGTAAATAATTGTTTCACTATTTGTGTCCGCTATATTACATCCGCCATCTTGAATTTTTTTAATCTGACATCGAATTCGTAATAAGCAAAGAACCTATAGATACTGAATTTTGCAAAAATTCGTGCGATAAAACGTTATTAGTGTCAAACTTCCTTAGTAGGTAGTGACCATTTTGACCCTCTATATCTCTGAAACCAATCATATGCTCAATGTAAAACTTTTTTGTGATTAATGTCTTATCATGAGCTATTATTTCGCATAAAATTTAACTTAAAAATCGGGGACTGAAAAACGGACACTTTTTGCGGAGGTTTTTTTATATTGTTTAATTTTACCTATGTTCTATTTATATAAATTAGTTGGTCCAAAATTTCTCAAACATCCTACATGTTTTTTTATATACTTTTATAAATATATATTTTTTTACTTCAACTATAAAACTTTAACATCACATTCAATATTTAAATATATTATAATTATTTTTAATGTGTTTAATATAACTACGTTTATAGAAGAAACATTTGCTTTGATGGCCATCTCAATTTTTAACATTTAAAAAGCCTATATCATATGAAATATTTTTATTTTTAAATCATTTTTAAATCATCATTTAGTTGTTTAGGTGTTACACCTTTTAATCATTTAATTGTATTTTGTATTTATCTAGAGAGTGAAATAAGTTCATTAAATCTATTTAGAACACAATTCTTTAACCTATTATAAAGATATAAACGTGTTTATGTTCAATAATTTACTAAATAATTTACGTAAAACATATATACAGTCGTAAACAGAAAATTTGTTTATATAATTTTTTATATATTATAAAATATCAGTTTATAAAATCTTATAAGGGGAAATAAAGATTTTCAATAAATTCGATATACTACAATTACAATAATACCTTACCTTTTGTTAACTTATTAACCTTTGGAAATTTCAAAATCGTCAAATTAACAAAAAAAGTCAGGATGCTATTGTAATATTCTATTCTAATAATTCTAAAATAATTCTAAATATTCTAATAATATTCTGTTGTAATGATAATCTTGAAATCAAATAAAGTAAAAAAGTCTAATATTATTTTTCTTTCCGATAAACAGCGAGATATCGTAAATATTGAAAAAGTTATCGAGTTTTCCTTAATATCTCAAAAAATATCTCAAATAAAGAAATATTTCAGACATAAGTTATTAAAATTAATTCGTAAAAACAGATGATATAATAAAAAATTGGGGTTTCCATTTAAGAAAAGTAATAATCAATGAATATCTCGAAAGTAGCGCCATCTATAAACAAAAAATATAGTTGTTATATGTCCCCTTTAAAAACCATACAACTTTTGTCTGAAATATTTTTCTCTAAAATGTCACGTTTACAAAAAGTCAAGTAGTACGAGTGGTCTGTGACACTATTGTATATATATTATATGTATATTATTGCATATTATCTATTACAGCAAATTTTGTATAAAAAGAAAACATCTTCAACTATTAAATCGAAAATAATTCTATTAAAGAGAAAATCTAAACTGTCTTCAGCTTATTTAGCTAACACACGAGTTTGCAATAGCTTCAAAGTTTACGCGAAGGCTTCCCGGGACATTCAATTATTGGATGATAGATTCTCGGATTAGAGCATGTTCCCCGAGTTTTAGACGAAAACTAACGACAGCATTGTATTCAGTAGGTCAAAATCCTCTGAAAATATGTTTTGTTTGTTTCCCACGATTGGTTAAAATTGGCCCTTTTACCCAAAAACATTCTTTGGATATTATAATCAGAATCTATGCTATATCAAAAAAATTTCTAAAAAATGCCTGTAGTGGGTATTTTAAGATATACTTGCAAACAAAGCAAGTACGTTTAAAGTGAACCAAATGATCCAAAATAATGTAACTTTTCTTTTATCGACAATTTGTGTATATATTTTCTTTGCCTTAATTAATAGTACATACGCCATGCAAATATTTATATGTGATGATATGAATTAGTATTCTAACATGGTCAGGGTAAACCACTAAAATTGAAAAATAGCAAGAATAATTTTTTCTTTATCTTTCCTACTCGTAACCATCATCTTTCGCAAAAAAGAAATAAAAAATAAAAAAGGAAGAGCATCCGGGTATTTTATAAAGTACACGTATTACACGAAGACTTACGAAAAATTAAAATTGAAGCTGTTCGTTTCATACTGAACAGCATCGAAACTCTCAGCGAAGGAAAATCCGAGAAAAAGAAATTAAATAATTTTGTTGAAACATTTTGAAAGTATAATGCCGACGGCAAGAAGTTAAGGAGAAAGCGATACTTACTTCACTGCGGTGTCCTCGTAAATTATAATTCGCCCTAAGTGGAAGTTCCGTAGCTCGGGTGCGACAATGCGACGTGGTAAAAGTCACTCCTATCAAGCCGCGAGCATTGCCGGTGGCTAACCATCCCTCTTGATAATAATTTGTACGATCGAGCTTCCATCCTTCGTCCTGAGTAAATAAAAAGAGAGTGATAATTACTTATCCGGGGTATGACGCGAAACATTATATCTTTGATTTATAGTTTCATGAATTAGCGTGGAAATTTTTATAATGATCTTCTACGGAATAAAGTAATGCCAATCACGATAAATATTGCACTTATTTCAAAATTTGTACGATACAAATGAAACTGCGAAGAATTGCCCTATAGGAATATTATGACCAAATTAAATGAATGAATTTACCGAAAGAAATGATTGAACGAAACACTTCTGAAATATTATACGGATAAAATCATCAATCAAACAATCGAGTTATCATGACGCAAACATTTTTCGAGCTAATTCATGATTTACTGGGTGAAGCTTCGCCACCGTGCGTAGATACGCGATACTTTCAAATAGGATAATTTAGGGTATGATGACTATACAGAAAAAATGGCCATAGGCTGTAATTTCTCCAACAATTGCAAAATAATGTGTTTTTATAGTCATTCTCAAAGATAATCGATATTTACAATAGTTTATGTGCGTATATTATTCAAAATAATGATATTGTAAATGTTATATCATGTTTTTACTTTCAACTGCCTCGAAAGTTTTTCATGTGTCCACTGAAAGCTGCTATAACTTAAATTACAGTTAAGCTGTCGTAACCAGTGTTAGATATATAACGAAAGTATCTAAATTATATTGTAAAATTATATTGATTATTAATTTTTATTTTCGTTTTCTCTATTTTTTTATAAAAATGGCCATTTTTCCCTCACAATTTGGGTAAGATGGCCAATGCAATCGATATACAGGGTGTTAGAAAAGTTTGAACACGGTCAAATATCTCGAAAACGAAAGGTTTCTGAGAAAAATATTTCTAACCAAAGTTGTAGGGTATTAAAAGTTCTATTGAATGATCATATCCGTTTGACCTTGAGTGGAGGGGTCAAGGCGAGGTCAAGGCCAACATGATTTTTTTAAATAGAATACCCCATTTTTTATCACACAGTGTTAAAGATAACAGTGAGACATTTCCAAAACACTACTTGATGACCTATTTTTGTTGAGAATTGTCTGAGTTATGAGCTTTAGAATTTACGGTGCTGCCAGCATTAGTATTATTCAGAACGTACCGCGTGGAGGTTGCATGGTCGGACTTTACACTCCTGTATGTGTATACGTGCGTGCGTGCGTGCGTGCGTGCGTGCGTGCGTGCGTGCGTGCGTGCGTGCGTGCGTGCGTGCGTGCGTGCGTGCGTGTGCGTGTGCATGCGTACTTATCGACTTTTGGAAATTTCAAAATTATTAAATTAATAAAAGTTAGGGCAGTATTATAGTAGTATATTCTTGATAGTAAATAAAGTAAAAAGGTCTAATACTATACTTGGAAAAGTTACCAAGTTTTCCTTAAATATCTCAAAATATATTAAGCAAATAAAAAAATGTTTCAGAAAAAATTTGTTTAAATTAATTGGTAGAAAAGGATGATATAATAAAAAATTTAGGTTTCCATTTAAGAAAATTGATAATCAGTGAATATCTCGAAAATAGAGCCATCTATAAACAAAATACTATCGCTGTCCTATGTCCCCTTCAAGCTAAACAACTTTTGTCTTAAGCATTTTTCGATTTAACACAATGTTTCTGAGATATTTGAGTGGGTCCTTTAAAATGGAACATCTTGTATATATAAAAAATGTCCATAACATAAATTTTTACAAGTAAAATTTATCATTATTTATTAGAACACTGAGTTATATGGTTATTTTACTTGTTATTATAACAAATTAATTATTATAATCACTTTTCTATCTTTCACTCTCTCTCTCTCTCCCCCCTCTCCTCCTCTCCCCCTCTCCCCATCTCCCCTCTCCTATCCCCCTCCCCTCCCCTTCCCCCCTCACCCTCTCCCCTCTCCCCCCTTCACCTCCACCTCCCTCCCCCTCTCCATCCCTCCCTCCCTCTCTCCCCCTCTCCCCCTCACCCCCTCTCTAACCCCTCCCTCCCCCTCCCTCCCCCTCCCTCTCTCTCTCCCCCATCTCCCTCTCACACACTCTCTCTCACCTCTCTTTTTTCTCTCGCCCCTCTCGTTTTGTCTTTCTGTTTCTCTCACTCTCTCTCGCTCACACACTCTCTCTCTCTCACACTTCCTCTCTGATACTCTCACGTATACACTCTCTCTCTCTCACACACACACTCTCTCTCCCACTCTCCTTTCTCACACACTCTTCTCTCTCACACTCTCTCTCTCTCTCTCTCTCTCTCTCTCTCTCTCTCTCTCTCATACCCCCCTCTCTCTCGCTTACTCACTCACTCACTTACTCCCTCCCTCCCTCCCTCCCCCCCTCTCTCTCTCTCTCTTGGATTATAATTATTACCATTACCCGAGAAAGAAGAAAAAGAATATTATAGCTTATTATTTTATGTTATAAAATTGTTAACCTGATATAATGCCTTTATAACTCCTTTCGTACAAACTGTCATTCAGCTGTCATTCGCCGCGATGACAGCTGCGAACGATACGAATGCAGCCGTGACCGATCGAGACGATCGAGATAATCGAGACGGCCAATCAACATCGCGGAAAAGAGGCTTCAATGCTTCGATAAGAATAAGAGGAATATTTTTTCTTACTATTGTATATACCATAAGTATTCTTCAAGCATCCAGTTTACATTTTTTTCTATATTGCAAACAACTTACTTCCGGCGACTCATCCGGCACTTTGCCCATCCAGCTGAGCGACAAAATGTTGCAGTCGCATTTGGCATTGTTGTTTTTCTCGAAATGTAGATGCATGTTAATGACACGATTAAATTCCTTTTATTAAGTCTGTCAATTCGTCAAATCAACATCGTTTTTTATAATTCCGACTTCGTTTGCAGCTGGACTCCATGTTGTTCTTCTCGCGAACATTCTGGTGCCGTCTGTACTCTGTTGCACCGGAGAATTCGAGATCGATAATCGAACGCTCACACATCAGCGTAAATACACACAAATAGCTTTCCGTGACATACACTCTCGTGTTTTAAGATCGAAACGAACTTTCTTCAAGAGGCTTCACAAAGGGAGGAGGACGTTATGGAAAAACGTGTCGTATTTCTGTTTCGTGATTTCTTTCCCATTGAAGTTCGTGGCAATGATACCGGATATCGCTTTTCGGTCACAATCGGGAAATAATTATGCACCACCGTTAACAAGCACCGAATTGCGCGTTTTTCACGAAATTGCTGCTCACCACCCTTATCATTTGTTTATCACGACCGCCATTTTGCTGTCCTAGACGCTGCTCTACTTTCCAGGCGATTCCTGTTCTGCGTCGCGCCACACCGTGCCGCGTTGAATTGTCGGGCCAGGGTGCACGTTTATGTGCGGGTGGATATGAACTTCGTATTCGCGGAAGTGACACGAGCTTCCAATGCGAGCGGGCGTCCGACTAGAAAGCTCGGTCGCTCGAACGGGAATACGCGCGAGCCTCCGCCGGAGCTCTTGCTTCCGTCGGTTACGTTCGCGCGGACGAACGTATTGATTGGAGTCAACCGCGTTCCGTGTACACTGCGACCACCTCATGCGTCCCGACTACACTAAATTTGCCGCGAGCTTTACCACGCAACACTGTGCCGCTCCGTGAAACTAGAGTCACTGGATATGTCATATGAAACACCTCTTAACACCTCTTTTACGTAAGTTTGAATAAAAAACGCACCTCGATGATTCTTTAACGAAGCATTTTCAGCAAAAAATATTTTAGACATAAGGTGTATGATTTCACGGGGAACATAAGACAACTATACTATTTTGTTTACAAATGGCATCACTTTCAAGATATTCACTGATCATTACTTTTCTTAAATGGAAACCCAAATTTTTTATTACACTGTCTTTTCCTATTAATTAATTTAAACAACTTTTGTCTGAAACATTGTTTTATTTGCATAATATTTTTTGAGATATTTAATACCAGGTCTGTAAATATGAAACCGGAATTTGCCCATAGATGGCTCTAGCTGTCAATGTAGTTACCACCAAACCGCGTCATTGGCGCCATTTCTATTTGTTGACATCTGACAAAGATTTTCAACTCACAACAATACAAGTTTCATACAACAATATAGTTACAGCATAATAGCGTTGAATATGTCGAATTTTGTGCCTGGAAGCTACGATTTGCGGACAGCATTGATTTTCTGCTATCATTTGAAGAAAACTACTACAGAATTGCATCGAATACTTATCGAAGCTTACGGTGAGCATGCTCTTGATAAATCACAGTGCTTTGAGTGGTTTAAAAAATTCAAACGTGGCGATTTTGACGTGAGAAACGAAGAACGTGGAAGACTACTGAAAAAGTTTGAAGACAGCGAATTGCAAGCATTGTTGGATGAGGATGACGCTCAAACGCAACAACAACTCGCGGATCAATTAAATGTGACACGAGAAGCCGTCTCCATACGTTTGAAAGCCATGGGAAAGATCCAGAAGATGGGAAAATGGGTTCCACATGAACTGAATGAAAGACAGCAGGAAAACCGAAAAACCATTTGCGAAATGCTGCTCGCCAGGTACAAAAGAAAGTCATTTCTCTATCGAATTGTGACTGGCGATGAAAAGTGGATACATTTTGAGAATCCTATGCGTAAAAGATCATGGGTAACTCCAGGCGAACCATCGACATCGACTGTAAGGCCAAATCGCTATGGACGGAAGACAATGCTCTGTTTGGTGGGATCAGAAGGGTGTGATCTATTATGAGCTGCTAAAACCTGGCGAAACCGTTAATACTGAACGCTACCGACAACAAATGATCGATTTGAATCAAGCTTTGCGTGAAAAACAACCAGAATATCAAAAAAGGCAACACAAAGTGATTTTGCTTCATGATAATGCACCATCACACATAGCAAAACTGGTCAAGGAAACGATTGAGGCGTTTAGTTGGGAAATATTTTCGCATGCGGCTTACTCACCAGACTTGGCTCCGTCCGATTACTACTTATTTGCATCGATGGGACACGCACTTGCTGAGCAGTGCTTCACTTCTTACGAAAATGTACGAAAATGGTTCGATGACTGGTTTGCCTCAAAAGAGCAACAGTTTTTTTGGCATGACATCCACAAATTGTCAGACAGGTGGGAAAAATGTATAGCTAGCGATGGGCAATATTTTGAATAAAATATTTTTTATCATTTTCATACAATAAACGTGTATTTTCTTTATAAAAATTCCGGTTTCATATTTTCATACCTGGTGTATGTAACATGTATAACAAACTCAAATTATTTTTTCTCAATATGTATGTGTGAAATATATAAGGTTTCACAAATAAAACTTATCTAACTACAAGAAAAATGTGATATAAAAAATATAAAACTTACCTTTTTAAACAAAAAGGTAAAAAAAGGCGCCAAGTATACGCGCAACACGTATTATGTTATTTTTAGAAATCTCAAATTATCAAGTTATATATGTACGTAACATAAATTTTTATACAAATAAAACTTATGACTATAATAAAACTCTACAACATTGGTCTACTTTACAAAAGAAGTGCAGTGAAGAATAATAACGCCAACTGAGAAACCTAACATATATACTTGTATATATGATTATAATATAATTATATATATATATATAATTATATATATATATGATTATAATATAATATAATATAATTAATTCTTTATTCAAGATAAACGATAATATTTGCACTTTTAATATTGTGCATCGTACCATACCTGAGCGTATATCTTTGTGCAATGTAATTTATTATTTTCGTTATACAAGTAATAAGTTTGTACAAGTAAAACTTATACTTCAAACAATAAATTCTTCTATTGAATACTATAAATAAAACTCTACAAAAAATATAACAAAACAATAACATCAATTGAAAAACTCTACTTAACATCAACTCTGTAAATGAGAGCGATTTGCAATCTGAAGATAAATGTATCGAAAACTACCTATAATGCATAGCGCAGTACTTCAAAAACAATGTCTTCATTATTTACTAGGACATTGAGTTTTATGATTATTTTACTTGTTAATTTAATAATTTTGAAATTTCCAAAAGTCGATAAGTTAACAAAAGTTAGGACACTATTATAGTAATATATTCTTGATAGTAAATAAAGTAAAAAAGTCTAATACTATTTTTTCTTTCGACGAATAATTAGCGAGATATCGTAAGTTAAATGTTGAAAAAGTTACCAAGTTTTCCTTAAATATTTCAAAAAATATTAAGCAAATAAAAAAATGTTTCAGACAAAAGTTGTTAAAATTAGTTGGTAAAAAAAGAAGATATAATAAAAAATTGGGCTTTCTATTTTAAAAAATTAAGTTGACCTTCAACTGATCTTGAAAATGCCCTCCAAATAAAAAACTGATAATGCCATTCTCTTTCTCCTTCGAAATCATGGAAAACGTGTTTTAGCTTTTTTTAATATCTTTCATAGTTTTCGAGATCTTTTAATGCGAAAGTTAAAATGGGACAACCTGTATATATGTTAGGTTTCTCAGTTGACGTTACTATTTTAATATATCACTTTTTTTGTAAAGTAGATCAGTGTTGTAGAGTTTTATTATAGTTATAAGTTTTATTTGTAAAAATTTATGATACGCGAGTGAGGCGCGCGCGCCGCATAGACAATAGCACTTATTCGTTAACTTTAACACGTTCTTCTACAAAAACTACTTGTCAGACGCAATTTTGCTAAAGGAAAAAGTTGTTTATTTTAGTATAAAGTATCATGTCCTGTACTCCGAATGCGGGAATTTCGGATCACCTTGTATATTGAGAAAAAATAATTTGAGTTTGTTATACATGTTACATATATTAAATATCTCAAGAAATATTAGGCAAATAAAAAAATTTTCAGACAAAAGTTGTTTAAATTAATTGATAGAAAAAGACGGTGTACTGGGGTTTCCATTTAAGGGGTAACACCTATGTAAAATTTTCAAAAAATCGATTTTTTTATATTTTTTTAAATACACTTTAGGGTCTTAGAAATAAAGTAAAATGGTTTTATAGCCAGAAAAATTTTTTCTTTGAGGATTTAGGCTCCCGCGTTAAAGGCTTATTAGATGCTCGGCTTTACGGAGACGTACTTATTGCTAAAAAAAGAATGCATTGATCACGTGCAAAAACACATAGGTACGCGGCTGAGGAACTAGAAAAAAACGAAGAAAGGTCTGGGAGGAAAAGGCAAGCTAATGAGCAAATTAATTGACGAATTAGCAATTTATTACGGTGTGGCTACAAGTAGAAATTCAGATTCGATAGAAAAAATGCGAGATGAAATATGGGCCACAATTTATCATAAGATCTCGACAGACGAACAACCTCAGCACGACAAATGCCCGAGCGGTGCCAACTCGTGGTGCACGTGGCAAGCTGCGAAAGCCACAGATAAATTAAATAATTATAAGCATAAACCGACGATGTCAGCACAGGTTTTTGATAAAATCGAACCTATATATACAGACTTAAGTCTCGATGAACTGTTCAATCGTTACTTCGGAGGATTTATTCAGAATAGCAATGAGAATTTTAATGCCATCGTGTGGTCGATCGCGCCGAAAACTTCATCGAGCGGTAAAAAAAGTACTAGAAGTTTACTCTGACATGCCGTTTGCCTATTTAACGATGGAATGAGCAACATTATACAAATAATGCAAGTTCTGGGCATCATTATAGGCCCTAACTGCTATAATTTCTGCGTTGAGGTCGATGAATGACGCATTAAACTGTCCGACCGGACTCTCAACGATGCGGCGAAAGAGGCTCGCTCGAGCCTAAAAGCTGCGAGAAAAGATGAATATGACGAAAATCTTGCTGTCGAAGGGCAACTGTATGTTCCTGGCATCGCTAAAGGTAAATTTTTAGTCCTGGGGGACTAAAGGTAAATTCACTTTAAGTATAAAATCTCAATTGTTAATCAAAGAATATTAACATTCAAAACTTTAAACGCGTTTTTCTCGAAACAGCATTTTTAAAGTTGGCTAGCAGTATAACAAACAATTTTTAATCGGTTAACTTCAAATTTTAATAAGACTTTAAAAACTAGATTCTCTAAAGAAATACGTAGAATTGTTTTGATAAGTTAAAAATTGTTTGAGTTACAAGTGGTTTTACACGATTTTTTCTCTCGAAAGAATTGAAATTTTGTTTAAAACTCCACCATTTTTTCAAAAATCAATATTATCAAAAACGGTTACGTATTTCTCTAAGTATTGGAATAAAGAAAACAAATTTTTTTGCTTTTTGTTCTAGACCAAAAATTACGGCACTTATGCTGCTAGCCGCGGACCACCTTGCCAAATCGACTGTCTCCTTCATCCAGCTGTAGCTCCACCATTTTGAATATTTTTACCACTAAAAAATTATTTTTTATACTTTTCAATATGGACAACAATATTATCAAAGTAATTTTTCAATAGCACCATTGAGAAAATTACAAAAAATTCCCAAACATAGAGTTCATTTTCGGCCGGTTACATAAGTGTTAACCCTTAAGAAAAGTAATGATCAATGAATATCTCGAAAATAATGCCATTTATAGACAAAATAGTATAGCTGTTTTATGTCCCCCGCGAAACCATACACTTTCTATCCAAAACATTTTTGCTGAAAATGCTTCGTTAAAGAATCATCGAAGTGCGTTTTTTAAAATGGGATACGCTGTATATTCTGAGAAAAAAATAATTTAAGTAATAACTTGAGTAATAAATTGAGTAATAATTTCACTTTTAAGACGATTTCCTGTTTTAAGACGATTTTTAATGCTTCCTGTTTCTTCAAACCGTCTTACAGTTCTTTCAACAGTTGATTTTGAAATAGGAATATTCTCATCTCGAAAAGTTATATTGAAAAGATCCTTTACATCTTGATACGATCTTAATCTACATTGCTGGAAAGCACCCTTTAACTTCGACTCGAAGTTAGCGCTAAATAATCTGTTCAAATTAATTTCAGTTAATAACATTCCTTTCGTTAATTAACCTAAACATGATCGACTTAACCTAAGTTCATCGCATCTTGCGCACATCGTATTTCACAGAAGTTTTTCATATCACAATCTCGGTGAGTATTTCATTATATCTCGGTAAATATATTACAAATATTCGATTAACATTTTTCAACTACTGTTGCTGTGCTATAGGTTTCATCCACTGTTCAATTTTGTCTGTAGATAGAATAGTATTCAGTAGCCGTCCAGATTGATTGAAACCTGGAATACCTTTAACTACATACCCAGACAGCACCGGACATCTAATGGATGCACGGTCACAGACATAAAGGTTGTCACTTTTTTTTTAATGACTTTCGGGACGCATCCCGACTCGAGAAAGATGAGAGCTGCTGCTCCGCCTGTAAAGCACGCTTGCGCAATAACTCACTACGAAAGGCGAGAAATGAAATATATGTGGTATGACATAAGTATGTTAACAATCATTGCATTCAGCGGAGAAAACCGCTCAGTGAGCGATTAGTGACTAAATAAATACGATTTCACTTAAAATTTAATATATATACCTGTTCAATACCTTGCAAAAGACGCATTCCCATTTGAATGACGCACTATGTATCTATCCTTCCGCTGCTGATTTTTGAAAATGTAAGAATTGGGTGTGTTCACGACACTCAACGGTTGAGCAACTGTTGAATAATTTGTCAACGTTATTGGTCTGAATGTAAGAATCTAACAGTAAGGACCAATAGTCACTAATCGCTCATTGAACGGTTTTCTCCGCTAAACGCAATGATTGTTGACATATTTATGTCATACCACGAATATTTCATTTCTCGCCTTTCGTTGTGAGTTACTGCGCAGGCGTGCTTCGCAGGCGGAGCAGCAGCTCTCATCTTTCTCGAGTCAGGATACGTCCCGAAAGTCATTAAAAAAAAAGTGACAACCTTTATGTCTGCGACCGTACGTTTCACGTCCAATTTATATCCGTATGTCCGATTTACGTCTGTGAACATAAATTGGACGTAACAAGAATGTCCTTATTGGACATCGGACCTGTAAGACGTCCGATGTACGTCCATCAGACGTCCTATGTCCGAAGTTGTGACAAACGTACGTCCTATGGACGTCTTTTGTAAAAAAAATGGACATATAACGGACGTCCAATGGACATCTGTCTGCTGTCTGGATAGTGATTACTACCCAACGATTTCGCAATCAGGTAAGAACCTTTATACTTCGCTTTCAATTTTGAACTTTCTCCAGATCTGAATTTATTATCTCTTATTAGTATATAATCGCCTTCATTATATATTTTGTAGAAGTTTTATGTCGACTGTCATAATATTTTTTATTATACTTCCTTAACTTATCGGTCACTTGTTGTGCTACGGTTCTAACGCTATTTTTTTCGTTTTCAAAATCATGGTCAATTCCCGTTAACATCTGGGTAAATTGTGCTAAAGAATGATCGCTGTGGTTTCGTTGCTCATATCCTAACATTAAACGCGATGGCGTGGACTTTATCGCTCTATAGTGAGTATTATTAATTATATATTGCATTATTTCCAACTTTGAATCCCAGTTATCCACTGCGTCACATAACTTAGCTAAGGAACTTTTCAAAAATCTATTAACTCTCTCAGCTATTCCATTCGTCCAAGGTGATGCGACAGCAATTTTCCTATGCTTTTTGCTGATACATATATTCAGAAAATTCTTTCAGAAAATCATGAAAGAAGGAGGGCGTACACTAGGTGGCGACGAAACGCCGTGCGTTCGGGACCTGCATCTTATTTTCGTTCCGAAGAGAGAAAAAATATCGAAAGCGCGGTAGTTGTTAGACCGGGAATCGAACCCGGGTCTTTCGCTCGCTGGGCGACTGCTCTAGATCACTGAGCTACCTGACGCTCCACGCTCACGACACTCTCCCCTCCCCAGATAACGTTGAGAGATGTCGTTCGGAAGCGACATCTCTAGTGCTATCCCGAGCGCACGACGACTACAGAGAGAAGCATTAGGCCTGTTCGTTTTGTCTGCACTGTTGAACTGGTGCAACAAGTTAAAGTGAGAAAACCTATGTTTGTCTCACTTTAACTGAATGCACCAGTTCAGCAGTGCAGACAAAACGAACAGGCCTATTGTTACTTGTACCTGATGGTACAAGCTGACAGTCTCTCAAAGTCAAAGGTTGCTATCCTTTTAAGACCTGCTGTCCATGTATGCCGGCCTCCACCGTTGCCCCTCCTTATCCGGTGCAAATAATAGAAATAAGCCCCGGGGTCGACGCCATATTTTGGCTGCCCCCGGGCGCTTGGACACGTTTTGCAACGCGCCGAAGAGGGATCTACCATGAAAGGAGGGCGTACTAGGTGGCGAAATCCGATCCGACGACGTAACCGCTTCAAGCAACAAGCTTGATTGGCGCTTCGACAAGAACTACTTCTCTATCCGCGGTTCTTCGGCACGACAACTTCAGGAAGTGTGAGCCCGAATCCCACTTCTGATGTGTTTTACTTCTCGCTGTAAAAGAGACAGCAAGGATTCTCTGGCTTTCCACTCTCCCTCGACGACTTTATGACAGGATAGACAGCACAATAAAATAATTGTTCGACATTTGTATAATTAGAAAATAAAGAAGAACATATATTAAAAAAATATACTAATATAATTTTCGACTTATATATATCTCTCGACAATAATTAACCTATCCAACGACAACGAGCTAATACGGACAAAGGATCCGAACGTTTTTAGTTGAGAGCTCGTGAGCAAAAGCTGTCGCACGCAGACGTTATCTTTTAAAAATCCGCGTTACCACTGTCCGCACGCTCCAACCATTCTTAAGACTGTAGGTGCTCTCTATACGCCTTTCCTACTGAGGATCAACGACAAGTTTAGTTGGCCCTTTATGTCTACATATCTTACAGTTGTTTTAGATATTCTAAACTAAAGCCCTAGATTATCAAAGAAGCGCAACCGTTACCCCCTCCATAATTCTCGTCCGACATGTAAGGCCCACAGCTGATCCACTGAATAAACGAAGTATCTATATGTCAGGCATACTCTCTTTTATCACTCACAGATATATTTATTATAGTTTTAACATTAGAATCAACCTGAAATAAGTTATAGAATTTTGGAGTGGTAAATGAAAAATGTCGACAGAGTCGGTACGTACGATATTTTATGAAAACGATACAATTCGATTATATTATTATCGTAATATGACATTTGTTTATTCTAGGAGCCAGCTTATTTAAAAAAGAATGAAAATCAATGTAACGAAACTGATATTACTTCTGTTCAAATATCAAATAAATATTGTGGGAAGGTCAGTATATATACTGGGGCCGGGGGGTTGGGGAGGGAATGTGGGAGCAGTTCCCCTAACTCCCCTCCTCACGGTCCGACAGGTAGACATCCCGCAGGGGTTTTAGTCGGTAAGAGTCCGACATAACCCCCGCCCCTCCCCAAGGGGGCGGGGATATCCATGATGGATTTCCCCTGCGTGAACAAAAAAAAAAAGGTCGGTATATATATATAATGTATGCTTACAATTGTGTAAAATATCAACCTAAATGTCCTTGTGCGTTATAATATATGTTACAGATATGTGCTATTGTAGAAAGATGTTCATCTCCTTTTCCACTGGTTTCTGAAACACAATATCATATAATTGAGTAACTGAAATTGCAGTGTAGCGAAGCATCACAAGTTATTCAAGATATGAGAGTTAAACGTGATTTAGGCTTGCAGCAATTATGTAAAATGTTCAATAAGATTGTCAAAATGGAGAAGAAATTGTGCAAGTTGCAATTGACTGTTACAGAAAGGAGGTATAAGCATAAAACAAAAAAATAGCTGAATGATATCGTATACGGGCAGAATAAATCTAAATCTGGGCACTTATAGTTTATTATGTTACATAATACATGATTTTGGATGTTTCAGGGATTACGAATTTTGTAATCATTTATAACTTTTATATTTCTTCTATTTTATAGTGTCTTTGAAATAAATTACAATAGTAAAAATATGTTTATTTTACTTTTATTCCAACCTTTTATATATAACACTAAAATATATATAACTTATGTTCATATAACATGTTTATATAACATTGAACTTTAAACTTATAATAACACAAAATAAATTTTATTCTTAGAAATTCTTCGTTGTTGCTGTCCTGTAGATTAGCAATTACTTCATTCAACTAAAAAAGAATATACATATATATATATATAAAGTGAACCACAATCTTTAACAAACATAAAAAATCCATTAGTAGAACAAAACCCATCTTTTACCTTAACACTGGTATCACTATTATGATCATTGTCAAATTCTTTTTCTACCATTATGTCCTCTTGCAATAAAGTTAATGATTCGGTTATCTTACTCATCACCACTAGAAATGGTGATGATGGTGTGGTTGGTGAAGTTGAACAAGATATATATTCATCATCGACAGTATTGTATATGCATATAATATCACTACGTATATCTTCCACATATTTTACACTTTGTTGTAAATCTTCCTCTTTATGAGTATTTTCTATTGCTGAGCAGTCCTGTGCCTGTTGAAAGGATGCAGTGCTTTGAAAAAAAAATAAAACATTTGGAACAACAGACATATATAATATTGTAGCACAAATAATATGGCATAAAATCTAATGCTTACTTGATCATACGGTAATGCTTTTGAATAGTATACATGATCATTCGCTTTTTTATGTCATTTCTAATGAAAATATTTGTTACATCTTTCAAACATTGTGGGGTTTGTCGAAATCTTCGTACGTTATTATATTGATTTTCATTATCTTTAATTTCTTCTACTTGCAATGAAGGAATAGCAGATATTTTTAGCTTTCGACTTTTATTTCCTCTTGTGTATACATAATCCTCAGGAACAAAATGCAATTGCAACAAAATAGAATACCAGGTCCGTAAATATGAAATCGGAATTTGCCTATAGATGGTCCTAGCTGTCAATGTAGTTACCGTCAAACCGCGTCATTGGCGCCATTTCCATTTGTTGACATCTGACAAAGATTTTCAACTCACAACAATACAAGTTTCATACAACAGCATAGTTTGTAATAGCGTCGAACATGTCGAATTTTGTGCCTGGAAGCTACGATTTGCGGACAGCATTGATTTTCTGTTACCATTTGAAGAAAACTGCTGCAGAATTGCATCGAATACTTGTCGAAGTTTACGGTGAGCATGTTCTTGGTAAATCACAGTGCTTTGAGTGGTTTAAAAAATTCAAACGTGGCGATTTTGAGAAACGAAGAACGTGGAAGACCACCGAAAAAGTTTGAACACAGCGAATTGCAAGCATTGTTGGATGAGGATGACGCTCAAACGCAACAACTCACGGATCAATTAAATGTGACATGAGAAGCCGTCTCCATACGTTTGAAAGCCATGGGAAAGATTCAGAAGATGGGAAAATGAATTCCACATAACTGAATGAAAGACAGCACGAAAACCAAAAAACCACTTGCAAAATGCTGCTCGCCAGGTACAAAAGAAAATCATTTCTCTATCGAATTGTGACTGGCGATGAAAAGTGGATATATTTTGAGAATCCTAAGCGTAAAAGATCATGGGTAACTCCAGGCAAACCATCGACATCGACTGCAAGGCCAAATCGCTATGGACGGAAGACAATGCTCTGTGTTTGGTGGGATCAGAAGGGTGTGATCTATTATGAGCTGCTAAAACCTGGCGAAACCGTTAATACTGAACGCTACCGACAACAAATGATCGATTTGAATCAAGCTTTGTGTGAAAAACAACCAGAATATCAAAAAAGGCAACACAAAGTGATTTTGCTTCATGATAATGCACCATCATACACAGCAAAACTGGTCAAGGAAATGATTGAGGCGTTTAGTTGGGAAATACTTTCGCATGCGGCTTACTCACCAGATTTGACTCCGTCTGATTACTACTTATTTGCATCGATGGGACACGCATGCTGAGCAGCGCTTTACTTCTTACGAAAATGTACGAAAATGGCTCGATGACTGGTTTGCCTCAAAAGAGCAACAGTTTTTTTGGAATGGCATTCACAAATTGTCAGACAGGTGGGAAAAATGTATAGCTAGCGATGGGCAATACTACGAATAAAATATTTTTTATCATTTTCATATAACTCAGACAGCACAATGTCCAAAACTGGGACATAAGACGTTTTTAAGACGTCTTTAAGACGACTTAAAGATGTCTTATTTTCAGACATCTTAAAGACGACTTAAAGATGTCTTAAAGACGTCTTATGTCTCAGTTTTGGACATATGTGCGGTCTGGGAATAAATGTGTATTTTCTATACAAAAATTCCGGTTTTTTATTTATATACCTGGTATACATGATACACATATCATCAGTAAACATGTTTCAGTATTTTATTATTCATATAAAATACCTCACAAATTCTGCTGTTAGTCTTCAGAATCCATTCAGTGGTACGATTCTGTAACTCGTTATTGGAGTTAACGACAGTTTCGTTATTGTTGCGCAGCTTTTCTACGGTATACAAAAGCTGCGCAACGATAACGAAAGTGTCGTTAATTCCAATAACGAGTTACAGAATCGCAGCACTGTCGTTTACGAATAATCCAAGCTATCCAAGCATTCTGCTGTTCCACATTCTTAGGAAAGTTGTGTATATATATTCTTTCATATTCTGTTGTTGCATACCCAAATACTTCATACACTTTTACCATTGTTTATTTGCTAACTCTTCATTTCAATAACGATGATAAATATCCAATACTATAATCATATAAATCAGCTGTGGGCCTGAAATCCGTGATTTTTATTGGCGCCGCGGATAGCCAATCACCAAGCTCGCCACTGGTTGCGCTTCTTTGGGTGCATTCAGTACTACAACCGCTCACTGAGCGCTAAGTGAGCTCTTGCATTTGATTGGTGTATATTTTTAAATCTAAAGGAATATACCAATCAAATGTAAAAGCTCATTGAGCGCTCAGTGAGCGGTGTAGTACTGAATGCACCCTTTGATAATCTAGGGCTTTATTCTAAACTCTGTGTTGCTTCATATATGCTCATTCCTTTCCTAATTGCCTCTACAGCAACGTTAAGAGTAGTTTGTAGAATAGTTCTTTTTCTTTTTTTTCCTTCCCCATAATAAAATAAAGCTGATAATAAAACAAATAAAATGTTTCAACATAATAAACATAAAATCAACATAATAAACATTATGTTTTAAGTTTATACTTTATCTCCATGCTGTCACTATAATTTTGTTATTATATACCTAAAAAAATATTCAATTTAAACGTAAAAACTCTTACAGTTAAAAAATAAAGATTCTCTCTCCTTATGAGCCTGAATTATTCACAAATTTATCACAAATATTTGTTTAATCAATGGGACATGAATGTGACATGTGTACCGATAACTGAACACATGTTTAATCAATGGGTCATTATAATTTTGACTGTACTGGTGATTGAATATTAATATATTTATATTTAAAAAGAAACTTTTAGGTAAAATGATATTTTTAAATGTGTTATTTGATAGCTTAAATTTATAAAAACATTATGTATTTATAATGTAAGTAAATATGAGTAGCATTTTCAAAAATATATTAAAAATATAAGCATCATATCTTGTTCAAGATGGTAAGAAACTAAGTGAAAATGTGACTATTTCTGTTATATTCAAAATAAACAATTTTTTAACAATGATTTACAGTCCAATTATATATTTTTATAATTTACTTCTATAAAAAAATGTTAAACATTCTTTTTATACATTATTTTTAGTTTATCATTTTGTTTCATTTATTGATAAGTATCTTAATAAACAAAAATATATTATTAATATTTCAATCATTGGGACATGTTTAAGCACTGGGACGTTTACCTTAATTAATAAAAACAAAAACTAATTACTGTATGTGAATGGATCACAGTATCAAATAAATATTGCCCCATAAAAAACAGTATATCGCTGTTCCTCAGTAAACATTAACTAACATACTAGAACATCCTACAAATGTTATATGGATATCTAATGTAATTTGTGGCTAATACACATATCCTCAGGTATTTCTATAGATAACTTTTTTCATTTGGATCATAATAGGATCATTTTGATCAAATTAGGATACTAGTATACTTTAGAGGTCTAATGCTATGTGGGAACTATCACCTAATATATAGTCCATTTCTTAAAATAAAAACAACATATCATAAAAATATACAATATTTAGTAAATATTAGATTATTAAAATATTAAGTGATTTATCTAAGTATCACAGGTTATTATAAAAGATTATAAGACATAAATAATATATAGATTAACTTCTTTTTGTATTCTTTGTGCTTTCTGGATATCAATTGTTCAGACATAAACAATACATATTAAATATCTAATTAATAAAAACAAGAACTAATTACTATATGTAAATGGATCACAGTATCAAATAAATATTGCACCATAAAAAAAAACAGTGTATCACTGTTCCTCAGTAAACATCAACTAACACATTAGAACATTCTACGGATGTTAAGCGGATATCTTGTGTAATTTTTGGCTAATGCACATGTCCTCAGGTACTTCTATGGATAACTTTTCATTTGGATTATAATAGGATCATTTTAATTAAATTAGGATATACTTTGGAAATCTAATGTTATGTGGGCAAGTACTTCTATGGATAACTTTTTCATTTGGATCGTAATAAGATCATTTTGATCAAATTAGGATATACTTTGGAGATCTAATGCTATGTGGGTTCAATAAAATTCAATAAAATATATCTATGGGGAAAGTACTGAAAAATATATTTTATAGTTATGTAAAACTGCATAGTATTCAGATTTCATTATATTTAAAACACCTGTTACATATTATTTACTATATGCAGTAATATAATTATTGGAATACGCAAGTTTCCTCTTCTTCATCAATTTCCAATTATATTTTTCAAATTTTGCATCAAATGGTAATGGATCTGTCGTACAATTATCTGCTTCAGACCCAATGACTAGAACTAAATTGCCTTTATAATTTTTCATATAATTATGAAATGCTGTACTGTTATTAAAATAACAAAATAACATAGCATATTTCCTTGGTATTTGAAAATTTATAGACTTATTTTCAACAAAGATAATGTTTTTCAAAAATTGTGGTGGAGAATATTTGCTGTTCCACCAAGAACTATCCAATTCTATGCCCACAATATCTAAACCTTAAAAATAATGACTCTATTAGAAATATAATATTTCTTTTTATCCACTATATACACATCAATATCTATTTGTTTTGAAGATTTACCTGAGTACTTTTGTAATAACCATTCTAGTAATCCACATCCACATCCAACACTTGCGATTCCCGATAGATTATACTGTTGTACAATTTTATTTATCCAATACAAATCACTTATATCAGGCAATACCCATGATAATTTGCATGTTTTAAAATCATCAATCGTGGAAGACAAAGCAATAATCTCTTCCCACTTTTGAGCATTATATAACGAAATAATATTTTCGTCGATATTATTGTTATTCATATTTTCAAAATTTTTTATTAAGTCACAAAAAATAATCACTTAATTTAAATTTACTTGACACAATTTCTGAAATAAAATAACGTTTATTATTATTTGAAAAAGTGTAGGATACAAAATATTCTTTTACATAAGTAGACTATTTATAAAAGACTGAAGAAAGGTTTACCTATCGAACTCGAGTTGTGTAATTTTTCCAATTATAGATTGGCTCATTGCTATGTGTAATTTGATATATATAATGTTTCTTGGCGTATTCGTTCGTTAGTAAATACCAACTAATAGTAACTCAGTAATAAAAGTCTAACATAACATATGTTATATTACATTTACATTATTAAATAGGCAATTATAATATTGGTACTAGTAAACACAAAATATCATCGATGTTACAATATCAGCTAAATCATATGGTATGTTACCTAACTGTTATTTTGTTATATAACAAAGCAACTATTATGTAACATACCATATGATTTAGCTGACATTGTAATATCGATGATATTTTGTGTTTACTAAAGTATAATGTTAATGACTGTTGCTTAGTATTTGATGCTAAATTAGAAATTTTACTGCGACGATATACAAAATAATGCAAATGTTACCGGACGATTTAACATCTCGTAAAAAATGTTTCCTGCAAAAGTTGTACAATATCAAGAGATCTATTTGATTATTTTAGTGTGGTCCCGACTCTCTTGAAGAAAACTGGGCAAATTGTGGAGCAATTAAATATTTTGCAAACATACATACGCATGTGCGCGTGTGCGCACACGTACACACACACGCACACACGCACACACACACACACACACACAATGCATTTTTCAGAAAAGATGTCAGAAGACTCTAATAAAAGCTATAAAATTTCAAGGCATTCATTTAATGGTGCTATTCTAACATGTTTACCCCAGTCAAAACTATAACGTTGATTCGACGTTGATTTTATGTTAGTCGATGAAACGTTAATTCAATCCTCATCGACATCGAACGTTGTGGTTCTGACTGGAACTTTCTCTCTGGAAGAAGCAATTTGGGAAGTTAGTAAAATATCTTAAACGGAAATAGAGATCACGTGCCTTCCTGTCAATGAAACGTATTTTAGGCAGATATTCATTTTTTATGCTTTTTCTAAAAAAGTAATACTTGACCTATTTTTTTATTAAGATTTTTACCAACTTAAAAGAGGATGTTAAGAAGTGTCGATTTTGACTCTCAAGGGAGAAATAAATGGATCTTGAAAAATCATTGTTTGGGTCTTCAGATAACGGGAACAATCATTTATCCGACCAGTAATGGGAACATTGCAAGAATGGCCTGAATATAGTAAAAAATGCTACTAGCCAAAAACTTGCAATTACTGATTACTCTAGACGAGTCACACTTCCATATAGTTCCTTATAAGGAACGTTAATTCAGTGTTCAAAGAGACACTAGTACCAGAATCTTTGAGGTTCTCGGATAGTGAAAAAATTGCCTTCCCCATGAAAGCAACACATGCGTGCTCCATAAGAGACAAATATGTTCCTGCTAGACTTTATGTAAACCTCGACGTATTCATTTCTCGATAGATGTCTTAAGAGTCTATCTCACGGCAGTTGAATACATTTCTTATGAGATTGCCTTTTGTAAATGGCACAGTCATGCGCAGGTCACCTTTATTATTGTTACGATTGCAAGTTTCAGTCGACGACGAACGTGATTTTGACTTGTTTTTTCTGCGTGGCACTTTTTACATAAAATTGTATCATTAGATTCATGATATTCTGTGTGTGATCTTTTTTCAAGTAATCGTGCACAATTAGAGCAACGTTTAGGCATAATGAGTATGTTTTCCGAGAAAAGTGAATTTTATTGTTATTTTAATATATTAATGTTATTTTAATATACCTCTGAAATGAGTTACTGACCAATAATTATAAAAGGAATTGACTACAAGAACTATCGCTATAAATGGATTATATGATGGAAATATTAATCTTTGACACTTCATATTAATCTTTGACAAGTGTTTTGACACTTTTTGGTGATATCTTAGCAAAGACATAATCATGGATCAGTAAAAATAGTAATATAAATCAGTTGCAAGTTAAAATTGTAAACAAGTGTTGTTTTATCTCGCCGCATTTACGTCTCGCCGCACGCCGCCAACAGTTACTGGGTCGACTGGGCCACGCTGTGACCCGAGAGGTTGCGACGCTTCTCCAATCATCCATCTCGGCGCGCACTCATTCGTCAGATTTCTATAATTAATAACTCGATAATTATTGCAAATCTCGCAAAACGATATGGGACTGTTATGTTTGTCTTAACCCAACTTACCTTCACACTTCGGGTTGGCAGCTAATTACCGAACACCCTCTATATTCATTTGTAATGCTTCTTTCAAAAAGATACTATTTGACTTTCCTTCCTATTTAAAATGTTATACCAACTTTTAAATCCTTCCTCTCTCTTCAAGGAAGCCAGAGAACGAAGGGAGAGAAGGTTAAAATAACGCCATCAGATAAATCTCTTGAAATTATACAACTTTCATAGAAAACGTTTTTTTTTAATCGAGTTATGTACGAGAAATTAAATCAGCTCGAAATATTTGTACCATCTTCTGTATTAATAAAATATATAAAGTTGTATAATGTTATAAATCAAATATAAAAAAATTTATACTTTATTATGCTTTATTGTTATATTGTTATAAAATTACGAACAAAACATATTGCAGTCAAAGTTTATGAAACTTATAATATATTATAACTTGTAATATTGACATTGTAAAATATTTAAAAACATATCTTATATATAATCATATTATAAATATTCATTTTTAGACCTTGACATTGTACATACTGTTAATTAAAACTTTATTTTAACGCGTAATATATGTCATCTTTTGATATGTTTAATAGCATTCTTTGATACATATAATTTGATGAATCTTCGCATATTAACAATCTATTACTATTCAATCTGTCACAAATACCAAGAGTCTCGGTGATATTAGGTGTTTGGAAACCTAAAAAGGAATATAAGATAGAAAATCTATTTGCATATTATATTTCTATCAATTATACAGAGTATCCGGTAATTAGCTACCGACCCGAAGTGTAAAGGTAGATTGGGTTAAGATAAACATAAAAGTCCCATACCGTTTTGCAAGATTCGCAATAATTATCGAGTTATTAATTACAGAAATCTGACGAATGAGCGCGCGCTGAGATGGATGATTAGAGAAGCGTCGCAGCCTCTCGGGTTACAGCACGGCCCAGTCGACCCAACAACTGTTGGCGGCGTGCAACGAGGCGTAGGTGCAGCGAGATAAAACAACGAATAGCGTTATCCTTCTCCTCACCGCGCACCGCGCAACAGTTTCTGAATCGATTGGGTCGCGCTGTGACCTGAGCAGTTGCAACGTTTCTCCAATCATCTATATCGGCGCGCTCCCACTTCTCAGATTTTTGTCATTAATAACTCAATAATTATTGCGAATCTCACAAAACGGTATGGGACTTTTATGTTTGTCTTAACCTAATCTACCTTCACACTTTGGGTTGGCAGCTAATTACAGGACACCCTCTATAAAGTGTCCCAGAACAATTGTTACAGAGCTCGTAGAAACATAGAGCGGGTCAAAACAGATATAAAAGTCCCGTACCGTTTTGCAATATTTATAATGATTGTCGAGTTATTATGACAGAAATCTGAGAAGTGCGCGCGCGCGCCGGTATGGATGATTGGAGAAGCGTTGCAGCTGCTCGGACTAGAGCACGGCTCAGTCGATTTAGCAACTGCTGCCGATGCACAGCGAGAGAAAGGACAACGTGCCGCTATTCGTGTTTTATCTCACTGCACGCCGCCAACAAGTTACTAAATCGACTGGACCGCGCTGTAGCTTGAGTAGTTGCGATGCTCCTCCAATCATCTATTTCGGTGCGCGCTCACTCGTCAGATTTCTGTCATTAATAACTCGATAATTATCGCAAAACAATATGGGACTTTTATATTTATTTTATATTTATTTTAATCCGGTCTGTCTTCACGAGTTCTGTAACAATTGTTCTGGGACATCCTATATACTGTACCTATATAATTTTTGTACAAACCATCAAAACAACATAAAGATTCAAATTGTTTGTAGACGTTCTTGAAACAGACTTCTTCGACACCAATTCGTGTAACTTCTACGCATACAGCTTGTAAAAATATTTGTTCCATCTTTGAACAATATTTTATGGCTTGAACCTTTGGGTTCGCTATCATCTCTGACAAAGCTTGATTTACGTCTTCCATGCATACTGTAGCTCTTCCATGTGTTTCAGTGATTTCTGCTGCTCGACGACATATGTCTAAAGCACGGCGAGCGTCTCCTGATACCGCAGATACCTTACTAAACATACATAAATATAAATATTATACAGTGCCTACCAAAAGTTCCGGGCCATCTAAATAATTTTTGAATGGTTTGAAATGTAGGATAGAAATTTATAGGGATACAATGGGATCACAAAGTCTATTATTTAACCACAAAAACACCCACCTCCACACCTCCGAGGGACGGGGGGAGGAGGAAGACAAAATATCTTAAATGGCATGTGGAGTTGAGTGAGGGCTCGTTCGAAAGGGCTTTCGAATACACACTCAGGAACGCGCGTGCCTACGTGAAGCCTTATCTTTCTTCTGTTGTCACCGTGGGCCTTCGCTATCACAAAATCTCAATAGAAATATTCAAATGTTCATAACTCTGCGAAAAAAATCGTAGAGACCTCGGCGATCTCACGTTGTTTTCGTCTCGGAAAACCCTTTCGAACGAGCCTTCACTCCACCCCACTCACATGCCATTTTAAATATTTTGGCTCCCTCCTCCCCCCGTCCCCCGGAGGTGGGTGTTTTTATGGTTAAATAATAGACTTTGTGATCCCATTGTATCCCTATAAATTTCTATCCTACATTTCAAATCATTCAAAAATTATTTAGGTGGCCCGAAACTTTTGGTAGGCATTGTATATAGCACACACGTACATGAATTTTAAACATAGAATAATTTTAAAAAACGTAAATATAAACAAATAAATATATTGCTTACCGTGCAATTAATTGTATAGCTTCACCTTTAAAAATATCTGTATCTTTGATCCTAGTTATTACAATCTGTTGTAGTTGTTCATGATTATATGGTTGAAAAATAACGCGGGTAAGGCCTAATCGCGATGTAACTCTACCCATTAAAACTCTTTCCGGAAGATCCATAGTATTTGCAATAGTAATAACTACTAGTTGTGCAGAGACTCTGGTTGGCCAATCCAAAAGATTATATATTACATCCTGCCGCTTTGTACATAATAAATCAAGCTACAAAAGAAAATAGAAATGGGATAATAAAGATAATTTAAAAATTTAATCAACGATACATAATAATCCAAAAACAATAAAATAAGGAAGAAGCAAAGATATATACAAAGTGTCTTCTCACAACTTGCTCCGAGGAATTCGTGAAGACAGAGCAGATTAAGACAAACATAAAAGTCCCATGCAAATAGTATAAAATACACTACAACTTTCATATAAACTATTTTTGCATATGCCTCGTATTTTAAAAAATATACGCTAAAAATGAGAATTTTTTTTGGAAGGATAGTTTCATCCCCTCAGGCTAGAATTTCGCACGAACAAAAAATAGTTTTGCATTACGGATGAACTACTTTACTTCCACACAAAGTTTCAGAATTTTTTGAATTTCCGCGTTCCCTATGTTTCCTTGTAAAACAAGATCGAAGAGAGATTTCAGTCATCTAGAACAAAATCGAGAAACGATCTACCTTTTCAAAGTTTATAATAAATTTTCGAAATGTTCACCATTCACAGTTTGACAATATGTTAGACGATGGCCGAAACATTTTACGAGATATTTCATATTAAAAAGGTTCACAACTAAGTTTAAAATATCTTAAGAAACTAACCAAAAGAAGCTTTATTATAATATTCTGAAAACGTCACAATAAAACGTCGCTGTAAGAATGTAACAAAAAAATAAGAGATCACATTTAAAAAATTCTACTTGACTTTGTTCTGACCTTGGCGACGGTACACAAGGTCAAATTGATAAAATTAATATTTTTATTGAAAATACTTTTCCATAAAACATATCTATCGAGATTTTTCAGTTTCTAAACTTTTTCTTCATCCTGTACGCACGCACGCACGCACACGATAGAGATGAAGCATTTAAATTGATATGTCTAAATGTATAAAAGATAAAGCAGAAGAAAAAGAAATGTTTCAGACAAAAATTATAGCATTTTAGAAAAGATGTATTGTGGTACTATTGGTTTGATCTTCAGATGAATTATCAAATCAGATGAAGTGTCAAAGTGAAATGAGGGTCAATTTCATTTCTTAATGGGAATTTAATTTAATTTTAAACAATTACGCTTGTAGCCCTTTTCAGGAAGAAAATGGCCTTCACAGACTCAAAGTCATTAGAAGTTAAATAACGAAAAATAGTTTAAATCATTAAATTGAATAATTTTCATTTTATTTATATTTATTTTAGACAGAGATTACTGTAATAGATGAACAGAACGAGCATTTGGTTGGTGTGCCTAACTTCACCAAACTCACCAAGTTTATCTCTAGATTTTCTCCTATGGGGGTTAAAGAAAAAGTATATCAAGATGTATTGGATATGTTTGATTATCAAAAAATATAAAAGAATACATTAAAAATGCATATCACAATATTCATAGGCATATTTTGTTAAATATTCTCCAATTTTTCATTCAATATATTCAAAAGTGTATCAAAGTTTGATGGTCATTTTTTTGTGCATTTAATAAAATAAATAAAAATCTGCCTTTTTTGAAATTTTACAACTTTCGCCTGGAACATTTCTTTTCATTAAAAAAAAATTTTTTATATATTTTTTATATATTTAAGTCTCAATTTAAATGCCTTAACTTATATACATACATATAATGTGAATTTTTTAACTAATTACCTGCATTGCTTTCGCGATTTTTTTGAGACGAGCTTTGAACACAATAAGCTATACAATGAGTGCAAAAAGTATTCGTATAAAGACTTCTTTGAAAAATTTGTTATTTTTATTTTTAAAAAATAAATTTTAATTAACAATGTATTAATATTGAATGTACGTGCTATATTTCTCTTATTGTAACAAAAAGAATGTAATAATTAAAACATATTGTCCTAATAATCAACAAAAACAAAGATTTATATTAAATTAGTGCATAGAAAATATTCATACAATTAAGAAATTTAGCTTCTGGGGTCGTAGATGCAATTGTTTATGTGAAGTTTTTTTTTCGTTTAAAATAGAAATATGTATTTCATTTCTTTAGGAAACACATGGAAGTGTTTTTGATGTATCCCTACTGAATTTGATGTACTTGAAATATATAGGATGATAGCTGTTTGATAGCTGATCATGCAGACGAAAGTTGGAGATAGATTGGGTGCAGCCGAGAAAAAAAGTCATGTACCATAATATCAAATTGGCAATAGTTACCGAGTTATTAATTAAAACATGTGAGCCAACGAGCGCGTAGAGAGCGGAGGGCGGCCGCAGTAAGCACGTAGATATTTGATACAGGCGGAGTCAGTGAGTGACGGTAGGCAAGCGCGTGCGGCGAGGGGTAACGTAAGCGACAAGAGATGATCGCGCGCGACGAGGAGCGAGCGAGCTTTTTCTTTATAGCTTTTTCCTTATAGCTCGCTCGCTCTTCGTCGCGCTCGCTCGTCTTTTGTCGCTTGCGCTCACTCGCTCCTCGTCGCGCGCGATCGCCTTTTGTCGTATACGTTACCCCTCGTCGCGCGCGCTCGCCTACCGTCACTCGCTGACTCCGCCTGTATCAAATGTCTATGTGCTTACTGCGGTCGCCCTCCGTTCTCTACGCGCTCGTTGGCTCACATGTTTTAATTAATAACTCGATAACTATTGGCAATTTGACATTATGGTACATGACTTTTCTTCTCGGCTACACTCAATCTATCTCCAACTTTCGTCTGCATGATCAGCTATCAAACACCCTGTATAATAATCTAGATCCAAATAAGGGATATGAATTTTTTATACGTGCTCAATCGACCTTTTAAGAGATAAAACATTTTTTTTAAGAAAATCGATATTTTCTTTTCAGAACATATATCATCACAAAAATAATGGTAGAAGAGATAGAAAAACTTTCATAAAAATTTAATAATTTGAAAAATAATTTTATAACGTTACCAATTTTTTAAAAAATATAAAAATTCTAAATGTACGCTCATCACTTACCAATTTTTTTTATAATCTAAAAATTTTTTCCGATCAAATGAAAGGATATTTTATGCCAAATCCAACCATGTGTAATGATGCTATTTTTCGACACACGGACTCGAAAAATAGATAAAAACTTCTATATGCCCATAACACTACGTAATATGCATAGTTGCTTACCACACTCGATATACTATATACGTAATACGTCCTTTTCAAACTTCATAGAACTTCATAGAAAAAGATTAGTATTGATATGCAGAATATGTAATCAGAATGAATACTGGAACAAAGTTATTTTCTCAAATGAGAGCAAAGTTAATACTTTTGATTCCGATGGCAAGCATATGGTATAGTAGGAAAGAAATACAGAGCTATACTCAAAAAATCTCATACTAACAGTTAAACAAAGCGACGGTTCTGTATTTGTTTGGGGATACATGAGCATAATAGAAGTCAATAAT
Organism: Harpegnathos saltator; assembly: GCF_003227715.2. NCBI lineage: Eukaryota > Metazoa > Arthropoda > Insecta > Hymenoptera > Formicidae > Harpegnathos > Harpegnathos saltator. Next base: position 107,398 of record NW_020230561.1, on the reverse strand, counting down.
TTATATTTTATTGATGATATAATGAACAACAAAGCCTACATAAAAAATTTTGAAGAAAAATATCCATGCTGGTGGGGAAGAGAAATTGGGAATTGCTGACAAATATATTTTCCAACAGAACAATAATTCTAAGCATGCAGCATATAGCATGAAACAATGGCTTTTACATTATGCTTTTATTTAATATTCCCAAACAATTAAACACCTCAATCATTAGACCTTAGTCTTATCAAACATTTATAGAAAATGTTTGCAGATGATATTAAAAAGACAGATTTCTTTTAAAAAATGTAAAAACAGCTTTTCGAGAGAGACTCCATCTCATCAATTGTCACGTAAAAGTGGTGCAATTGATCGAAGATTATGAACTATAATTAGTGCTAATGGATACCCCACAAAATATTTAATTGTTTGAATTAAAAAAGGAATGTATGAATATTTTCTGCGCACTGAATATGAATTTTGGTTTTTGTTGATTATTAGAGCAATATATTTCAATTATATTCACATTTTTTTATATAATATTGAGAAATACAGCATATATTATATTTATTATTAATAAATTATTAATTAATTCATTTTCTATAAAAAATTATTTAAAGAAATTTTCTTTTTAGGAGCACCTGTTGCATTCACTATATGTTAAAAAAATGTTCTTATAAAAAAATATAAGCTAAAAAATGTTGCATTTGCATCATACTCTGATATATACACAATATTATTTACTTAAACTGGTTAAACATCCATATATCTTTACTTTAATTTCGCATTATCACACAAAATAGATAAGAAAATGCATGGGGTCATCTTCACATTGCTTGTTCAATTACAATAGTTATTGATAATATATATCACACATAATAAAAGTTTGGTATATGAACTATATATATATATATATACATACCTCATCTACAAGTAGTAATGTCATTGGCCTATTAATATTACTGTTGAATTTTTTTTCTAGTGCATTATATGCCTGTTCCCATGTTAAAACTTTCCCAGATAATTGCTTTAAAATTTGTACATATGCTTGTCTGGATTCAGATAATTTCATACCATTAATTTCAACAAAATTAAATTGATCTAATATACGCTTTTCCACTGAATGCTTTAAACATTTTATAACTTCGTTCACAGTTGCAGTTTTACCTGTGCCTGGGACACCGCTTATATAAATACATCTGCAATAATATTTGTACAATATATATATGTATAATACAATATGTATGTATATAAGTAAATGTTAATCAATGGAATTATTATGTAAGCTTACCCTCCTCTATTGTCCATTAATTTACCTTCTAAAAATTTATAAATAAGATTAAACTCTTCCTCTCTGCAAGGCAATGATTTGGGAACTACACTGACATGTAATCTTGACCTAGCTTTTTGTAATGGTGTAGTTGGTTTAGCTAAAACTCCAACTCTCATTCTGACAGATGGTGTTAAAGTATTATGTTTCACAAATGTCTGAAAGTTTGGAATACATGGATCATTTTGCACTACTGTTGAATCAGTAACATTCTTTTTATTTTTTTTCCTTTGTTTGACTGTTATAGACATATCTTCTGTATTTTCACATATAATTGTCACTTCATCAATTTCTTTATTTTTATTTTCATGTATTATAGCTCTACATTTGTCAGAAGTAGTTAAGAAGTTTCTAGGAATATTTTTCTTACTTTTTATTTGTCTTTTAGGGGTGTCATTCAGTGAATTATATCCTGTTGTAACTGATTTTCTTTTAGGAGTAATATAAGGTGAAGCATATTCCATCTTAGATAATCTTTTTGTAGGAGCTCTATGGGGTGAACTATGTTCTATTGTATTTGTCTTAGAATTTATTATAGTTTTCTCATTAAGTGGTATTTTATTTTTCTTAGATTCTACATTTGTAAATATACTTTCTGATGAGCTGGTTCTTTTAAGCAGGGCATCATCATTGCTTTCTACAGAATTAACATGATGCTTATTATTTTTTAATATTATGTTTGATCTTGTAGATCTTGTATTTGAAACAAATGAAACACAATCTATATCAGAATCATTATCTTTACAGTCACCACATTTAATTTCATGTTTTCCATTTTCTTTTTTTTTATTATTGAAAGAAACAAGAAATGTTTCTTTTGTTTTATCATTAATTTGTTTCTTTCTTAAAACAGATGTTTGTGGATCTGAACAATCATAATCTGAATATTTCTTGGGTAATTTTATAATTCTTGCACCTTTATGTGGCATTTGATTTTCATCTTGTAGTCTTTTCAAGTACTGTCTTGTGTTTCTGGTTGATCTTCTTGGTTTTTCATCATCTGAATCACTGTCTATTTTGTAGCTGCTTTGTTCGGTAGAACGTCTCAATCTAAGTTTCAAGGAAACTTGTCTTTTTTGTAAAATATTTTTTTGTAATAAGAGACTTTTGTTATTATTAAATATTTTGTCAGAATTTGAAGTATCTGAAGAATTTTCACTTATATCTTTCCTTTGAGAATAACATTTGGTAGACTCTTCTATATCATTATCCGAATCAGTATTGAGTATTATAGATATATCTTTTTCTGTGCATTTTTTTGATCTTGCCATTATATTATTTATATTTTAATCTATATATTCAATAATAATTGTTAAATATTTTGTTAAGACAAACAATACTAAACTAAACAATGCTAAATACAAACTAAACAATAATTAACTATTCACAAGTAAATTATTTTTAAATTACTTTCTTATATTGCATATATATTTTTGATAAAACAAATTATTTTTGTTTATTACTTATTTTGTTAATTTTCTACTATAGTTATCGTTATAGCGAAGTACTCACTCTTTTTCTTCTCTGATAGACTGCGTTCTGATATTCACTGCCAGTACTGAAAATACATAGTTTGTGTCATGTATATTATAGATTTTCAATGCTGACAATGGCTGCATTCAGTAGACTCAACAGTTGGTCAACATTACTAGATTTTCCACTGAATCTCGCTCCTGATTGGTAAATACTTCTGGGTCTATGAAGAATCTAAAAGAATGCTTCAATCACAGACAATAATCACTAAGCGCTCTCTGATTACTTTGTTTTACTGAACGCGGCCAAAGACTTCTCTTTCTTTTCAAACGTAGAGTATGATTGGTAATAGTGAAAAGAGGGAAAATTGAAATAAGTTGGATGCTATGACATCTAGTAGAGAACAATATATCTGTTTCGTATGAAGTAAACACTAACCAACATTAACATTTGCTGTATTTGTATATAAGTATTAATTTATTAAAAGGTGGAAGTCCAATGTTAATAATAATCAATTAGTTTATATTATTGAATTAATTGCATTTATCATATAATAATTGACTTTTATATATAGTTTTATACTCTGTTTTAGAATATAATCTATCGAAGCAAAAAACCCAATATTTTAAATTAAATTTATATACTTACTGTTCTGTTTTATGAGAAATTTCATGCTCGATTTCTGCTAGAACTGCAATAACAAATTCTTTGGATAATCTAAATCGTGCATGAAAATCGACATTATCAAATTCTTCCAAATATGATGGTCGTCTTATTCTTATATTTCTTATCCGTCGATAAATTAGGTTTTCAAAATCTTCATCTTTAGATGAAGATCTTTAGATGAAGATATTGGCCGCGTTCAGTAGAACAAAGTGATCAGAGAGTGCTTAGTGATTATTGTCTGTGATTGGAGCATTCTTTTAGATTCTTCATAGACTCAGAAATATTTACCAATCAGGAGCGAGATTCAATGGAAAATCTAGTAATGTTGTCCAACTGTTAAGTTTGCTGAACGCGGCCAATATGTATTCTAAAGCCATATCTCTTTGGCGTTCAAAATTTTTGTCAACTGGACTCCAAAACCGGGATAGTCATAAATTTTTTTCTCAAATTGATGGTGCTGCAGTGTTAAACTTCGTTTAAATTTATTAAACGCCCAAAGTTTTGGGTTTAACTTTAACTGTGAGAAATCAACGTTAACCATGATTTAAGGCAGTTGTGGAACGCAATTTTTCATCTAAACTAGGGTTAATGAGTTAAACTTCGTTTACAGTAAGTTGTGGAACCGGGCTTACTGCTTACTGCCATTATAGACCACGCTTAATAGGCGTCCAATAGACATCTGTGTGCTGTCTGGGTACTGATTTGCACTTTTCAATACATAATATCGTCGTGATGTAGCTCTAATTTATTATTTTAATCTATTTTTTATTGCTTCTTAATGTATGCTGTCACCTATACCTTGTCGTTAACTTTTATTGCAATTGAAATATTAAAATCTCTTAAGTGGTTGGTTCATGCTTGCATGCCAACTGTGATTGGCCCATTTCTTACTGTTCACGCTTTCTTCTTACTGCTGTAACGTCCCACCATATTAAAATTCCCTATCTTCTCACTAAAACTCACCATACCTTTTCCTACCCAATCAAATCCTTACCTATCATCGACTAATCCAACCGCAACGCCTCCTACAAACACCTCTGCAATCAACAGGTACCTCTGCCGTCTTTTATCGTTAATATAATATAATATCATTAATACTCGAAACTATTTACTGAATCATCATCTATCTTCTTCTTTCTCTCTCTTCCTTTACCTTCTTGCTTCGTTTAGTAAGCGATAGATTATCAAACAACTAAATAACACAAAAATAATCATAAATAGCATATTTTGAAATAAAATTAACATTAACATAGCACTGAAGCAGACATCGACATAGTAAATATATAAAATAGGAAAAGAGAGAATAAGAAAATTTAAGAAATAAATTTAGAGCTAGCTTATAAATTCATTTGTCTCGGGGACTAAGAACGATTTCGTTCGGGCACAGCCGCGCACATATTGGAATGTGTTTATGTTATAAATATCATCGAGTGATAGCTGTCCCACGTACTGCGAACTAAACAAAGACCTGAAACAAAGAGGACTCGAAGAGGAAAATAATTTTCTTTCTTTCTTCTATTTTTCTTCTTTTTAAATGATATTAAATAATTGCCATCATATTTCGCAAATAATTCCTCAAATATTATTGTCAAACCGCCTATCCTAATGTATATGCGCTTTAGAATTGTAAGAGGATCTATTTGTATTATTTAACTTTAATGATTACTACGCCCGAATGAAATAATTCTTTTAAGTTTCCAAATTCTTATATTATACCAAAGGAAATCAATAACAACATTTCCATTTCTTAGTAAAACATAATTTTATTAATAAATCAGCCAACAACGAGACAACTGAATTACCAAACGCTACATATGATTAAATATAATTTTAATTACTAGATAATAACATTTTTATATTTTTTAACCAATAAATAATGAAGGGTGAATTAGGAAAAGACGCTCAATTGATATCCATAGTGTCGGGCTTGGGTATAAAAAGGACTCGGCCCTTCGCGCGCATGCAGTCTCTCGGCAGTCTCTAAGCAATCTCTTGTTAGCCTCCAATTAGCCATCAGATAGTCTTTCGCTGAGCCTCTTAAGAGCGGCTCTTAATCAATTAGTAATTATTAAATTTAGAAAGAAGAAAAATAGAAGAAAGAAAGAAAATTATTTTCCTCTTCGAGTCCTCTTTGTTTCAGGTCTTTGTTTAGTTCGCAGTACGTGGGACAGCTATCACTCGATGATATTTATAACATAAACACATTCCAATATGTGCGCGGCTGTGCCCGAACGAAATCGTTCTTAGTCCCCGAGACAAATGAATTTATAAGCTAGCTCTAAATTTATTTCTTAAATTTTCTTATTCTCTCTTTTCCTATTTTATATATTTACTATGTCGATGTCTGCTTCAGTCCTATGTTAATGTTAATTTTATTTCAAAATATGCTATTTATGATTATTTTTGTGTTATTTAGTTGTTTGATAATCTATCGCTTACTAAACGAAGCAAGAAAGTAGAAGGAAGAGAGAGAAAGAAGAAGATAGATGATGATTCAGTAAATAGTTTCGAGTATTAATGATATTATATTATATTAACGATAAAAGACGGCAGAGGTACCTGTTGATTGCAGAGGTGTTTGTAGGAGGCGTTGCAGTTGGATTAGTCGATGATAGGTAAGGATTTGATTGGGTAGGAAAAGGTATGGTGAGTTTTGGAGAGAAGATAGGGAATTTTAATATGGTGGGACGTTACACTGCTTACGGCCATTGTAGATCACGCTTAAGAATTTCTATTTATGAACTGAGACTACTCAACGACTAAATCTTTTCTAGGTATAATCCCATTGTATTGTACTTTTATATTGTAATTTATTATTTTAATTGGCATCTCAATAGCTTTTCAACATGTATTGTCTACATCTTATCTTGTCATAAATTTCATTGTAGTAGAAATGTCTCAATTTTCTACATCTTACATTACATATAAGACACGAGACATCTTGAAAAGCGATTGAGAGGTAAATTTAAATAATAAATTGGAACTATATCACAACGACATTATGCTTAAAAAAGCACGAGTCGCTGTGTAACCTCAGCCTTCAGATAAAAATTCATACACATTTTGATTGCTATGAAATTAATGACAAAGTGCAAAAGACATCATACATTGGGAAACGACTAAAGGGTAAACTAAAATAATAAATTAGAGCTTTATCACAACAATATTATACATAGAAAAGTATGAGTTTATACAATTAACGAGAACTTAGGAAAAAATTGTTTGGAATTGAGAAATTTCTACTGCAATGAAATTTATGACAATAGGAAACAACAGATGTTGAGAAACTATTGAAAGGCCAAATAAAATATTAAATTAGAACTAAATCACAATGATCCCAGACAGCACACGGATGTCCATTGGACGTCCGTTATATGTTCATTTTTTTACAAAAGACGTCCATAGGACGTACGTTTGTCACAACTTCGGACATAGGACGTCCGATGAACGTACATCGAACGTCCTACAGGTCCGATGTCCAATAAGGACATCCTTGTTACGTCCAATTTATGTCCACGGACGTAAATCGGACATACGGACATAAATTGGACGTGAAACGTACATCCATCGGATGTCCGGTGCTGTCTGGGCATATTCCCACACAGCATAAAATTTTCCAGAGATGTTCTGGTGATATTCTTAGGATGTTGAATGGCCTTAAAATACTTTCGGGATGTCCTTAGGAAATCTGTCTAGGTTATATTTTATATTATCGAATAGAGCATTATATCACTGATGTTATGTTATTGTTAATGTGTTAATAGATTTTCAGTAGGTATATGATTTTCTTTTTCAATATGTATTCAATTCATAACTTACAAAAGTCTAAAATTTACAGTCAAACATATATGTTTGACTGTAAATTTGTTACTCATTACATTCAAACTTTTTATTTATTAAAAACACTAAGTTTATATATTTCCTACTATTAAAATTATGAACAAAAATACAAATATAACTTTTCTATTACTCACCTGAAGGAAATATTTCTTTGCTACACATTTCCAACATGTTTCAATAATGCCGTCAGACATAGCTTCCTGAAGTTTAATTTTATGATGTTCTTGTCTTGTGACGTCATAAAACTAAACTAATCTCTATAGGCTGTTTCAAAATTTACTGCCAGTACTGAAAATATATAGTTTGTATCACGCAAATTATAACTTTTCAGCGCTGGCAGTAAATTTTGGAACATGGCCTTCGTCTAGCTTTTCGGTAGCCCACGATATATCGCAACATACTCCTTCTTGGTATTTTTTATTCAATAGTCCTCTGTGACCCTTGCTGGAAAACGGCCTCTGATTGGCGAGGTACTTTGCCAATCGGTTTCTCGTACACAGCCATCACGTGACTTAGGCGCTTGGAATGCACCACAGTAGATTCGTAATGGAAGTTTACTTGAGATATCTCTCTAATCAACAGCATACATTTCATGTTCTACGATTTCCGCTCGCATCCATCTTTCTTTGCGATCAGACAAGGCGTGTGGATTGTTGGATAGATTTGCGTTTGATGCATAAGAAGTTTTAGAAAGTTGCAGAATGGTAAGAAATTTAGATTATTTGTGCATATATATATTATAATCGAGCTGTTGTGCTATATTTTTTCGTGTATTCGACGTTCGCTTGTGAATATTTTGTTGTAAAAGTACCGTTGGACGATGAGAGAAATATGGTTTGAGCCTTACACGTGGATACTTCCGATATCGTGAATATTCTATAATATAATTTTAGCTTTATCATATTACACAATCCTTGCATTTAACTTAAATTTCTCATTTATCATAAAAATCCATCCAATTCGCCGGGATTTCACGTTTTATTAATACTGAATATATTGCAGTTATTTTTGAGGAAATGTATCTGTTTTTTTTTTACAGTTATATTTAGTTGCGCTATTTGTTAATGTGAAGTTACATACTTTTCATGGAAACGAATAAAATAAAACAAAAATTATAAAATTGTTTAGAAAACTATAAAAAATAAAGCCATTTAACAGCTAATAATTTGTTTTCTTAGTCTTTATCAACAGCACGGCCACTTATAACAGTATATACCGATAAGAATGAAGCATCAGGTGATGCAATTTCTTTACCATCTGTATTTAAAGCTCCAATACGACCTGATGTCGTAAACTTTGTTCATCAACAAATATCTAAAAATAGCAGGCAACCATATTGTGTGTCAAAAGAAGCTGGTAGGTAATTCATAACATATATAATTTTAGATTGCAAATTCTTATATGATATTTAAATAATACTTAATAAGATTGAAAAATTATTTTTGCAAAGTATTTGCTACTTATTGTTATCTTCTTATTACTTAAGAAGTAACAAATTGTAATTTTTATTCTTTTTCAAGTTGTAAAAGTTCTTTTTTATGATTGCTGCTGCATATAAAATATTTTGATGTTTATTCTATGTACATATATTTTATATGTGCAATGCAATAATAAGAATAATGATTATATTTGTTACCATTGCCTAAAAAAATATATTATTGTAATTTCTAAGAAAAGAATATAACTTTTTCCTGAAAAAAAGTAACTTATAATAGTAACAGTGTTACAAGTAACATTACTTTCTGATTTTATATAACAATATATTTTAATCATGATGATAATAATTTGGTCCGTGTTTCTGAATAAACACTGATTAATTCTTATAACCATATAACTGATACATTATTTATTGTAATTTCATGTGGCTATTTGTAAGATATATCAAACAAAATCAAGTATATTTTCTATTTCCTAGGGCATCAAACCTCTGCTGAATCATGGGGTACTGGACGTGCTGTAGCACGTATACCTCGTGTGCGTGGAGGTGGTACTCATCGTTCTGGACAGGGTGCTTTTGGAAACATGTGTAGAGGTGGACGTATGTTTGCACCTACTAAGCCATGGAGACGTTGGCATCGTCGTATAAATGTTAACCAGAAGCGCTATGCTCTCGTCTCAGCCATTGCTGCTTCAGGCGTACCTGCCCTTGTTCAATCTAAAGGTATATCTTTTGCAAATACCTTTATATACTTGGTCTTGGATATTTCATATTATAAATTGTATTATAAATATCTTTTGATTCATGTTACAAATTTGTTAATAATTCCTGTTTCATTTCCAGTAACATGACAATTTGTAATAATTTATATATCCTTTGTAAACATGATAAATATTTTATACTATGTGTGTACACACACACACACACACTCATACATACATATACAGGGTGTCCCATTTTAAAAAACACCTTGATAATTCTTCAACGAAGCATTTATAGCAAAAATGTTTTGGACAAAAGTTGTATGCTTTCAAGGGGGACATGAAACAACTATACTATTTTGTTTACAAATAGCACCACTTTTGAAATATTCACTGATCATTACTATTCTTAAATGGAAACTCCAATTTTTTATTACACCTCTCTTTTATTACACCTTTTTATTACACCTCTTTTTCTACCAATTAATTTAAACAACTTTTGTCTGAAACATTTTTTATTTGCCCAATATTTTTTTAGATATTTAAGGAAAACTTGATAACTTTTTCAATATTTAATTCACGATATCTTGCTAACTATTTGTTGGAAGAAAAAGTGGTATTAGATTTTTCTGCTCTATTTAATCTCAAGAATATATTGTTATAATAGTACCCTGACTTTCTGAACTTATTGACTTTTGAAAATTTCAAGATCATCAAATTAACAAAAGTCAGGTCACTATTGTAACAATATATTCTTGAGACCAAGTAAAGCTATTCATCAGAAAAAAAGTCTAGTACTACTTTTTCCGACGAATAGAGCTATCGTGAGTTAAATATTAAAAAAGTTATTAAATTTTCCTTAAATATTTCAAAAAATATTAGGTAAATAAAAAAATGTTTCAGACAAAAGTTGTTTAAATTAATTGATGAAAAAAGGCTAATAAATTGGGATTTCCATTTAAGAAAAGTAATAATCAGTGAATATCTCGAAAGTGGTGCCATTTGTAAACAAAATAGTATAGTTGTTTCATGTCCTCATTGAAATCATACAACTTTTGTCTGAAACATTTTTGCTGTAAATGCTTTGTTGAAGAATTATCGAGGTGTATTTTTTAAAATGGTACATTCTGTGTATATATATATATATATATATATATATATAAATTTTTTTTTACAGGGCATATGATCCAGGAAGTTCCAGAATTTCCCTTGGTTGTTTCTAATAAGATCGAAACATATAATAAAACTAAACAAGCTGTTATTTTCTTGAGACGTATTAAAGTATGGAATGACATCCAAAAGGTAAATTAATGACAAGTTTATGTTGTTAATATGTGCACTAATATTCCTAACTAGATATTCCTAACAGATGCTAAAGGAAGATTATATTCAGATTTTCTTGCCTAAATAATTTTTATTAAAAAGGAATATGAATTATAAAACAGTTTCAATAATAAACATAAGATTTAATTTTAAACTTAAATTGTCTATATTGTAAAATATATAATATATTATTTGCTTTAGGTATATAAGTCGCAAAGATTTCGTGCAGGAAAAGGTAAAATGCGCAATCGTCGACGTATTCAGCGACGTGGGCCATTAATTGTTTATGGAAAGGATGAGGTAAATAATTCTTTTCACAAAGTAAGAATTGTGTAAAATCATTTCTTTGTATGATTATCTTGTTCGTAGGGATTGTGCAAAGCATTTCGCAACATCCCTGGAGTCGATTTGATGAATATTAACAAGATGAACCTTTTGAAAATGGCACCCGGTGGTCATGTTGGGCGTTTTGTTATCTGGACGAAATCGGCATTTGAACAATTGGACGCTCTTTACGGTACTTGGCGCAAGGAATCACAACTTAAAAAAGGATATAATTTGCCATTCCCCAAGATGGCAAATACAGATTTATCAAGACTCCTGAAATCAGAAGAAATTCGTAAAGTTCTAAGAGCTCCAAGGTAATTATGTGAACGATTATTTTACATGATTTTATATAATATTGTAATATCCTTTTTTTTTCTCTTTAAGTAACATGTTTGAATATTAAATATGGCATGATGATATTAATTTGGTCCGTGTTGCTGAATGATAATGATTATATTTGATAACCATAGCTGATCCATTATTAATTCCGATTTCGCGAGTGGTTATTCATAAAAATATTTTACTCAAAAAAAAAAATAAAATTGTAGGAAGAAGGTGATACGCAAGGTCAAAAAATTCAATCCATTGGCTAACACTAGAGCTATGTTACGTCTTAATCCATATGTGGCAGTTTTGAAGCGTGCTGCGATCTTAACGGCACAGAAGCGTCAACATGAGAAGGATATTCTTTTGGCCAAGAAACGAGGCGTGAGTATATTTTCTTTATTACTTTAGTAATTTACTTTAGTAATTACTTTAGTAATTACCTGTGAAATATAATGTTGAATTTTAAAAGTCAAATATATAGTGTTGAATTTCAAGAATTAAATGTCAAAATTTGATCTCAATCTAATTCTACATTTTAGATTGATTTGTCAAAGGATTCACCAGCTTTGAAAACTAAAAAGCTACAGGAGAAAAGACAGAAACAACTTGTTGCTGCTAAAGCAGCTAAACCTAAGAAACTAACCACTACAAAAAAAGTTGTCCCGGCATCAATTAAAAGCGGAAAAGATACTGTAGTAGCAAAGACTGTTGCATCAAAACAGGCTAAAAAATAAACTTAATTAAACAGTCTAACTGTTGCAACAGGAAACTATACATTTTTTCTCTTATATGAATTTATAAAAGATGATATTTTAAAGTGCTTTCAAGTTGCGTAATACTAAACATAATAGTTTTATGCCATTTTTTTTACATATGGTTCTTTTATTATTAATATATTTAAAAAATTGAATGAGTGCATATGTGATGAGACAAGCTAAAACAGTCCGAGCAGAAATGTTTAGGATTTATATTAGATATGTTTATATTAGATATCTTTTAACAATGAGTATTAAATTGCTGGAAAAGGTAGAATAATATTGCGAGCAAAGCAGTTTTGAATCTCACGCATGATGCTATTATGTTTTCACTGCTAAAAGATTGGAAAACATCAAAATATTTCATTAGACTGCATTATTCACCTTTCCAAAATCGTTTTCGTGTACTCATCTGCTAATGTTTTATGCATAAATAAAATTTAAAATATATTTATATATATGTATGTGTATGTGTATATATATATACACACACACATGCAGGATATCACTTGGTTACTCGAAAATCAAGTGAAAACTTAAGTCGAAACGAATATAAAGGTTCCGTACCATTTTGTGAAATTCGTAGTAATTTTAGAGAAATTAATGTTAAAAGATGAAAAGAAATCCGAGCGACAGAAGAGGAGCAGTCGTAGCACAGTCCAGTTTACCTAATTGTCTCGCTCGCGCGGCGAGAGAAGACCGCGCCGCTGCTCGTCTTCAGTCATGGTTTAATTTCCATCGTAGTCGTCAATTTGATTCTACTTCGGTGCAGGATCCGATGACATATATAACTAGACCAAGCATTCGACCAGCTTGTAGACGAAGGGGTGAAGCCAGAAGTTGGCAGTTTATGACATTGGGTCTGTTCTTTTTAGCTGCACTGCTGAATTGGTGCAATAAGTTAAAGTGAGAAAAAATATAGTTGTTTCATTCTAACTTATTGCACTAGTTCAGCAGTGCAGCTAAAAAGAACAGACTAAATGAAAACGTTGCACGGTATCAAACCTTTCTCACTCTATCCTATAGAGATTGTCATAAGCAATATGGAACGATACATCACATATGTCTGTTCTGTGTTCCCTCATTTCTATTTAATGCTGGAGTATTCATTTCATCTGAGTCTCTTTATTATTCAAACCAAGCAGTGATCGCACTCTGATCGTACATCTATAATTGTGTCAGTATATCCAATCTCGTAAATATCTACAATAAAACAGTCTTTTATATTCTAGTTCTGTACAATGAAGTTAGATGCTTGTTTTTCAGCGATCTCCAATTTTACATAGACTGGCTAAACATTCTTCTGCCTCCTCACGTTTTTTCTCTTCGTTTCTGCTCTTCTTTTCATATCTTCTTTATTATATTTTTCCACTTCTTCTCAAGAAATACTTTGACACACAGTATCTACAATATAAAACATAATTATAGATATTTACCTTTCCACCCAAGCGTGGAAATGATACGTGAGATATCGTTTCAAGATATGACTTCCACTTTAAAGTCTTCTGAAAGAGATGGACGAGATGAATCATCAGCAGCAACGAATGCATAAGTCAATATGTCCCACTGCATATATTTCATTTCTCGCCTTTCGTTGTAAGTCACTGCTTTACAGGCGGAGCAGTGACTCATTCTTCTCAAATCGGGATGCGTTCCGAAAATTGCAAAAAAACGGGCACTTACTATTATGTCCGCGAGTGTACAATAAGCTATTAGTCATAATACATAAAAAATAAACCAATCAAAATCCTTCAATCTATAAATGAAGAATTCCGATTGGTTTATTTTCTTATGTTTTATAACTAATAGCTTATTGTAGAATGGCCATTAACGATGCCGACAACTGTCGTAACTACAGTAACAGAATAGCAGCCCAGTGGTGCGATTCTGTAACTCGTTATTGGAGTTAACGACAGTTTCGTTATTGTTGCGCAGCTTTTCTACGGTATACAAAAGCTGCGCAACGATAACGAAAGTGTTCTCGTTAACTCCAATAACGAGTTATAGAATCGCACCACGGGCTGTATTCCATACTCGCGTACCGATAGTTGTCGGTGTCGTTAGCAGTATTGCGCAGCTTTTTTGTTATATGAAAATCCTGCGCAATGCCGCTAACGACACCGACAACTGTCGATATGCAGGTACGGAACACAGCCCCAGTACCGCGATTCTGTAACTCGTTATTGGAGTTAACGACACTTTCGTTATCGTTGCGCAGCTTTTGTATATCGTAGAAAAGCTGCGCAACGATAACGAAAGTGTCGTTAACTCCAATAATGAGTTACAGAATCGCACCACAGGCTTTCCTTCTTCTAAAGAGTTTTATACGCAAGGTTGGCTGCGTCATTTAAACTACTATATTAACTTGAAGTGGACAGAGAGATTGAAATCTCGGGCCCAAAGTTGGAAAAAGAAGAAGACACAAACCTCGTTACCGAGCGACATCGACATAGTTAACGTCTATTTTCTCAGGGGGCGCGTCGAATTCATAAAAATTTCTGAACCTTTGCTGATGGCAGCTCTCAGGTTTCTCTCTGGTGAAATAGTGTGACAGCTGATTGTGAGATCCGCGTAATGAAATGGAACGAAAAGGGAACATTGCAACGTAAAATTGTAATGGCGAAATTGTAATGTGAACGAAAGTTGTCAAGGTATGCTATTTTATCGTGATTTATATTTATCATTACGAGTTAAATTGAGTTTATGTGAGTAACGGATGATTATTTATCGATTATTATGTTTCAAGGTTGCTCGGACAGCATTTATTAGTAGACACAACTATTGTTTAATATCATAATAATTCTCAAAAGCTCGACAAGTCTCCACTACAGCATAATGATGCATAATCGCAGGCGAAGCAACAACTTTACATATGTTAGTTCTTGCGTAAAATACATGATTTTTATGCTAAATTTCGTCTTCTGGGTAAGTTGTATTACTGCATCTATTCGTTCATATTGCATTCATATCAATACAACTTGCAGTTTGTTATTTATGACAGAATAGAATATAATAGCTATATTTGTACTATTTTCACTAGTTTGCTGAACTCTAACTATAGTAGTTTAATTATATGTATACCTATTTTCTTGACAATAAAAATACAACAAAGGTTGTAATTAAAAACAACTAATACTGGTTATAATAGCATATTATTCTATATAAATGTTTTACATAAATATTTAATACAAACATTTTTATATACTGAAAAATAATTTTCTTTTTGTCTAGTTATTTGGAGGATTGTTAATTGGTGTAGGCCTCTATGCATTTGTGGATAAGTGGCAAGCAACTGGATCGGTCAGGGTGGAGAATGTTTATGATGTAGTCCTAAATATTTCTTTAGTGATGCTGATAGCTGGTGGAGTAGTCTTTGTTGTTAGTTTCGCAGGATGTGTGGGAGCACTTCGTGAGAATACATGTCTTCTTAAATTTGTTAGTCTTATTATATATAAAAATATTTTTATAATTAGTATGAAACATTTTATTGATTGAATTGAATAATTAAATTGATTAATTGAATAATTTTTTCAGTATTCATTGTGTCTTCTAGTATTTTTCCTCTTGGAAATGGGTGTGGCAGTAGTCGGTTTTGTTTTTCCACATACATTGCAATCTCTTTTGGAAGAATCATTTACTGATAAAATAATTCAAACATATAGAGAAGATCCAGATTTACAAAATTTCATTGATTTTGGACAACAAGAAGTAAGAATTCTAGGACTTAATATTTAAAATATATTAAATTTTGAATGTATATCTGAAATTTTTTTATTACAGTTTAGATGTTGTGGCTTAAGTCAAGAAGGATATCTAGATTGGGGAAAGAATGAATATTTTAATTGTACTAGCCCTAGTGTAGAACGTTGTGGAGTACCATTCTCTTGTTGCATAAATGCTACTGATATATCTGTATGTCTATTATTTATTATATTTATATTTAGAATACAAAATGGATGATAAAATGATATCTTTATTACATTAAAAGACAAGAAAGTTCTTAAGCATATTTTATCATTAAAATAATCTTAATTTTCAGAGTGGGCTTGTGAACATAATGTGTGGCTATAAAGTCCAGATGTTACCAGTATCAGAAGCAAGCAAAAAGGTCTGGACTAGTGGATGTATTGAGATCGTACGCAGTTGGGCAGAACGTAATCTCTATACAATAGCTGGTATCGCTCTGGGTATTGCACTCAGTCAGCTTTTTGTGATCTATCTTGCAAAAACACTGGAAGGGCAGATCGAGTTGCAAAAGTCACGTTGGCATTCCTGAGCTTGACTTCAGGCCACCTACCGTTATCAGATACACTCTTTGGTTAACAGGCAGGTGGTCAGTGGCCGATCGCGCAACCAAGACACAGAGACAAATATAAATGCACGAATGGCATTACTTGTCATCTTTGCGATCTCTTTATATATACTATGCATTTTGTCTCTTATTAAGCTCGTTCTTTATTTTAAGAATTATTTTCACTTGTATGTAAACAAGGGATAAATACGTCGATTAGCTTTTATTCCTTAAAATATTAGTGGATAATATATTTGCAATTAAGCATTGATAAAAATTTATTTACGAAGGGATCGTTTATGCGAGATTGATGATTCAGAGGTACTATTGAAAATGAAAATGAGAGAATTTTACTATGAAACTCTGTAATATATGCTTTGTTGAGCATACAATTGTGTTATGTTATGCAATGTAGAACTTATAAACGAGTACGTATAAGTACCTATATTTCTCATAAAATATTTGACTTTCTCATTATTGAGTTTTAGCCTTTTATTAGATATTTATTTTTTGTCTCACAATCGGATCATTCTTGGCGACGTAATTTATTGATTAAAAATATATTAAGATCTGATATATATATATATATATTTGCGTGTACATACATATATATATATAATTTATACGCATATATATATATATATATATAATTTATATACATATACAATATATATATATATAATTTATATACATACATATACAATATATATATATATATAATTTATATACATACATATACAATTATATATATATATATATATTGGACGCATATATATATATATATATAATATATAATTATATATATATAATATATACATAATTTTTTTTATGTCGCGTGTACGTGCGTGCATACGCGCGCATATGTGTGTATATGTAGCGTGTGTAGTGTGTATGATTATATTTTTTTGTAATATATAATATTTCTAATACAGGAGTTAATTATGACATGAATATTGCTATTTTCGACACGTTAACATAAAATTATATTATTGAGTAACATAAAATAAGTAACATGCATTCATTTTATAAAAATTAAAATGTCAATATGTATGCAAAAATGTATGCAGATTTTTATATTTCATCCATTGAGATATATACATTTGATTTCGTTATAAATTAGATATTTCTTTCTATAGCTTAGAACTTAGCTGATAGTCCAGTTTTTAGTCCAAAATTTATTTGTTATTAATTCTCAAAAGTTCTCTCATTGAATATCGTCGGTTATATTTCAAATTTTATCTAGAAAAAAGTATCCAAATTACAATAAAATTAATAATTGAATTGAAAGTACATAATTTTAAGACTTCTGGCTTCCAACTCGATATATTATATTCGATCTTATATTGCGATATCAAATGCTATTTAATACAATTTATGGTGTATAAAAAGATTAATTTGTTTCAGTGCTATAAAAAACAATTGCTTAAGAGTTTTCATTTTTAATATAATCTCATATATATGACTATATTCAGAGCCAGAAAGCTCTTAAAATTAGAAATTTATAAATTTTATAAATTTGTAACTCGTGTAAACAAACCGTGAATTTATTTGTTTTATTAATTAGAATAATTAGATGTATAAAGCAAATGATAGAATTTTTTAAATTCTTTTTATGTTTAAATAATTTTATTAAGTGCACGAAGAATTTCTGTTCATGACTGTTAATTGTGTATATGTGCATGCGCGCGCATATATATAAAATATAAACAAATTTATATCCTCTATTTACATAGTAATACTTCTTATAAACTTGGATCGAAAAATTCTGAGCCATTTTTTTCCATAAGATTTAATAAAGTCATCATTTAATAAAATCATTACTAAATAAAATTTAATCAACACTGTCGTTTGAAAGGACATAGTAATTGTTTATATTATCGTATGCTCGAAACTATATGAAGGGATCTTAATAAATACAATAACATTTTATTGTATGGCGATTCGTTCGTTCACATTACCAAATACACAGATGTACATCTATCTATCTACTGATGATGCAGATTAGCTATAATTTACATAACAAATATTGCCTTATTAAGTTTCGTCGGAAAAAATGTCTCAAATATTTTCAATTCATAAAGAATAGCATCATGTACATAGGACGTGGACATGAATTAGATAACTCCCCCCTATGTACACACACACGTGCGTGCGTGCGTGATACTCTGTTTTGCATACTCAGTGATTATATAGAAAATTATTCCCATAAGTAATTATGTGGATAACGATGCACTCTATTCAACAATACTTATAGTGTTGATAATTATTAATGGTATTTGATTTACTTGTTCTGATAATATGTGTAAAGCCATATCTATATTATATGAAATTTTAAATAAGCGCACATTCATTTGTACATTTATATAGCTAAATAGCATAAGTCATGTACATGAGACAAGAAACGTCCAGTGCCAAAGTCAGAATATTGTCATAAGTAAAATAGAAGTTGGTTCATGTTTTTGAAAGATCTAAATAAATATAAATTGTGGCCATTACAAGTCAAATGTTCATATATAGTATCGTATTTTTCTGTAATATTCTAAATAACAGAATATTTCAACTGTTGCTAAAAATCTATTTTAACTAAAAATCGGATATCTCGATAAATATAAATTTGAAATTACATTGAAAGTTTTGTTATTAGTTTGGGTACGACAAAAGAATACGATATTAATAAAAAATATACAAGGTAAGTACGTAGTTCTATCATAAAATATGCAGACATCTTTTACCTTTCAAAACTGACAAAAAAGTTTGATAAACATGGGTTTGAAAATTATCATCATTTGAGATACAATCATTCGTTTGTTAAACGTCCATTCGAACGAATGTTATTTCAAGTAAGCAAACATTCGAAACATTGATGTACATCTATTAAATTGTTTTATATATTCGAATATTCATAGTAAATTTCTTATATTTCAAATATTTTTTACACAGATTACAGCAATTCTTGAATAATTTGCATTGCTGTAAAATATACTATGAATTAATATTATGATTGCATAAATGTATTATTTACAATTTCTTTATTACGTAAGGGAAAATCCGATAAATTTGTTGATAAAATTCCTTCATTTGTTTCATTTCCTATGTCAATTTCAAATTTTTGTACATTCATGTTATAACTAAAAGTAAGTGTACCTTAAAAAATGAAAGCTTTAAAATTCATGTATATTAAATCTGTTAGTTCCTCGGTGTAGAATATGTCTGCAATCTTTGTGATAGGATTTGAAATATATCTTGTATATACTAAGTAGTATTGGATTTGATTAGCACTTATTCAGAATATAGTTGTTCTTTCATTTAGAGCAAATTTGACAATAATCTGGTTAATTAATTTATTTAATGCATTTAGATGTCTCTTTGTCAATAATAAATATAAAACTAGTATATAAACTTCTAGTTTGTAATAAACAATTATTCTAAAAGAGCTGTGTTCTTATCATTATTAAATCTTATTAATTTATAATTGACATAAATCTTATTATGTCAATTATATTAGGTATACAAATGAATAATCCGAATTTTTCAGCTAAATTCAAGGTTGATTTAAAAAAAAAGTAAAACAAATTTGTCAATCAAAATATTCATCGTTATTTTCTAGAACTTTAAGCCATCTTTCAAGAAGCTGATGAATTCTATCTCGGAAAAATATTGTTTTTGGATACGATAAAGTCGTCAAGCCATTTTCGGATCTCATCTACTGATTTGAAATGCGTATCGAACAAGGCATGTTGCATCGACCAGAACAAAACGTCTGTGCAGTTGGTCCCACGACTTTTAAATTACACAAAAGTAACATGAGTTCTGGTTGTCCCCCAAGCTCCAAAGAGTTCTAGAGTTCTAGAGATATCTATTGATATCAAAAATAGTTCGGTCGATTAAGGGGGAAACCTACTTTAGGACGTTGTTTTTTAGGTGTCTTTTGGGAATTTTTTTACAAAAAACCATTCATCCGATTTTATTCAAACTTTAATACATGTTTAGATCCTTCCTTAAACTTGTAAAAAATTATTTTTTCATTACAAAATTATAAAGTTTAACCATCTTTATTTATTACTGAGTGTGTTGCCGCGCGTCCGCTCTTGTTTCATTGTGTATATTCTCACACTTGTAAAACTGATCTGAAACAGACAAGACAAGAAAAATTTTAATTTGTATACCTTTTCATCCTAAATGAACTAAGAAAATTAAAAAAATATGCAAAAATGGAGATTCTGTGCAACTTTAAAGTCAAGATACCGATTTTTACGCTAAAATTTCAGCTTTTTTATGCAAAAAATATTGTTTAAATAAGTTTTTTCTCAGTTCTTTTAGTTCATCGATAATGGTTAGGTATTAGCTAACTAAATTTTCTTGAGCGAAGTCAGTCGGTCAAATAGTTTTTTCTCTATCGTGTACACAAATTTGGAAAAACACGTTTTCGGGAAAACGCATTTAAAGTTTTAGGTGCAAAAAAGTAATAGTTATTTGCAACTTACAGTTATCTGAGGCTAATCAGCTATTCCGGCGCCACATACTAATCCCTCTTTTTGCTCGTAAAATTCATTTTGCTGCAAATGATAAGATCTACGCCTCTTTCGAGCCTCCTTGGTTGCACTATGTCGGCGACGCTCCTCCCTCGTGCTGCGCCGCGAGTCGTTAAAGTAGGCGAAATTTTTACACTCCGGGCCAATATTAATATCTAACGCAGTCATAATTTTTAAAATTGATGTATAGCCTTCATTAAAAATGCCCGCAGCGATATAAGTAGCAATTTCTATTATTTTTGCGCCGGAATTCAAATGTTTCGGCACTAAACGCCAGATAGTAGAGTTAAAAATTCCAAAAATCTGTATGTGTGTTGTGGATTATAAATCACATTGTCACTATTTGACGTACTCAGTTTTTTCACAGTAGCACCCGATTCACCTTTTTCATTCCCTTGACTACTTCGCGTAAATCTATTACCATAAAATTTTCTTTTCGATGGTCTCGACGACCGATATGTCTTTCCAATTTTTCCTTTTGGGTACATTTTAGAGAAACGTCTTTGCTAACTGAAGATCAGAGCTCTACTGAAAAGGAGCGCCTCGCATTCCAGCACTATCTCTTCCCAAGCCCCTTTGTTATCTTCGGCAGCCATTTTGGCTATACTTATACATGTATTTATGTTTGGTAAACAAATTCTCACTAATATATATTTAGAAAATATCTGCCGAGCCGCTAATCGTTATCTGAGGATCGAGAGGCGAAGACTGGACTCTCATCGCCGAGACTGTTGCCGTGCGCGTGAATACGTGCGTGACGCGCTCTCTTTTAAAGAGCTATATCTACATAACAACTTCGAATTTCGCTCTAAAACTCTAGCATTATATTTTCAAAGGTTATTACTATCGATTTATGAAAAAAAATAAAATGTAAAATTTTGACTTTGTAAAGTAGATTCCCCCTTAAAACGACCAAAACATCAACCGAAAGCACAGGGGACCAATTTCACGATTATAATTTAATCGATATGGCACTCAAAGTGCCATAACTTCTTTATCTTAAACTTTAGAGTGTCGATGCTTAAAGATAACACAGGCACACAAAAAAAGTGGTTTGTTCTTTTGATCAGATCACTATACCAAAGTATTTTGGTCCGCTGAACACGAATCCGGTGTTGAAATCGCTTCATCACTCTTCAGTTTTTGTAAAACCGCAAGAAATGCCCTAAAATTCCAAAAACCGGTCAAAATTCCATTCCATTAAAGGTCGCCGTTAGACGGAGTCCTGAAAACAGATCACAACACCATATCCTTATATATTTAAACCTACTGAAGATAAATCCAATGTCAGAATTGCTCCATCGCTCTCAAATTCTGCAAAAATAGGAAAAATGCCATAAAAATCTGATTTTTTCCAGATAAAAAAAGATGTTTTCAGTCTTCTTTTTTTCTTTTATAACGAACTCTTTTATCTTCAAATTATCTATGCAGTGGGTTCTTCTTTCTTTTTCTCTTTCGTTCTAGTATCCCTTTTCAACATCCAACAGAAATCTGCTGTCATGTTTACATCCCATCTTCCTTGATAACGATGCTCCATCTCTTTTATATCCTGGTGAAATCGTTTATCTTGTTCTTCGCTATAATCTCCACGGTTTTCAGGGAAGTAATCGAGGTGAGAGTGCAGAAAATGCAATCTCAGATTCATCAAACAACCTAACTGTTTGAAATTGTCCAACATTTCCACGACTAGATTTTCGTAATCCGCACTTTTATGATTCCCCAAGAAATTCTGAGCAATCTTTTTGAAACTGAGCCATGCTGCTTACTCAATATTATTCATTTCTGTAATAAATTTTTCATCTCGAAACATTGTACAAATTTGCGGTCCGTCGAATACACTTTCTTTTAATTTAACATCGCTGATTTCTGGGCATTTTTTTCCCAAGTATTAAAAGCATTCACCTTCTTTGTTTAAAGCCTTGACGAATTGTTTCATCAGACCAAGTTTAATGTGGAGGGAAGAAAGCAAAACATTCGAAGGATCAAACAGAAGTTCGTTTATGATGTTCTTTGACCCTGGATTAAAGTTTGTTCTCGATCGGAGCCAGACGATTTATAAGGATAATTCGGAAGTTCTGATAGCCCCCCGAAAAGTTCTATCGATTATCCTTAAGTATCGTTAGGCTCAGATCCAAAATAGAAAAGTTATAACCGCTCAAAGTTTCAATGCGCAAACATTTTTTCGGAGAATTCCATCGATTATCTTTAAGCATCGACACTCTAAAGTTTAAAATAAAAAACTCATGGCACTTTGAAATTACACAATCATGAAAGTTGACCTTCGTGCTTTTAGTTGATATTTTGGTCGCTTTAATCGACGGAACTATTTTTGATATCAGTAAAAAACTCTCTAGAACTCTTTGGGGGCAACCAGAACTCATATTATTTTTGTGTAATTTAAAAGTCGTAGGGCCTTCACAAACGTCGGAACAAGTGGTAATCAATAGGAGCGATATCTGGAATACGCCGAGTGCTGCAAGATGTTCCAGCCAAGACTCATTGTAATGTCTTTTGTCGTAGAAGCAATTTCATAGAACGTTCTCCTTTGCCATTATATAGGCGTTTTCATTCTAATTCTTGAGTCAAACGGATTAATTGGTGTTGGTAGCGGTCTGCAGTAATTATTTCATTTGGTTTTAATAGCTTATAATAAATCACGCCCTTCATATCCTACTAAATGCAGAGCAGAATCTTCTTTCCGAAATATTTTGGCTTTGCGACCGATGTTGATGGTTCGCCGGGATTTACCCATGACTTTCTGTGTTTCAGATTGTCATAGAGTATCCACTTCTCATCCCGTCAACAACAATTTTCCACAAAACTTTCTATTTATTGAGAAGAGAGACATATTGCCACTCGTTGATTTTTGTTGATTTCAGTGAGTTAATGCAGAATTCATTTTCCTTCTTTCTGAATCTTCCCCATCTTGTATAGGAGATAGTTCATTTGGAAATAGTTCGTTGCGTTATTCCTAACTGTTCTGCAAGCTCTTTTTGTGTTTGTACTGAATTCTCAGCGAGCAGTTGCTCCAAATCATTGTTGCCGCACTTCCAACCATCCTCCAAGACGTTCTTTATCGCTCAGACGGAAAACGCCGCTTTTAAACCTAATCAAATCAAGTCTAAATCAAAATACATACACATCGTACGATACAACACCTTCCCCGAATAAGGAACAAATCGATTTGCATGCTCTTGTATTTTTTCCTTGTTGGTATTCGTAAAGAATGCAGTATCGGATATGCACCTTATCTGTTGCCATTTTTGACTGCACTGAACTGAATAACTTTTGAAGTTACGTTGAGCCTTCCGCCATACTAAATGTAATTTTTAATGGTTATATGTCAACACTACATAACCGTAAAAAGCGAGAAAATTTGATTATTTGAAACTTAAGTTTTCAGCTGCTTAAAAAAGTTTGGATTATTTATTTATATACCTAATATATAATGCTTCACAAGTCACAAATAGTATAAAAAACCCGCTAGATGCATTTAATACAATAATTCAGTGGATAATCAAATGTTATTATACATTTCTATTATATATTTTTAGATTTTCACATATTAAAAGTACATATTTCGCATATTAAAAGTACATATCAATAAATCTTGAATACTTACTAAATGGTAATTATACTAAATGTACTAAATATGATTCCAGTAATATAGTGTGTAATTATAGCAAATAATTGTACAGTAATGATCTTTATTATAATAGAATAAAATGTGATATACAGAAGACACACACACACAATTTATATACATATATATAAATATATGTTGTGTATATAAGTAAATTTATTTATATAATGATGTTTCTATAGGTACATTATCAGAATACTCCAAAACAACTCGCTGTCCATCAACAATAGTAGAGTTTTCAAATAATTTTGCTAAAGATATATCCATTTCATTACATATTAGAGCTCCATTAGAATGATGGTAGAGTTGTAATTTATTCATAGGAGTTGTATTATTATTATTGGGTACTTTAAGTATGTCAGCCATTGAATCTATACATTTGCCAATTGTCCACTGCATGTTAACAAAGATACCTTTGGAAGTACCTATATGTTTATTTTTTATTGTAAGTGGTAAATATACATGGAAATAACATCTCTCAGTCATTGGTATATTTTTTGAACCAATTGCAGATCCTTTCACACGCATAAGTTGTACCTGCAAATAAAGAGGTGACTATAAGTTTACATTGCTATTTTTTAGTTTATTATAATTTTTGTATATATCATAATAGTACTTTATTTGCCATTGCAGTATTTTTGGATTTATTTAAATTATCTGTAATCTGTTGATCTACTAAAGCCTTTGCTTCTGCAAACTGTTTCTTTGGAATTTGCCATTTTTTCAATTTTTTAGTTTCCTCCATTTTGTTCAATGACTCGAAGCATTCATGATATCTATGTGTCAAACAGAAATGTTGTTTGCACTTGATACAAGACATCTGTATTAGTGATACTTCTTTGCAAGATTCTTTAGAGCAAAGGAAATTTAATGGCTTTTCCAAATTTGGCTCTAGATTCTTTGTTTTTGGACACTTGTGCAATATTGTGTGAAAATGTTCTTTACAAAATGTAGCTTGACAGTGCTTGCATATAAATGGCAAAAAGTCCAATAACTGACAGCCTTTCATTGAACAATATTTCCCAGTTTCTGGAAACTCCATGTTAATATAATAATGAGATATGAAGAATGTAGAATCAAATCTGTTATTTCTTCTAATATTGAGGAAATTAGTAAACAGAAGATGCTCAATTGTGCAAAGGTGTTGGAGAATGCAGATGGTTGTCACTAAGGGTACCCAAAGCCAAATTATTCCATCTTTGTTCTAATTCCTTCAACGTCATATGAGAATCACCATTATCACTCTCAGGATCTGGTAATTCAGCTATCGGTGTTGAAATATCATCAATAGGTAGTCGTTCTTTGCGCCAACCTTCATCGATTAAGTCTATCAGTCTGCCGTCTCCGCACATTTGACTGTCCATGTCGTAAATGATATTCAACTTTTAAATTTAAGAAAATATTTTCATACTTACAAACTACTTCAATAATTTAATGAATTTTATAATGTTTAAATCTGTTGAGAAATATTAATCATGAAGAATTATATCTTCTTTCTTTTTTTTCTTTCTTTCTATAGCTAGCTCTGGGGGAAGCGGATATCTCCGTACGCTATTCTTTGACTGTGTTCCAATATTCACTGCCAGTACTGAAAATCTATCTATAATATACGTGACACAAATTATGTATTTTCACTATTGGCAATGAATTTTGGAACACAGCCTTTGACTTACTGATATCAGAGAGAAACCTAAGAGCGGCCACCGGACCGATTACGCTGGAACGCTTTTTCCGCCGAATTGCGTTGCGCCCCCTGAGAAAATGTATGCACACTACATTCGTCCTGACGGTAACGGCAAAGCGTGCACGGTTCTTGCTCACTTACTTCCTTACGGAAGATAGTAAGTTAGAAAAGTACAGACGATCAATCGCTCTCCGTCTTTGTCGCACCACCGATGAGCGAGAGCGCGGCAAGAGGAGGCACGAGGCAAGTCAGCGGCAAATCTTATCGCTAAGCTAGAATCTCTCCCGTCTTGGAACATTTTACAAATTTGTAAAATCGATCATAAGTGTCGTTTTATGGAAATCTCTTTTATTTTAACGTACGTGAAAAAAAAAGATTAATATACCATTGTTTTCATTTCTGACATCAAACAAGAATCACAGAAGTCACAGAAAGTTCCCAAGATCTGCAATATTTCAAAGAATAAAATGATATCTTAAAAAGACAACGTTTCCCATACAGCACAGCACCGTTGCAACAACATTGCAGCAACGTTGTTTTACAAGATTGCAACATTACAGAAACGATGCGAAATGTTGCTGCAATGTTGCTGTAATGTTGCAGCAAAGGTAAAATGTCCGCTTGCAGTAATATTGCAATGAAATATTGCAATAACATTGCAGTGTAACATTGTAGCAACATTTGTAATATAATTTGTATGCAATAATGCTTTATATATATATATATATATGTATGTATGTATATACAGGGTGTCCCATTTTAAAGGACTCAAATATCTCAAAAACAGTGCGTTAAATCGAAAAATGTTTCAGACAAAAGTTGTTTGGTTTGAAGGGGGACATAAGACAGCGATAGCATTTTGTTTATAGATGGCGCCACTTTCGAGATATTCACTAATCATCAATTTTCTTAAATAGAAATCCCAATCTTTTATTATATCACCTTTTTCGACCAACTAATTTGAACAACTTTTGTCTGAAATATTTTTTTATTTGCTTAATATTTTTTGAGATATTTAAGAAAAACTTGATAATTTTTTCACCATTTAACTTACGATATCTCGCTAACTATTCGTCGAAAGAGAAAATTACTTTTTTATTTTATTTACTATCAAGAACATATTACTATAATAATGCCCTAACTTTTGTTAACTTATCGACCTTTGGAAATTTCAAAATTATTAAATTAACAAAAGTTAGGGTACTATTATAGTAATATATTCTTGATAGTAAATAAAGTAAAAAAGTCTAATACTATTTCTTCTTTCGATGAATAATTAGCGAGATATCGTAAGTTAAATGTTGAAAAAGTTACCAAGTTTTCCTTAAATATCTCAAAAAATATTAAGTAAATAAAAAAATATTTCAGACAAAAGTTGTTCAAATTGGTTAGTAGAAAAAGATGATATAATAAGAGATTGGGATTTCTATTTAAGAAAATTGATGATCAGTGAATATTTCGAAAATGACGCTATCTATAAACAAAATGCTGTCACTATCTTATGTCCCTCTTCAAGCCAAACAACTTTTGTCTGAAACATTTTTCGATTTAACGCAGTGTTTTTGAGATATTTGAGTACGTCCTTTAAAATGGGATACCCTGTATATATTGAGAATTTCCTGGAAAGTTTTTATTTAATGACGGCAGAAGCGAAAAATCGTATTCCAAAAATTGTTTTTGTTATATAGATACATTCTAGAAGATGATATTTGTGATCGATCTAACAAATTTATAAAATATTCTGGACACACTTTCCTCTTGTTGTGACAATCAATAATTTTCCATAAAAATTATGTAACAATAATCATGAGAGATAATATGTTCAACTCAACATTTGTATAAATTTCACTAATTATTTATAGTGAATGATTATCATACAGCAAAAGAAAAGTGTTCAGAACATTTTACACATTTGTAAAATCGATCATAAGTGTCGTTTTATGGAAATCTCTTATTTTAACGTACATGAAAAAAAAAGATTAATATACCATTATTTTCATTTCTGACATCAAACAAGAATCACAGAAGTCACAGAAAGTTCCCAAGATCTGCAATATTTCAAAGAATAAAATGATATCTTAAAAAGACACCGTTCTATTGACTCAATAGAACGTCAATAAGATGTCACCTTGCTATTTGGAATAATACAGGTCTTAAAGACTTGCGGTAACTATTCTTGAATTAATAAGACGTATAAGTTTGGGATATGAAACTAATAATCATTGTAAAACCAAATCGTAGTGATTAAGGCCCAGTTCCACAAAATTGAAATAAGTTGGA
Organism: Harpegnathos saltator; assembly: GCF_003227715.2. Classification (NCBI taxonomy): domain Eukaryota; kingdom Metazoa; phylum Arthropoda; class Insecta; order Hymenoptera; family Formicidae; genus Harpegnathos; species Harpegnathos saltator. The sequence continues at coordinate 78,806 of NW_020230561.1, read as the reverse complement.
TGCTATGACATCTAGTAGAGAACAATATATCTGTTTCGTATGAAGTAAACACTAACCAACATTAACATTTGCTGTATTTGTATATAAGTATTAATTTATTAAAAGGTGGAAGTCCAATGTTAATAATAATCAATTAGTTTATATTATTGATTTGATTGCATTTATCATATAATAATTGACTTTTATATATAGTTTTATACTCTGTTTTAGAATATAATCTATCGAAGCAAGAAACCCAATATTTTAAATTAAATTTATATACTTACTGTTCTGTTTTATGAGAAATTTCATACTCGATTTCTGCTAGAACTGCAATAACAGATTCTTTTGATCATCTAAATCGTGCATGAAAATCAACATTATCAAATTCTTCCAAATATGATGGTCGTCTTATTCTTATATTTCTTGTCCGTCGATAAATTAGGTTTTCAAAATCTTCATCTTTAGATGAAGATAATATGTATTCTAAAGCCATATCTGTTTGGTGTTCAAACGTTCAAAATTTTTGTCAACTGAACTCCAAAACCGGGATAGTCATAAATTTGTTCTCAAATTGATGGTACTGCAGTGTTAAACTTCGTTTAAATTCATTAAATGCCCAAAATTTTGGGTTTAACTTTAACTGTGAGAAATCAACGTTAACCATGGTTTAAGACAGTTGTGGAACGCAATTTTTCGTCTAAACTAGGGTTAACGAGTTAAACGAGTTAAACGAGAGAAACGAAAACATCCTCTTCCATTTAGCGATATCTCGTATAATTTTTTAATAATAACCGCAATTTGAAATGTTGCTACAACATTGCAGATATATAATAATGCAAAATATTGTTTTTGCAATGCCTCTGCAATATTGCACTGCAATGTGCAATGTTGCAACATTGCAGCAATATTGCTGCAATTGTCTGTGCTGTATGGGACGATACATCATGCGTCTCCAGACGTGTTAAATTGTTTATTATACGGAAGACTTTGATACAGTAACATTCGAAGATTTAATATTTAATACGTACTTTTATTTTTCCTGCTTCTCCCCTCTCCTCCCCCCGCTCTTTTTAGACTACCGGACATAGTCTGGTATAGAGATGGCAACTGTAGTTGCAGCACGGATATAAACCGCTTGAAAATGGATGTAGCACACAACTTCCACCACATGCAGATTTTACCACCGAGACCTGAAAGTGGATGTAGCATCCCCTCTCAAAATGGATGCAGATGGCGTCCTTTCCCAGTGCGGAAAGTCGGTGTCGCAGAAAATGTCGTGTTGGCTGCTTTCAGGTTTCTCTCTGCTTTAACTTATTGCACCAGTTCAGTAGTGCAGCTAAAAAGAACAGACCAGATGTGTGCAACAGTTCATACACACTTCGTCAGAGGGCGTTTCGGAAAATATATCTCTTACAAATCTTACGGAATAGACACTATAAAGGCTCGTCTACAATAGCTACAATAGTAAGAGTAAGGCTGTAAGGCTGTAACGTAAGCTGTCAGCGAATGAAAATATTTCATTTCGTGTCTTGCAATCTTAAGCTAAGACTCCATGCATGCGGTGAGCTGCGGCAAATGCTGCGGTGACCAATCAGGAGGGAGGCGCAAGTCCGGTTGCGGCAAGCTCCGGCATGCGTCTGTCTCCTGATTGGTCACCGCAGCCGTTTGCCGGAGCTCACCGCATGCATGGAGTCTTAGCTTTACAGTCTTACTCTAAAGGCTCGTCTACATTAGCTGTAAGAATAAGGCTGTAAGGTTGCAAGACACGAAATGAAATATTTTCATTCGCTGACAGCTTACGTTACAGCCTTACAGCCTTACTCTTATGGCTAATGTAGACGAGCCTTGAGGCTTTTCTCTGCTTTTGGCTCTTGTAGACTTTTAAGAACAAACTTTTGATTAGTGAACAGCTTTGTTCCATAATAGAAGGATTGTCAAACAGTTAAAAATCAGTCAAAAATAGTTTTGCATTGCAATTATATATATCATATAAATAGAAAATTGTCTGGAAATTTTCGAAAAATATAATGTCATCGATTCAAGACAGTAAGCTTATTTTATGCTATGCCCTTATTTAGATTAAGATTTTAGACTATTTTGTTGTATAATTGTAGTTGTACAGTTATTATGCTATGTTATGTTGATAGGTTATATTTATATATACTATCTGGCTTGATAAGAGACAAATACTTAATAAAATATACAGACAGTAAGGTAACATGTTATAGCAAAATATAGTGTTTATATGTTATACATCTTAATAAAACATATAAATACTTGCTATTATACAATAAATAATAAAAATAACAAATTATAGTAAACAGTGGTACAAAGTTATACAAATTTGTAGAAAAAAATAAGTAACAAATATCTGTATTCTATTTTTTTTATTAGTTATTACATACAATTATATGTATGTATATCATGTATATCATGTATATTTGGTACAAAATTGAGTTATTGACAAAATATAAATAAAAACTTTTCCTAATAGCTTTTAAGTAGATAGCTTATAATAGCTTATAGAATATAAGTTTATAATAGCTAATAGAAGTAATATATTTTACTGTAGTTTTTAGACAGTTGTATGCATATATACATGTGTAAGATTAAAATAAGGAAAAAGAATTCACTATCATTTATTTTTTTATTTAATTATTTAAATAGTAAAGTCATTATTTGACCCAATACAAATTTTAGGATTAAAACTAAGACGTGTCTCTTCCTCTGAAGCATGGAGCATACGAGAACAATTATGTCTTGCGTCAAGTGTACTGAAATCTGGGGATCAAAATTGGATAAGTGTATCTAGATCATTAAAACCATTTGTTGAAAAAGAATCGCCAAGGCCATTAGATTGGTTTTCTCAGAGGTCATGTGCTAGTCAGTATACATATTTACTTGAGAATGCTGACATGCCAAGAAGAAAGAAACGGGAGAATGGAGAAACCACTAGTGAATTCATAGTTAGAAGATTGACACAGGAGAGAATATCTGAATTGAATCAAATTCTTGGCTTTCAAAAGGATGAATATCTAAGACACAAAGCAGACATGAATTTACTAAAATCTGGTATGATTATTAATGAAAAATTGGAAAAGATGTGGCTAGATATACAGAAGGAAGAACATGAGGAACAGAAAGTGCGAACTCAATCAGTATGGATAGCAAAACGACAACAAAAGCAACAGGAGATAAACTTACCCACTATTTCCTCGGTTATTGGAAACCAATGTAAAATCGTGGAAAACACAGTAGTAGAAACGCAAGAATCTCCGACAGAATCTTTGGCAGAAGACGATGAGAAAAAAAACCGAGGTGGTAGATCACCACTATTGACAAGTTTGTTGAAATCTCCAAGTCCAACCACACAGACGCAGACCACCACATCCACATTCGTTCAATCGAACTCACCGACTATCACTAGCCTACTCGGGTCTAGTTCTAAAATAATGAATACACAACTGACACAAAATGTGTCGCCACAGTTACAACAATTGGTTTCAACCGCAATAGCCAGCACGACTAAGGCAACATTGGAGCGACCGTCTGTTGGGGCACCCACACTTTCAATGCTGCTGGAAATGCCAGCTAGTTCACAAAGAGGATCTCTACCAAATCTGCAAGCAGTTTCCACTGCAACGATTATTACATCTCAATCGACGCAACAAGTAACTGTGGCCACCACTGACGTGCACAACTTTCCGCAAACGCAACAAGCACAAAACGTCCATCATCAAATGCCCATTCAGGACGTAGAAGCGACCCCGACAATATTGCCAAATACGATACCGACTACTAACAACCAGACTACTAACAATATACCAATTTCGGAAAATATGGTACAGATAATTGACCATATAGATGATGTTATACGTAAGGATATAATGACAGATGTAATGGATAAAGATGAGATAAACGAAATTATTGGCGATATCGAAGAACTAATTAAGGAAGAAATTACCGCACATAGTCCGCAGACACTTCAAGACACGAGCGGCAGCTCAACATCGACAACGGCGACAGTGATTGATACCTTAACTGTACAAACATCGCCACAAGTGGCGGAAATTCCGGTAGTGGTAACTATGGAGCCACGTCCAGAACCGAGAGACGTGGATGAAACCATATCGCTATCTAATTCGCCGCAAAGCGAAATGGCAATCGAAGAAATCGATTCTAGTACGTCTAATATCGCTGAAATAATCGGCACTGTTGCTATAGAGCCACAGGAACCAAAAATTATTATTACTGAAGTAACAGAAACCATGTCGAATACGCTAGAGGAAACGAAATCCGAAATAAGCACTTGTGATGAAAGGATTATCTTAACTGAAGAATTTGTTCCAGAGCAAGAAAGTAGTGATGGAGAAAATGATAAAGAAGATATAGTGGGAGAGAAACATCTGAGTGTAGAAAACAAATTCTTAAACACCACGTTAAACGTGGTAGAAAGAGAAGAGAATGAACAAGATGAACTTCTGGACTCGAAGAAGATGATAGAAGAAGCTGTGAACGTAAAGAAGGAAGAAAAAGTAGAAGAGGAAAATGAACGTGAAGACGAAGAAATGGAAATGATCATCCCTAATGACAAAAACGCTAACGAATCCACCAAAGAACGAAAGGAAATTTTGAAAGATATTGAAAGTAAAAATAACGTTGGGTTAGATCAATTAGAAATGCATCTGGCAAAAATTACAGGAGATCAGCAAGATGTATTGTCTACAGAGGTTACCAACATGTCATCGGAGATTACAAATGACTTGCCCAATACTGAAGACACCGAAAAATCACAAGATATTAGTTTGATTCTGGAGGACGACGAGGAAAGAGAAAGTAGTCGAAATTCTGAAAGCAAGAAGAAAACGACACTGGAGCAAATAATCGAAAACACGATTAAGAGTACAACTGAATCTTTAGAATCATTCAAGGAAGAAATAGTTGTTTCAATAAAAAAAGAAGAAATTATTGTAGAGGTGAGAGAGGAGTCCTCTGTGAAATCACAGGAAGAGAAGACCGTCGAAGGAACTTTGCAAGTATATACAGAAGAATTTAAAAAAGAAGAGGAAGAAATAGTAAAAGATTCTTTGAAAAATAGTAGTTCTATCTTACAAGACATAAAAATAAAGGAGAAAGAAATAGAGCAAGTTGATGGAATTGGGGATGTCACCATTAATACAATAACAATTGAAAATATCCAGAGCATCAAGAGTGAACCAACCGTAGCAGTTAATATAGAGAACGTAAGTGTTAAGAAAACCGAGAGTATGGAAGTTAAATTGGAAGAACCTAAAACGGAAAGAGAAGTAAAAATACCTATCGATGTACTACAAGAAGAAGATAGGAATGAGAATGTAGAAGTGAAGGAAGAAAAGAAAGAGAAAGAAGATACTAAAAAGGGCACAGATGAGCAAAACGTGAAGAAAGAAATAGAATCTGAGATGACGAGTGCTGGAGAAGATACCGGAGAATTAGACGAGGAGGAGTCGTCATTAAGCAAATTGAGTAGCGGTCGAGCGATGAAGACATACTCAAAGAGACAGCAAAACATTGCTGTAGACAGTGAACCGGAGAATGAAGGTACGGGTGAAGGAGCGGATTATCGTGCCTGGAAAAAGGCGGTTATGCTTGTTTATAATCGATTAGCTACGCACAAATACGCGTCAATATTTTTACGGCCAATTACGGAGGATCAAGCTCCTGGTTATCATACGGTGATCTTTCGACCAATGGATCTATCGACTATTAAGAAAAACATCGATAATGGTACAATTAGGTCGACTATGCATTTTCAGCGGGATGTCATGCTCATGTTCCAAAATGCCATTATGTATAATAAACACGATACGTTTGTTTACAAAATGGCAGTATCAATGCAGGAGGAATGTTTACAACATATGCAGGTAAAGAGAATATGCAATATGTTAATTATAGCGTACAATATATCAATTACAATATTTTCGTTTTTTATATATTTTTGTAGTTACGAAATAGTAAATGTTTTTATCATATATAGTAAAGTAACATTAAATATTTCAAGGCTACATATTATTTTATCTGTTTATTTTAGATACTAGTACAAGTAACGGGGGAAGGGACATTTCGAAGGGAGACCAGAACTGCTACTGCAAGCAGTAGCAGCGAGACGAGTGAGAATAACATCAAAAGAAAACGTAGTCACATAACACCAAGTCCTCATGACACTGATAGTTTGCGGTCGAAAAAACGTAGAAAATCTGAGAATGATTAGATCGTATTGATGACTGATTTATCTGGAATAAAAATTTAGAAGCTTGTGAGAACTTCTAGGAAATAAGGAATATGATATGAGCGATTATAACTATATTATTTATATTGAGAAAGCATATTGAATAAAATCAATTGTAAAACTATTGCAGTTATAATAGCTGTGATATTTATAAAGTAAATTTTATTGTTTAAATTTTAATTCTAGTGAAGAACATCGGAATATTCTTTACTAGTAAAAAGTTAAATGTTAGACATTAATGAAAGATAAATATGACATTAATGAAAAATAAATATTACAGAACCTTCTTTTTTATTTTAACTTTCATCATCTTGAAATATTTTAACAATCTAAATAAAACTGAATTTCATTGTTAAAGAGGATTATAATTTTTCTACCTTACAAATATATATCAGGTTGGCCAGAAAATTTTTTGAATTGCCTTACTTGGCGCGTTTACATTCAAAACAAATCATGAGAGAAAAGGGAAAAGGTAATTATTTTGAATTCACCTAACTTCGCTGCATGAACTGTTGCATGAACGCAGAGCACTTATGAGCTATTGTGAGTTTACAAAAAATGGAGTTTTCAAAGCAACAAATTTTATTATATAAATTTAAAAGAATCACGAATGTATCTCATAAGGGGAAGGCCAGAAAAAGGAACGCCATTTCTGCATGAAATTTACACCAAATTGTAGGATTCGATGAACAATTTTCAAAACACCCGGTTTTGGGTGTTTTCAGACAGTATATTTAGAGAAAATTTCATTTTTATTTGTGCCCAAGCATGTGATCAGTATTGAGGCATTTGTAGCGAATATTAGCGCAAGTGTAAGTTGACCGAGTGACAACGCGCATGAGATTCATGTTCGACTCCCGATGGTACTTGATAATTTCTTTTTGTTTTTCATAATTCTTGCATTCGATGTATAGAACGGGTTATCTTTTTTGTTCATTGACAGAATAAATTTATTGTTTTAGAAAGAGGGCCCACCACCACCCCTGTCGTACTTAATCAAAATATACGACAGACCTCTTTTTTTATATATGATCATATAGACGAATAATTTTATAACGCTTTTTTTCTTTATTTTTATGCGATCTTACGGGTACAAATCTTTGGATGGTATTTATCGTAGTAGCATGCAAATGTTCATGGTGCCGCAAGGTATATAGCCAAATTCTCAAGGCTCAAGGCTTACTACACCTATTGTGTTCCCGGCCTTAAGTATTAGAAAATCCTTATTTCGAGCTATTGCGAGTACAGCGATTCCGTTATGATTAGCGTACGCGTGCTTCCAGTTATTTCGAAGAAGAAAGGAAAGAATAGTAATTCTGAACAGCGATCCACAGTGTTTGTTGCTGCAGAAAACGGGAAGCACATTGTCTGTGTCTATTAATGATAATACTCATACAGCACAGATCATTGCAACAACATTGCAGCAACGTTGCAACGTTGCAAATTGTAATACAATATTACAAAGACATTGCAGAGATTCGCAAAATACTTTGTAGCAACATAACATTAATATTTTCGAGACATTGCAGAGGCATTGCAAATCGGAATTCCATAATTTTTAATACGCTCATTGGATATTATACGCATCGCGTGTTGCATCGTGCATCGCGCTGGCTGCGAAAGCCATTGGTTGCGTCCCGATCATATTCACTACGCAATGAATATCGGAACTCAGGCTATTATAGCGTAGCTGCGTGCGTCATTGCACCTGCGCTCTTTAATCTGACGCGAGCGTAGGCAACCAGGATTCAGAATTGGCCGCTTGACAGCTAAGCGCGTACGAGAGCGGAGAGATTCGTTCATTTACAACCGTCGCAAAAGATAGACGTCCTGCACGTTTCCTTCGTGTTAACTGTGATTTGCCTAGTCAGCTTACTATACATATAGTTAAATAAGTATTTATCTAATAATAGGAGTTTACTGTGTGATTTCCGGACACGAAGATTATCCCGACAACCAAACTGTTTCTAATAATTAACCTAGCCTCTCTTATGAAAAAAAATCCTCAATTTTGGGTGTTAACATTCAAAAAACTCTTAAAGTTGTTCAAATTAATTGGTGAAATTAATTGGTTCCTCAAGGTCATCCCAAGGTCAAATTTATAGCATTAGTAAATAGATTCTTTGAAGCTCTACAACTTTTATTTGAAACATTTTGCTCCAGAATGTTGTGTTTACGGAAAAATCGGGTGATCCGGGTGGTCTGAAACATCCGGTACATCGAAAAAACATTCAACTTGGATTTCGGGTCATCAATTGAAGATTACATCCAAATGAGGGTTAACGTTCAACGAAAACCCTCAAAATAACACCCAAGAAAACTCTCAAAATAACACCCAAATAAAACCCTGAAAAGGAAACCCTAAAATTAAATGCACCCACATTTTGCAATAGACGGCAATATACACAAATGAAAGCATATGTTCGTGAAATCTTAGTTTATTTTTTGTTTTCACGTAAGAACTTAAAAATAAGCCATTGGTCAAATAAATAAATAGGCTAAATATACTTTCATTTAATTGTATCATATTCATTTTGATGTTCGTTTTCAGTGTAATTGTAGAGTTAACCATCAAATGTAATACTCGAATGAAGATATATATACACTCATTGCGCAAATAGTAAACATTAGGTATTAAATACATATGTTTAATGTTCTACTTAGAAACTACGACATTAAACATATATGTTATGTATTTAATACCTAACGTTTTTATTATTTGCATAGTGAGTATATATATATCTTTATTTGAGTATTACATTCAGTTGATGGAACACCATCAAAATGTGTAACGGTCAAATGAAAGTATATTTAGCCTATTTAGTTATTCAATTAATACCTCATTTACAAGTTGTTAAATAAGAATACAATGAATAAACAAGGGTTTCACGAAAACATACTTTCATTTGTATATATTGTCGTCCATTGCAAACTTGAAATATTCTGAAAAATGAAGAATAAAAAACTAATTACTCAACATTATATTTTATTCAAAATATAGGTTTCTTAACCACTGACACTATTGCATCATTGACGCTCTAACCGACACATACTATTAAATATCTACATCAAACTAACACTGAATATTAATGGTCATACTTAACCGATATCCAATACTGATGCCCAATGCTTAACCACTCAATATTTAGTGTCTACACCAATAATACACCGAATATTGATGGTTACATCCAACCGACATCCAATATTGAGTGTCTACACCAAAATAATAACGAATATTGATGGTTATACCCAATTGACACTCAATATTGAGAATCTACATCAAAGTTACACCGAAAATTTGATAGTCACACCCAACCGACACTCAACATTGATACTCAACACTCAACTAACACCGAATGTTGACAGTTAACACTCAACTTTCATGGTAAACACCCAAATTTCAGTGTTTACATCCAAAATTGAGGATTCTTTTTCATAAGAGGTACTACATGATGTGACACGATATGACCAAAGCTTTTTTTTATTTTTTAATGAATGTTACATATTGTTTAAAATGTATGTTATTAAAGAGTGTACTACACAATGTGACACGATATGACACGACCAAATATTTTTCTTATTAATGAGTTTTACATATTTAAAATGTATCTTATTAAAGTGTATATTACACCATGTGACACGATATGACACGACCAAAGATTGCTTTTTTATGAACGAATTTTATTAGTTAAAATGTATGTTTTTATATATACAGGGTGGGTGATTATAAGTTGCCAACCCGAAATGTGAAGGTAGATTGGGTTAAGATAAACATAAAAGCCCCATACCGTTTAATACCGCAATAATTATCGAGTTATTAATGACAGAAATCTGAGGAATGGGAGCGCGCCGACATAGATGATTGGAGAAGCGTTGCAGCTGCTTAGGCCGCAGCGCAGCCCAGTTGATCCAGAAACTGTTGCCGGTGCACGGCGAGGGAAAAGACAATGCGCTGCTATTCGTTGTTTTATCTCGCCGGACCTACGTCTCGCCGCACGCCGCCAACAGTTGCTAGGTCGAGTGGGCCGCGCTGTGGCCTGAGTAGCTACAACGCTTCTCCAATCATCTATGTCGGCGCGCTCCCATTCCTCAGATTTCTGTCATTAATAACTCGATAATTATTGCGAATCTCGCAAAACGGTATGGGACTTTTATATTTATCTTAACCCAATCTACCTTCACATTTCGGGTTGGCAACTTATAATTAACCACCCTGTATATATTTATATAAATAAAGTTTATATATATATATACATATATATATACAGGGTGTTTGATAGCTGATCATGCAGACGAAAGTTGGAGATAGATTGGGTGTAGCCGAGAAGAAAAGTCATGTACCATAATGTCAAATTGGCAATAGTTACTGAGTTATTAATTAAAACATGTGAGCCAACGAGCGCGTAGAGAGCGGAGGGCAGCCGTAGTAAGCACATAGACATTTGATACAGGCGGAGTCAGCGAGTTGCGGTGTAGGCAAGCGCGCGCGGCGAGGGGCAACGTAAGCGACAAGAGGCGATCGCGCGCGACGAGGAGCGAGCGAGCGAGCTTTTTCTTTATAGCTTTTTCCTTATACGAGGGTGGTCCGATAAGTACTTAGCCTACAAAAGAAAAACGAAAATTTTGGAAAAGTGGCGATTTATTTCTCAACATAGTCTCCTTTTAGCTCGATACACTTGACCCAGCGATGCTCCAACTTCTTTAACCCGTCTGAAAAATACGTTTTCTCGAGGTCTGCAAAGTAGGCCTCCGTGGCGGCGATGACCTCCTCACTCGACTCAAATTTCTGCCCTTTTGCCCTGTGACTTTTTCAAGTTTGGAAACAAAAAGAAGTCGCACGGGGCCAAATCTGGAGAATACGGTGGATAGGGCAGCAGTTCGTAGCCCAATTCGACCAATTTGACCGTGGTGAGGGCGGAGGTGTGAGCCGGTGCGTTGTCATGGTGGAAGAGCACTTTTTTCTTCGCCAAATGGGGCTGTTTTTTCTGCAATTCGGCGTCGAATCGGCCCAATAATTCGGCATAGTACAGCCCTGTGACCGTTTTGCCCTTCTCCAGGTAGTCGATGTAGATCACACCTTGTGAATCCCAGAAAACGGTGGCCATCACCTTTCCGGCCGATAGGACAGTCTTCGCCTTCTTCGGAGCACGTTCGCCGGGTGAAGTCCACTGTTTCGACTATTCCTTGGTCTCTGGTGTGTACCAGTGGATCCATGTTTCGTCGACGGTCACGAAACGACGCAGAAACTCCTTCGGATTGCGCTTAAACAGCGTCAAACACTGCTCTAAAGTGGTCTCACGGTTGCGCTTGTTGTCCGGAGTGAGCAAACACGGCACCCATCGCGCCGACAGCTTCTTCATGCCCAAAATTTCATGCAGGATATGACCCACGCGGTCTTTTGAGATGCCTACTGTCTCAGCTATCTCGCGCACCTTCAATCGGCGGTCTGCCAATACGAGATCGTGGATTTTTGTCATGTTATCCTCCATGGTAGCCGTTTTCGGGGCACCTGGGCGTGGCTCATCAAAAACCGACGTGCGACCACGTTGAAACTCGTTAAACCAATTTTTGACGGTCGCCATCGAAGGAGAAGAGTCACCGTACACAGCATCCAAGCGCTCTTTGATTTCGCTGCGCGATTTCCCTTCCAAAAACAAGAATCGAATTACCGACCGATATTGCTCTTTTTCCATTTTTCTAAAATCCGCGGACACGCCCGCTTCCACACGCGGTCAAAACAAAACTACGAGTCCGATTCGGCTGAAATTTCGACAGTAGCCGTCTACGAGAATGTACTATACGATAGTAAATTTCTCTTGCGATAGTGGCGCCATCGGGCGGTGAGGCTAAGTACTTATCGGACCGCCCTCGTAGCTCGCTCGCTCCTTGTCGTTCGCGCTCGCTCGCTCTTCGTCGCGCGCGTTCGCCTCTTGTTTACGTTGCCCCTCGCCGCGCGCGCTCGCCTACACCGCAACTCGCTGACTCCGCCTATATCAAATGTCTACGTGCTTACTGCGGCCGCCCTCCGCTCTCTGCGCGCCCGTTGGCTCACATGTTTTAATTCATAACTCGGTAACTATTGCCAATTTGACATTATGGTACATGACTTTTCTCCTCGGCTACACCCAATCGATCTCCAACTTTCGTCTGCATGATCAGCTATCAAATACCCTATATATATATATATATATAGGGTATATATATATATATATATATATATATACCCTATATATATATATATATATATATATATACAGAACAGTAAGTATATATATATATATATATATATATATATATACTTACTGTTCTGTTTTATAAGAAATTTTATGCTCGATTTCTGCTAGAACTGCAATAACAGATTCTTTTGATAATCTAAATCGTGCATGAAAATCGACATTATCAAATTCTTCCAAATATGATGGTCGTCTTATTCTTATATTTCTTGTCCGTCGATAAATTAAGTTTTCAAAATTTTCATCATCAAATGAAGATAATATGTATTCTAAAGCCATATGTCTTTGACGTTCAAAATATTTGTCAACTGAACTCCAAAAGCGGGATAGTCGTAAATTTGTTTCTCAAATTAATGGTGCTGCAGTGTTAAACTTCGTTTAAATTCATTAAACGCTCAAAGTTTTGGGTTTAACTTTAACTGTGAGAAATCAATGTTAACCATGGTTTAAGGCAGTTGTGGAACGCAATTTTTCGTCTAAACTAGGGTCAACAAATTAAACTTCGTTTACAGTAAATTGTGGAACCGGGCTTTAGTAACTACCGTAATTAGTGTAGTCTCGAATCCGATTAGAGTATATTTTTAGATCTAAAAGAATATACCAATTGAATCAAAGAATTCACTAACTACGGTTGTTACTAATCCGGATTAACTTTGCCGTGTAAACATAGTTTATATCTATGGCTCAAACTATTACCGGTATGCGGCGAGGGGAAGGACAATGCGTCGCTATTCGTTGTTTTATTTCGCCGCAATTACGCTCATCGCACGCCACCAACAGTTGCTAGTTCGACTAGGCCGCGTTGTAAGGCAAGAGGCTACGACGCTTCAATCATCCATCTCATCACGCGTTCATCAGATTTCTGTAATTAATAACTCAATAATTATTGCGAATCTCGCAAAACAGTATGGGACTTTTATATTTGTTTTAACCCAATCTACCTTCGAACATCGGTGTGGCAGCTAATTACCGGACACCTCGTATACCGAAGATGAAATGACGTGTTTTAATAGAGCAATTCAATATTAAAGTATGATCATGATTATATCCTTTTTAGAATATTAGAAATATTTGAAATAATTTTTTTTAATGAGACTTAAAAATTATAGACTTTCATTAATTAAAATGATTCATCACGACATATAACCAAATGTCAATTAAAAAATGAATACTTTATAATATTAGGGAATGAATCAAATATGTAATTTGTACAATAATTTATTGTATTTTCTTCTGGTGTTATTTTTAGTCTACATCGATAACATATCACTCATATCGTCAATACTGCCATATATTTTCCTTATTCTTCTGTCTATACTTGTTCACACACGAGATCATTGGTCGTGTCATACTTTTCGAACATGCATACATATGCGTCTGAAGAAACGATTGTTATTTTTTGCGTCACGCAAGTATAAAGTCTCGACTGTGTTTGATATAAAAAATCTTACATCCGGGCTATATTTGACCGTTAACAAAAATAGAGCCCCAATTTTTCAGCTACCGATACAATGGCTCTTATTACCATGTTGAGATAAATCTCGCGTGTTAAAATTCCATCATGCCCAGCGTTAATATGTTCGTTGAAATTGTGTTTTGTGTACGAATGCAGCAATATTTCTAAGGCATTCTTCATTTCGTAAGTTTTAAAAGATATTGTTCGATTTATCCGTCGTTAACGAGGTCTAATCTGCAACAATATGGAACATATATTAGTGAAAATTCGATTGAAAGCACCCATTCTTCGTTGTAGCCATCGCATGCTGCAGAACACTATCTTATAAAATCGATCATATAGCTGCTTTACTTTTTTTGTTATGTCATCATAGCCGCTTAACAAATGCAATAATGTACAATTAAGCATACAAACAGCATTACATTATTCAGCTTACCGAAACAAACAGCTCGTTGTTGTTGTTTCGGTCAAATTTACATAGTGTTTAATAAGACAGAATAGGAAACAAAGAAAAACAAAATAGAATAAGAAACAAAAGATTTCTACATGAGATAATTTATAACGAAAGAGCAACATTACTGCGAAATTATTAATATGATATAACAATCAAATTTATTTTTCGTTTAAACATAGGATGTATCTCGCGATATTTCACTATATATTTGTTGACATATAGATTATAATTTCGTATGTACATTCACAAATACATCTTTGTGCACTTTTTCACAACGATTCATAATGTTACGTTTATGTACTTTTGTTTGTTCTTGCCAATAAATTAAAACACTAAATTATAAGAAACAATTTCTAATTTAATAACTTTAAACTTCAACGCAAGGATATCCGAAATATCTCGAATTGAAGCTTAATAGTACTTATGTAAAATCGTTTATATCGATAGTGTGTAAAAGCCTCAGAATGACGTATAATTTAAAATCTTTCAGTCCTCATGCATTCCTACAAGATTTAATTTACTAATTATGCAAACCATTAAACAAATTATCATAACGATTTAAATTGTGATCCATATGGGAGTTTTTTCTTTTTAATAAAATCAACGTTAAGGCTAGTCCTTCGCTACGGAATTCTTAGTTGATGACATCAGAAGCTTAAACACATATGCTCAAAATTCTTGCATGGCATTTCTAAATAAACAGATACTTGTTCGAAAGAATGTTTCATGCCGCTAGAACATATTTGTAAAACGCTTTGAATATTATAATATGGTTCTCCTTTAAAAGACAATAAATAGCTGTAAAAAGACAATAATATGTGACAATAATAAATGGCCATAATATGAAATTGGTTATATAGAATGATTTCGCATGCGCACGACTAAGCTTCATATTATAGTTATTTTATGATTGTTGATTGATTATCAAGAGAGAAGCATAATATTTGGAGCATTTTGTAAGTATTTTTACTTTTGCTCTAGCAATTTAAAGTAATTTTTAATTTATAAATATTCTTTTATTTAGAAATAACATGTTTTATTTAGAAATAGCAAGAATTTTCAGTACATTTCAGTACATTTTCACATCTAAAAATGAACTATGGTAGTGATATCAAAATATCATTATTCAGTATGGCCGCAGCGAGTATCTCTAAATACTTTGCAATTCAGTCATCGCAGTTTCACTTACAAGAGAACTACACGAAATGTAAATCATCGATTTGGCTGAATTTTTGAAAGTAGGTCAAAAATTGAAAAATATTTGACTCATGTTTTGCCGGTTGCTCAAACATTCGATAGTTTTAAAGTTGTTTAATAATAAAGTTTAAGCAGTTTGTACAGTGTGGGTAGTAGAGCGTACACAACCGAGTGTTGGTTGTGGTGGTGGGGCAGTCACCTGCCTGATGTGCTAGCA
The DNA here is from genome assembly GCF_003227715.2 of Harpegnathos saltator. NCBI lineage: Eukaryota > Metazoa > Arthropoda > Insecta > Hymenoptera > Formicidae > Harpegnathos > Harpegnathos saltator. The sequence goes on along the minus strand of NW_020230561.1, from coordinate 62,999 downwards.
ATTTGAGTTCGATTCTAGCCGCTATGAGATATTTTTTTCTTTTTTGCTTTATATTGTTTTAAATTTAACCTTTAGAGAACTGGGATAGCTCCTGTAACAGCCACTAACGAACTCGAAAACTCTATGTGACGTGTGGTTACATACATACAGGGTGTCCAATTTTAAAGTTTACTGTGCTATATTTCGCAAACCGATGATTTTATTGAAAAATGATTCAAACAAACAAAAGTTGTAGGATTCAAACAAAAGTTGTAGAATTCAGAGCGGGACATCTGACGATGACTTTGGCTTGACTTTAGATTGTCGTTTGAAGGTCACATAAAGGTCAACTTTAAAATCCTAAATGGAACCCCCATTTTTTATTGCATATTCTTGTAGCCCTTGTCGAGACGTTTTCAAAACATTACCTACTTTTGTCTTTTGTGTAAACCATTCCCAAGATATGAAGCTTCAAAGTTGACATACCGGTAACTTTCTTTTATAAACCTAAAACTTACAGATTACATGAACATATCTTTGATAACATATATATGCATATTTACCAATTATATTATATATTTTATAAATTATATTTTTTATATTTTATTTTATATTAAATACGAAAAAATGACATATTTGTAGACTTCAATGAGATAAATTATATTATATACTTTTTATATTTTATTTTATATTAAATACGAAAAAATAACACATTTATAGACTTCAATGAGATATGTATGTATATATTTTTAATAAATATATTTTAAATTAAAATTACATTTTCTATATACGCTCTTTCGACATTTACATTAATATTAAATTTCAGATGCATAAAAAAATTTAAAAAGAAAAATAAAAATATATAAAAAGAGACTTGTATATATGAGATTTGTACGATAGCATGTACATATGTAATAAATATATTTCAAATTAAAAATACATTTTCTATATATTTTTCCGTATTGTTGTATACTTACATTAATATTAAATTTAGAGCAATATAAAGAAAAAAAAGGAAAAAATAAAGAGAAATATCTCATAGCAACTAAAATCGATCTCCAATTATTAGTACACTGAGCAGATGACTACTTCACCTTCACAGTCAGTGCTCACTTGTGTATGCTTCATTACCCATACTATACAAATTGCTTTAAATTGCTAAACTTAATTATTGAATAACTCTAAAACTATTGAGCAAACGAAAAAACATAGATCAAATAATTTTTCAATTTTTGACCTACCTACAAAAATTCAGCCAAATCGATGATTAATCCTCCTGCAGTTCCCTTGTTCCCCAAAGTTGCAGTTCTCCAAAGAAAAAAATTATTTACTTGTTCTTCTTAACAATAAACGAATCTTGAAAATTATTTATATGTAGAACATATTAATATTAAAATTTAATAATTTTCTATAGATTATAATAATCATCAAAGCGGAGTTATTTTAATAAAAAAAGCTTTTGCATTATTTTTATCATAGAAAATTACACTCCATGTGCATATAATTCCATTGTATTTCAATTTTATGACTATAATTCTATAACGTTTATTTTTATATCATCACGAAGCTATTTTTTTCTCTTCACACGCGCACTATATATAATATCCAAGCCATATTTAACATTCATATAAATGTAGGATAAATCAAACTAACAAGGAGATGGCAAGATATGTAAAATCGGTAAATAAATGAGTCATATTTCATTCGAATGGGAGAGTTACATAAAACCCCTAAGTACCCCCTGAGTACATAAAAACCCTAAAAAGGTTTGCGTGCATGGGCCTTCGTTTGCGAGAAATTTGCAATTAAAAAAGCAGCTACATGTTAAGTATAGTAACTTGGAATCAATAAGCGTGAAGCGCAGTAGCTGCGGAAGCTAAAGCGCGCGCTAGTATCTTGTCATCTACGTCCGAGGAGTGTTCAAGTCCTCGCAGTGCCAACTTCTTTTTATAATATTATGTATTATATATATTTATATTATTTATTATAAAATTCAATTATTTATTATAAAATTGAATTTTATAATAAATAATTAAAACGTTTATTCTTGTTATTTCTTATATAATAAGACAGATATTATTGTATATGTGTGCATTATATTTTTGTCCTATAAAAAATAATAAAAATATTAAAAATATTATTGAAATATTATAAAATATAATAATACATATTATAAAAAAAAGTTGGCACTGCGAGAACTCGAACACTCCTCGGACGTAGATGATAAGATACTAGCGCGCGTTTTAGCTTCCGCAGCTACTGCGCTTCACACTTATTGATTCCAAGTTACTACACTTAACATGTAGCTGCTTTTTTAATTGCAAATTTCTCGCAAACGAAGGCCCATGCACGCAAACCCTTTTAGGATTTTTATGTACTCAACTCTTCCATTCGAATGAAATATGATTTATTCAAGTATCGATTTTACATGTCTTGTATCTTCTTCTTGTACCATCTTCTTGTAAGCAATAGAAGCAGCTAAATTAGAATACCATTTTGTGAACAATTATGTGCAATTTTGAATTATTAACGAAGGTATATTAACATATTAATATGCACAATGTAACAGAAAATTCTGTCGGCGCGATTGCATAAAAGTATTTGACCGCGCAATTATTTCCTAGCAGCAATTAGTATCGGATGTTATGACTATCGTTTATGTGCCATTTACGTTTTTTCTCAGTCTTTCATTGTCATCTAATATTGATCATTGCTAAAAAAACAAAGCTAAGCCTTTTTCATGCAATTGTACTGACAGAATCCTATCCGTTATGTACACTGGTTCATCAATTTTCTTTCATTAATAATTCAAAATTTTACGTAGTTATTTGCAAAATGACAGTGAAATAACGGTTCTATTATTCAATTTGATGTATTTTACATGCACACAAATGTTAATACGATTTGTGTTTGACATACTGTGTGTGTATGTGTGTGTGTGTATATATGTATGTGTGTGTGTGTAACTGTAATTTATTTTAGAAATAGATCTATATGACCAAAATTCATATTCAAAATTCATACGCAGTACAAATAATGTGATCGTACATAATCAAATAACAGTTATTAGTATAAATCTTGAGCGTCCAAAACAATTTTTTTACAAACATGTGCAGAATTCTATATATGTTTGAAGATTATATATGTGTATGTACATGTATGTGTGTATATATGTATGTATATGTATATGTATATATGTATATGTGTGTGTATATATACATGTATATGTGCGTGTATGTGTGTGTGTGTGTGTGTGTGTGTGTGTGTGTGTGTGTGTGTGAATATAATATTGTAAAATCATGATATCGAGAGTATAATTAAACGTAGTTTAAAATTTTCGAAACTGCTGTAGTTTATACTGCATAATAGTCTATATAATACTATTATGTTTATATTTATTAAAAAAAAAAAAAAAAAATGAAACTTAGCAAATAGTACATAAATTTATACATATGTGCATGTACCAATTCTAATTATTCATGAATAATTATAATTATTATTTGTAAAATTATTCTTTTTTCGTTAGCGTCATACATTACTTTAGTTGCTGAATTACTTATATACAAAGTATTAAAAAAAGGTCCCAGATTTACAGAATATATAGTATTCATTATATTGGATAAAAAATGCTTAGTAAATATAGCAAATATAGATCGAAAAATACACTTTTTCAGAGTTATAGACATTTTTAATTTTGGTAATGTATGTTATTCGTATAGTTTAATTGATTATGCGCGGTAAATAAACAAACGAATATTATATCATATTATTACTTTGATGCTTATGAAAGATGGAGCTCCACTCCAATTTATATTAATTGACGGATAGTATTTAAATAGGAAATATGCCGAAAGATGGATTGGATAGAGTAGACAGATTGCATGATCTTCTCGATCTCCCGACTTAAATCCGTTGGATTTTTTTCATGGATATATGAAAAACTGTTTATTTACATCCATAAATAATATACAGGGTGTCTACAAAATACCGGACCCCCCGGATAACTTTGCAGGATCAAATTTTCATGAAAAACTTTAAATACAAAAGTTGTAGGAAATCGAGTAATGGACTTGATGGTGACCTTGAATTTGACTTTGGCCATGACTTTCAAGGTCATTTGTCATTTTATTATACTATTTTTTTCTACCAATTAATTTGAACAACTTTTGTCGAAAACATTTTTTTATTTGCCTAATATTTTTTGAAATATTTAAGGAAAACTTGATAATTTTTTCAATATTTAACTTACGATATCTCGCTAACAATATATCGGGAGAAAAAATGGTACTAGACTTTCTTGCTTTATTTAGTCTCAAGAATATATTGTTATAATAGTGCCCTGACTTTTGTGAACTTACTGACTTTTGGAAATTTCAAAATCACCAAATTAACAAAAATCGCGGCACTATTGTAACAATATATTCTTGAGATTAAATAAAGCAAGAAAGTCTAGTACCACTTTTTCTTCCGACAAATAGTTAGCGAGATATCGTAAGTTAAATATTGAAAAAGTTAATATCTCAAAAATATCTAAAAAAATATTAGACAAATAAAAAAATGTTTTCGACAAAAGTTGTTCAAATTAATTGGTAGAAAAAAAACAGTGTAATAAAAAATAGAGGTTCCCATTTAAGTTTTTCAAGTTGACCTCCAAATGACTTTGAATGTCATGGCCAAAGTCAAATTCAAGGTCACCATCAAGTCCATTACTCGATTTCCTACAACTTTTGTATTTAAAGTTTTTCATGAAAATTTGATCCTGCAAAGTTATCCGGGGGGTCCGGTATTTTTGAGACAGGGTGTATAAGAATTATACATCAGTAAATTCAAGATGCAGTTGACCAAATTCGAAAATCAGAAATTTTTGAAAGAGTGCCATTTTTTAATTCGAATATTTTAAGCGTAGAAATGAAAGGAGAGTACGTATACAGAACACTTATTAGAAACTAAGTAATAATAAAATAATATGATAAAGATATTCGTTTATTTACCGCGTATGATCAATGGAAGCACACAAATAACTTACGTTATTAAAATCGGAAAATTTTAACATTATTGATTTTTCAACTTATTTTTACACAGCACTTTTTACACAATATAATGAATACTATTTATTCTGTAAGTCCAGAACCTTTTTTTGAACTCTCTGCATACATGCGTGTATACACATATGTACACACCCACACACACACACACACGCACACGCACGCACGCACGTACGCACACGGACACGCACGCACGCACGCACACAGGGAGAACACCTAAAATAGGTCACCTGAATAACTTGTATGCTATGCATTGTATGAAAAATAGTTATGTATAAAAATTGTATGGTTTTGAGGGAGTCGATAGATAGCATATGCATTTTTTTTGTAACTGTAGGCATTTCGGAGACTTGAAGATCAACTTTTACTTTTTTATACGAAACTGCTCTAATTTTTTTATATAGATTCCTTGTAACATTTTGTGTAAAAAGTTATAGAGATAATATGGTCACAAATTAAATGGAGATATTTTATATCTTAATCTGATATTAACTTTTTACATAGAATGTTATGAGGAATCTATTTACCTAAAATAATTAAAGTAGTTCTATATAAAAAAAAAATATTCCTAATGGTATTCCTCAAGAGGAAAAAAAGTTAATTTTCAAATTTCCCAAACACCTCCATTTATAAAAAAAATACATATATTATTTAATAACCCCCCTCTTCCAAAACCATGCAATTTTTGTATATAATAATTTTTCACACATCGCATAATTTGTAAATTATTCAAGTAGCCTGTTTTAAATGCCCTGTATATATATATATATATATATATGTATGTATGTATGTATGTATATATGTATGTATGAATGTGTGTATGTACATGTATGTATACAATATATATTGATATTGAAAGTATCTCTTTCGCGTTTCGCGCGCACATGTGCGGGCATCGACACACATACACTCACAATACTTTTAGCGTTAATGTTATATTTTACGCCTTGTAACATTTTGCGATCCATGGTCCACGTGTTGAGCCATATCCTCATTGGTTCCAATATATCGATAACATAATACATAGTCACGCATTTGCTGCTATTTTCCTGGTTACATAATGTTTTCGGTTATATTTTTTACATTAAGATGTGCAAAATTAAATATGTACTTATATAATACATTCATAAAGTCAACGTTGTTAAACCGCAACGGTACAATTTTGTTAGTAGACTGCGATATCGAAATAAGCACAACGACATCATGCCGTGGACGAAGCATAACGTTGAAACAGGCGCAACGGAGTCACTTCGTCGATGGACCGCAAAGTGTTAAGGCTTCTAAGTGCTTGCCGCAACTATATTAGATAGTGATGTCAAAGGCGAGAAATGATATTAAAAATTCTTATGTACTATTTTCAAATAAAAAAATATTTATATAAAAAATTAGTTGAAGTCGCTAGAGCATATTTGTAAAATGCTACGTATTTTACACTTATCCCTTCATAATTAGTCACAACCATAAAATGACTATAATATGAAGTTTAGAGTCATATGCATGTGCAATCATTCCATATGACCAATTTTATGTTATAGTCATTCTACGGCTGTTTATTAACTTTTAAAAGAGAAGCATAGTATTTGGAGCATTTTACAAATATATTCTAGCGACATAAAACATTCTTTCATACGTATCATTCTTTCATAAGTACCTATTTACTTGGAAATAGCACGCAAGAATTTTGAGCATGCGTTAGCTTTTGATGTCATCAACCAAGAATTCCGCGACGAAAGACCAGGGCCTTAATTGCATTAATATATTTGCTATCTTACAATAGTATTTTTTTTTGCATATTATGCATATATATTGATATTTGATAACTTAAATCGAGCTTGCGGTCGGATGTTTCTCAGTCAATTTTACTTATTGCTATCCCTATTCCTCTCATTTGTAGCACCCAGGCTGCGCATAGTAAAATGTTTGTGCTGAAGAATGATATTTGCTCAGTTATATTCGAGACAATATAGCTGAAAATCATACAGGGCTTTGATGCATATTAACTCGCGCGCTGTGTTTACTATTGTTTATGTGTTTACTATTTAAGAAATTATTATTGTTATTATCGTTGTTATTGTTGTTGTTATTAATATATTATAAAGTTAATAAAATTAATATATTATAAAATTAAAAAGTAACACTATAATAGAGCATATATTAATTTTGTGTGTATATATAATTCAAAGTCTATTAATATAAGTTTATTATATAATAATATAATAAATTTATATACAAATTTTCAAATATGTACACAGACATACACAAAATAAATATACATGTCCCATTTTAATATTACTTTTAACTTATAACATCCTAATAATGATCATAATAACAACTTTGTAAACAGTAAACATTTAATGTGCGAGGTAATATACATCAAAGATTCATATGATTTTTAGTAAATTATCCTTAAGTGTCTTACGTCTCTCCGAATAGCCTAGATGCTACAAAATAGAAATGGCAATAAAAAATCAGCCAAAAAATATAACTCTGCCACAAGTCTGACTTAAATAAAAAGCTATCGCAGCATAATTGGTACATTTTAAAAGGATTAATAATATTCGTGATATTTATATGTGAATTTTCAATATGAATTCTGTTTTGTATTTGAATATTTATCGAAGTTACATTATGCTGGTGTATATTATTCAGCAAATACTTTATTATTTATATAAACTTTGCAAGCCCAGCTTACCTTCGTCAAATGCACTTTTAGGTTTGTTTTATCTATATACGAAATTGTTGCTTATATCCATAGTGGTACAAGTGAGTCAATAAATTATTAATAAAAAAGATTATAAAACCTGTATTCCATCTATTCAATTTCCATCTATCTTCCAAACGGCGATTTTTCTTTCGTTTTAAAAAGGACAATTGATATACATTGTTTTAAATCGGTGTCACTTATTGCTTGATATATTTGAAGTGCGGCAACATTTAGTTTTTTCAAATATATATTGGAAGGAAAGATAATACTTTCCGCTATTATTGGACTCGTATTAGCAACTATTACACGACTGGGACAAACAATTAATTCGTAAGTATAATTATACGATAAAATAGATATATTAAACACGTATAACATGACACTAAATTGTAAATGGTAGATGGGATAATTTGGAAACAGGCTGTACTTCATAAAAAATCGGGCTTTCTCATAAATGGTAACTATCATTATTTTTATATTCCGCGAACAAAACTAGTATTATTTAATTATTCTGTGTACTTACTTTTTAAGATCAATAACACACGGATTAATTATAAATTGTAATATGGTTTGCAACAAATAACTTTCTTTTATAGCATTTATCGCATACTTCCTTTAGAGATAACTGAAGTGCTGCACGAACGCGAACAAAAATAAAGTTACTACATTACAATAATTATAAATTAATCACGTTGATATAACTTATCTTTTTGTTTTCACGTTAGTTAGGCGTATAAATTAAGAATTTAAGCGGAGTCTACAATAGAAGTCGCAAAGTCCTAAGTCATAAGAAAATTAACCAATCGCAGTCGATTATTCTCTTTACAACCGAATAATCGAACCGTAATTGAACAATTTTTGTACGACTTTACGATTTCTATTGTACATCTCGCTTTAATATTTGTATCAATTGTACATAAGTCGTATGAAGCGGTCTGTTAATTCGTTCTCGTGCTCTGTTCATTTACCTATTTATATTATTGCCCATCTTCGTTAATGCTATGTATGACATGTTCAAGCATCTTTATCCATTGTAAAATTATCTATATACTGTACTGTGCAATTGCACAATTTCTATCATACAAGCAACAAATTATTAATTAGTACTTATAAATCATATATTATAACTGCCAATACGAGTCTGTGAATTGTTCAGTCGCATATTTTGCTGAATGCGTGCGCGTGTGTATGTTATACATATATGTATATGCGTGTGTGTACACACACACACACACACATATATACATATACACAACACGTTTCTTTTAATCTGTAAATATATTCAAGCTAGCGAACTTGATAGCCTAGAGAGTTATGCGTGTCTTCCGCGGTCGTATTTATCTTTTTCTTTTCTTTTTTACATATGCGCACGGCAAAGTATGAGGTGCAATTCTGTATGCTGTGTGTGTGTGTGTGTGTGTGTGTGTGCGCGCGTGTGCATATGTGTAACAAGTCTGAATGTGTGAGCTGCGTGGACGGCGCTACATACATCATTCTTCGGTCAGTCAACCACTGACAGATTAGTAGTTGACTATCGTCAGTATTACTCGGACACCCGGCTATTCTGCTGGGAGCTTTTATTGTGCCTCGCTCACGTCAATATATACCGTTGTATTATCTATAAGAAATAAACAGGGCGATAAATCGAATATCAAATTTTTAAGAGGTGGTTTTTTATTTTAATATTACAACATTCAAATCCTTTGAGCATACCTGCATACAGATGTGCTAGAGTTTATCTTGGAATAGGAAGAGATTGTTCGTAGCAGCTACAGCCACCACATTTTCAGATGGATGCCATGCGGTATGAAGTATTTTCTTATTAAAGTCCAAACAGTCGACACTGATTTCATCCTTCTTGCGTTTACCACCGGTGCATACCTTTTACATGGAATCATAAGTCTTCATCCTGAGTCCAAATCCAACATAGTGAAATAAGACAGAATTTTATATTAAATATGCTAACCTTTCTTGGTTTAAGGAGTGTTTTTGGTTTGGCAATGTCACGTGCTGCCTCCAAAGTAAGATCGCGTTTGGTTGTACGATCAAATACTCTAAAGAAATTGTTGTATGAGCCCGTCATAATAGCAGAATCGTTACCACTCCAACAACATTCAAACTTATCGAAAATGCAGTCATTTTCATATAATGAACATAACTTTGATCTTAAATATTCATGTACCTGTTGCAAAAAAATTATACTGATGAATATATAGTATAGATGTGAATATAGATGATAGATTTTTATAAGAGCGTTTTTTTTTAAAGAAGTATATATATATATATGTCTGTATATATATGTATACATACATACATACATACATGTATATATATATATACTATAAAGACAAAATTATTATAAAAAAAGCGTGATTAATAAATTTAATTCTGCAAGGAAAGAAACTATTGTCTCTTCTGGATTGCAGACTTACAGGATAACATTCAATTGGCTTTGTCTCCATTTGTAAATCCCACACTTTTACACTGAGGTAGTCTCTACTAATCATGTATCTCCCAGAATTACTGAGTTTTACATCACTTATGCTTGAAATAATTTCTGAGAAAAAACTCCTATTAGTCGGATCTTCAGGTTCTTCGAAGAGTTTACTATGCTGATCGCAAAGAGCGGCAGATCTCATATCGCAAAGTCTAATAGTTCCTTTGCTACTACTATATACCAATACATTGCATTCTGCTGGATGAAATTCTGCTGCAGTTATGACTTCTGTTAATTCCTCCATATTAGTTGGCTTAATGTCTACTATATCTGTATGTTGCGGTTAGGAAAATTACATTTTTAAATAAAATATATTGATATCTTATCCTGTAACAAATTAGATTGTAATATCAGTACATATCAAAAAAGGATACTAAAACTCTGGTCTGTTATCTCAAGGTGCCAAAGATTAATTCTAAGATCATCAGCACTGAGGTATGTCTCTTGATCACTGTTGACACTTATACTGTTTATGTGATAGGTGTGCGCATTGGCAAATATTCTCCTTGGTGATGCCTCTACCATCAACTCCATTGGTTTTATGGTTGGCACCTGTATATTAAACACCTTATTTTATTTTATAATTATAACTACTTTATAATTACTTTATAATTATAAGTATATTATGATCAATATTTTATGTAATGATCAATAATTGAGATTCATCTCATAACATATCCAATAATAATATGTGAAAAATATTAATTATATACAAAATTATTACCTTTATTTATTTCTTCATCATAAATATATGAATTTACGTTAATACAATTAACTCAGAATACTTACCCTCAAGGCAGTGATGCAGGCAGGATCACGGATCGTACCATTTTCTTCTTTTGTATTATATCCTTCTACTCTTTTATCTCTCTCACTAACTTTCCACAATTTGATTGTTTTATCGTTCGTGGAGAGTAAAAAGTGGGCAGGATTTTTTCTTTTTAGCCATCTAATTTTGTTAATTTTTTCTTCTATTTCTAGTGATTTTAGATAATCGAACTCTGGCTCATGGCTCTGGAAGGTGCTGTACACATTGTATTCACCTCTCCGTGGTATACTATTTTTACTCTGTATAAATAATCGTTTCTTTTATAGTTTATTCTAATAATGGCTATTTTTAAAATATTTTTAAAACATCTAACAATAACTGATTCAGTTAAAAATATTCGATTATAACGCTCGATAGTTTATTTTGTAGAAAAGTCTAATCACTTTGTCACTATGTATATGTGTGCGCATATGTGTACATGTGTGCATATGCGTCATTAACATCTATGTGACATTTGGATTGGTTGGATATAATATATCTTTTAAACAAACAATCTAACAATGTCTATGATAAATATATAATGTTTTATAAATTCTTCTAGAATATTAATTCATCTGTGGAGTTAATTACAATGAGTTACTTACAATGGGGTCTCTCTGAAAAATAACAACACGTCCACCTTTGTCTCCTGTTGCAAGAAGATCACCATCATGATTGAATTCAACACATGAAATTATATCAGCTGCAAAAAAATGCAACAATTGAATATTAATACAGATTTCTCATAATATATGCACAATTTGAACTTACAATTTGAACTTACAATTATGTATGTGTATGTTAATTAGTAAGAGAGCAAAAATTTGAGTTTACAAATTAAAATAAATTTTGGATCTTAAAATATATCTAGTCCTGACTTACTAGTTTATTTTATTTTGGTATGTGCAAACTGATAAGACAAAAACAAGCAACTTCCTTTTAAGCTAAGTTAATACAAATCAAACTTACCTTCTGTAACATCTTCTTCTAAGGTACCCTTCACTTGAGAAAAACACCATTGTATGTCACCATTGCCTATAACACAACATTAAGAATCTTTAGAGAGAAAAAAACAACATTTCTCCCTTTCTGTTAATTCGTCTCAGATATTAATATGTTCGGAGAGTATTATAGAGTACTTTGTAGTAAAAAATAAAAAAAATTGTTCTAAAGCTTTTAGTGTCAGTTCATTCTATCGTTGGCATTCGCAATATCGGTCGGCAGGTAGAATTGGTTTGTATTTTATATATATCTCAAAACATTAGTAAACAATGGTTTTAGCAACTAGTAACTTCTATGGCTAGTAACATATTATAAAGGAAATTACAATTAAAAGGCAAATAGTAAACAAAAATAGAATAAATCTTATATGATTAATTGCACCCACACACATACAAAATTCCAACTTTTTGTTTTGTAACCTATGAAGCCCTAAACACAGTGCCAGGCAACAGGTAATAAGAATAAAAATAGACCAATCACAATAGATTATTCTTGTAATAGTCGATTGTGATTGGTCTATTTTTATTCTTATTGCCTGTTGCCTGGCATTGTATTTAGGACTTAATCATTCTAAGGATAGAGAAATTATAAGTAGAGTTGTGTACTTGTACACAAATGGCATAATCTAGAGAATGTATATGTTTCATATACATAGAAAATTTGTTCAGATCATTTAGATGAGCAATACAGAAGAAAATGCAATTTACTGGAGTTTGGATAGTACTAATTGAGTTAAATATTTCTGATGAATGTGTTACATGACATTTCTTGTATATATTCCAGAACACTAACTATATGGTTTCCTCTCCATGAACAATTGCAATTCAGACATGTGTTCATTATTTAGTAAAACAAGTTAGGTGAAAACTGATAAAATTCACATGTGACTAATATCGCAAATGCGACATGTTGAAGCAAGGCAGAAGGAAACGACGCAAGAAGGTAATGGTGATGGTGATGATGGTACGTACTCATAGTGGTAGGAAAGAAGCACTAAATAATCGCCGCCCTAGCACGAACCTGTACACCTGTGGCACTGGACATAACAAATGCACCCATAGTGTTTCCTGATGATGCTTTGTTAACGAAAAGGAAATGATAGCAACAACAGATTGTAGTTCGGAAAATTAATCGCAACAAGCGAAAGAGAAAAAGACGGAGTATTTTGGAATGTTATTTGAGAAACACATTGCTTGACCGAGTGATCAACGATGATATAGCGCTGAGGGAGCGAGGGAAAAAGGGCGAGCGAGGTTGAGGGTGCCCATTGTACTGGTGCATGTCGCGAGTCCTCTTTGCGGACAAACGCGTAAATTGAACGAGTGCAAGACAAACAGGAAAAAGGGAGAGGAAAAGAGAATGAGAGAAAAATGAAAGAGAGAGGTAAAAGTGAGCCTACTTGAAGTTTCGGCGTAATCCATCATGTTTCTAGGTTGCCGCCGTCGTCGCAGTTGTCGCCGTCGCCGGCGACGGATACATAGATATCTGTTTCCCCGAGCTCGGGGAGTAATCCGGGCGTAACCGACGCAATTGTAATTGAAGATTATAAGGTTGACTCTACGCGAACATTCGTTGCGGGTACACCCGCGTGTTATCTAGGTCAAGGTTCGCCTAGTCGCGGCGTCGCGAGGAAGCGAGTTGTTGGCCAACGGGAACGACGACGCGCCGTTGCCGTTGCTGTTGCCGTCGTCGTCGTCGTTGTCGTTGTCGTCGTCGTCGTCGCCGCCGTCACCGTTACCGTCGTCTCCGTCTTCGTCTCTGTCGTCGCGCGACGAATACGCGCGCGCCGGTTAATCGACAACGTCGCGGTGTCTCCGTTGGAGCACTCTACTTACCGGCCATCTCGCACACGGAGAACAATGTAACACGCAAGCGGAAGAACACGTTCGCACGCGAGCCTACTCCCGGGTGCCGAACGACGAGAGTGTACGAGCTCTTCGGGCAAAAGGATACGCGCGCGCGCGTGTGCTGACACGCCACACCGGCGACGAACAAGGGACGAGGAGAAGCGCTCGCCCGGGGAATATGCGAGATTTATGCTACTCGGTTGCTTGATTCCGGTTCTCCGTCACATATTTTCGCCGTTCTGTCGTGTCAGTAAATCGCTCAACTCTCAACAGTAAAGCTCACAGACGCATAACCGCACAACACGACTATGATGTGACGTCACAGTGCGCAACTAGCTTTTGCTACATACGAAATAACCACCATTTTGCACGCGATGCAGGTACGGTGGTGCACGAGCGTGTACGAAGATAGCCGAAAGTGCGGTGCTCATGTAACGCGCCAAATTCAAATGTATTCGATACTGAAGACATGCGTTTTTCAATCGAGATTTTACGACAGTTAACTCTCAGGTTAACTCTATGCATTCTGATTTTTATTGTCAATACTGAAAATCTATAGTATCCATAGCATGGACTATAGGTCTTCAGTATTAGCGATGAAAAGCAGAATGTACTTATAATATAATACAGTAGCTTCTAAAATATTAAATTAGTGCAAAAAGTAGGATAAATATGCACATAAGTCAACCTCCTCAAAGTTCATGACCTAGACATATGTTATTAAGGACATGTTCCTGTAAAATGTTATGCAAAAAGTTGCAACTGTCGCTTATTGTTCATTAAAAAGTTATTAACAAAAGAAATTTCGGTAATTAAGCATATTAAGGGATATCTCACCGATGATCTTCAACTTCATATATATTATCAAGGACATAGTCCTGAATAACTTACAAAAAGTTTCAGCCGGTGATCATTGTTTATTAAAAAGTTATTAACAAAAGAAGTTTTATTAATCGAGCGTAATTTTTCAACACAATGTACATTTAGCACCTAAAACCTACAGGAGGTTATTTTGAAATATAGTATATATAAACGGTGGAGGGACGTGGCCCCTCCCTACACCCATTCCCTGAGGAAATTCTATCCTAACCCAACTTATTGCATCTTCATATATTGTTCAGTGTGAGTTGTAAAAGTTTTAATCTTTTCAACACCTAACAATACAGGGTGAGGAAAAAATACTAGGACCCTGAAATATATCGGAAAATATAATTTTTATGAAAAAATGTTTTAGACAAAAGTTGTAGAGTTTCAAGTAACGCATTACATATCAGTGTGACTTTAAATAGCGTTGTCAAGGTCGTATGTACGTAGCTCGGCCCCCTACGGTGGAGAATAAGGAGCCGAGGGGTAGCATAGGCCCGCCTCCTTTTGGTGACGGCCGTTAAGGCTGCCAAGGAGGGGACCTTCGCACTGGGGTGGTCGGTCGTCAGTGTTGTGTTGTTGGTGGCCAGACTGCCCCAGTGCTTTAGGTGTTGGGGCCCCCTTTTTTTTTTTCACGCAGAGGAAATCCATCATGGATACCCCCGCCCCCTTGGGGGCGCGGGGGTTATGTCGGATTCTTACCGACTAAAACCCCTGCGGGATGTCTACCTGTCGGACCGTGAGGAGGGGAGTTAGGGGAACTGCTCCCGCGTTCCCTCCCCAACCCTCCGGCCCCAGAGCTTTTAACTAAGAGCCCCTCGCCTTCTTGTACCGCACCCCCCTTCCCCTTTCGGGGAATTAGTGGGAGGAGCGCGGTCCCCGGCGGGTAACCCCGCCGGTTGACCTTCTGGTATCTCCTAGGAGGAAGGGGACATCCACCCTTCCTTCTTATCCCCCCCCCTTCCTGAAAGATTCAGGGAGGGGGGGAAATTGCGGGGTGGGCCCGACCCCAATCGGGTTGTCCACCTCCCCTTTTCCCTTCTACCCGATCACTCGGGGAAGTGGGAGGTATCCTCTTCGCTCCCCCTCGAGTGGCGGAGCCTGGCCCGAGGTGGCCGAGGGAGGCGCCGGCCCGTGTAGGCCAGCGGCCTTTCCTCGTCCGATGCCACCTCGGGCCCGCTATTGATTCCCCCCCCCCCCTCGGGGAGCGCCGGCCCCGCCATCCTCTGCGACGGCGTTTCCCAGGCCGGCGCCTCCATTCGGCGGCCTCCTTCTGGGAGATTACCTCCTTGCAGAAGGAGGCCGCCATGTCCCACGCTCTCTCGCTCCCACACATAGCTCGCACTAGGTGCGGGAGCGAGAGCTCCCCGTCACGGCAGTCCACCGCCCTGAGCAGGACACGGCGCTGCTCATCCCATGCTGCGCAAGCAGCCAGGGTATGCAGCGCCGAGTCCTCTTGCTCAGGGCAGTGGTGGCACCGAGCGGTGGGCTCCTTCTTTATCCGGTACAGGTATCTCCCGAAGTAACCATGCCCGGTTAATACCTACACCAGGTGGAAAGACATTCCACGCCCCCTCCTGTCTGCCACTTCGGACAGACAGGGGCGCACAGCCTCGGCCGTTGCGAGACCGGACCCTCGGGGGTCGACTAGCGCGCCTTCCCACCGCTCCAGGATCCGGTCTCTGGCCTGGGTCATTAGGGCCTTCAGGCCCCTGGCCGTCAGCTCTCCCCCCTCGCGGAGCTCCTTTACTCGCCAGTAGAGGACGCGCCTCTCCTCGGCTAGGAGCTTCATAGGGGGGGGGAGCCGGCCAGGGTGGTCGCCGCCATGTATGACACTGTGCGGTACACTCGAACCTGATCATGAGAGACCTGAGGGCCTGCCTCATGAGCTGTCTGGCCACCGCAGTGACCAGCAGCTGGGGCGCCCAGATGGGCGCCCCGTACAGGGCGATCGAGAGCACCGCACCGACATACAGGCGGCGAGCCTGCCATCCTGGGCCCCCTTGGGCGCGCATCAGCCTGGCTACAGCCAGTCCGGCTTTGCGTACCCTGGGGGCCAGCTGCCTGAAATGAGGCCCAAATGACCATCGGCTGTCCAGCGTCAGGCCGAGATATTTCATCGTCGGCCCGACGCGAACGTGGACGCCATCGACTAGGACCCGAGTCTCCGGCGGCGCCCCCCGGCCGTGAAAGAACACAGCCTGAGTCTTCTGGGGTGCCACCTTGAGACCCAGGTCTCCGATGGTTCCCACCACCGATGCCACTGCCACCTCCGCACAGCAGCGGGCTTCCCCCCAGTTCTCTCCTTCGGCCACCACTAACGTGTCGTCTGCGTAGCAGACGACGTGGCAGCCGTCGGGGATCGGAGTGCGAAGAACCTGGTCAAAGCCGATGTCCCATAGCAGGGGGCCGAGCACCGACCCCTGCGGGACACCGCGCTCCATAGTGCGCCAACCTTGAACCCCGCCTTCTTTCGTGAAAGCGAGGTCTCTGTCCCCGAAGTAGGCGGACATTATCCGCCGGAGATAGGCGGGCACCCCGAAGTGCTCGAGGGCCCGTCCTATCTCCGGCCAGGGCAGGGTATTGAAGGCGTTAGATATGTTTAACGACACCGCCAACAACATTCCGCCCCTTATCTCCACGACCGCCCGGGTCAGGTCCCGGACCCACTGGATTGCATCCAGCGTGGGTCGTCCGGGCCTGAACCCATACTGGCGGTCGTGGAAGTCCAGCCCATTCGAAGACATGTGCTGGACGAGGCGGTCAGCGATGATGCGCTCCAGCATCTTGCCCGCCTCGTCCAGCAGGCAAATCGGCCTGTAGGCTAACGCACTACTCCGGGCTCCTTGCCCTCCTTCGGGAGAAGGGCCAATTTGGCCCTCCTCTACTCTGGGGGGAAAACCCCCTCCCTGAGGCATCCTGTCATGACCCTGCATGTGGCTGCGGACAGGTCCCCTTCGGCCAACGCGAGAGCCCAGGCGCGGCCCGGAATCGCATCGGGGCCAGGGGCTTTGCCCTTGCCACCGAGCTTTCTCCGGGCCTTGGCGAGCTCCTCTGGAGTGACCTCCAGGCCCTCGTCCCAGTCTCCCTCCCCCATCTCTGGGGAAGGGATCACGGGGGGGCCTCCTTCCGCCCTCGGAAAGAGGGCGTCCAGGAGCCCATCGAGGGCCTGGGGGTCTAACGTCTCCGTCTGCGGGGGCGCCCAGGGACGGTCTTTCCCGTCCTCTTGTATGGGCGCCCCCACGGATCGTCATCTAGGGAGCTCACCAATTGCTCCCAGGCTTCCCGCTTGGCCTTTTTGATGGCTTTCTTGAGGACTACCCTGGCGGCAAGGTAGTCCTCTTTTGCCCTTGTGGCATCCCCGTCTCGTCGCCGGGCACGCGTATATGCCCTTCTGGCGCGGTCGGAGTCACTGCGAAGTCTCGCTATTGCCTGCGACCACCAATACGCTGTCCGGCGCCGACGGGGGTGAAAACGGGGTATCGCGGCGTCGCATGCCTACGCCACTATCCCCGTTATCTCCCCGGCCCCCTCCAGGAGGCCGGGGTCCCACTCACCTGGCTCTATGTGCCAGGTGGCCACAAGGACAGCCCTGAACCTGTCCACATCTAGTCGACTAAGGGTCCATTTTTTGGGGAGATCTTTTGGGGAGAGGAAAGTTCTTCTCCCCTGGACGGCGAGCCGACACCTGTTTTGGTTTGGGGAGGTGGAGGGTCCAGACTATGTATCTATGGTCAGATAACGTCTCATCCTCCACTTCCACCCTCCATTCGGAGACCAACCTTGCAGCCAAGAGGGAGGCCCAAGTCAAATCAATGACCGATGACCCCCCTCCCGGCCTTATACAGGTGCCGGTGGAACCTCTGTTTAACAACTGAAAGCCCAATACGGCATATCGAAATCGACAGCAAATCATATATTTAAAATAAATAAATTCTACCCCTACCATATCCATCTAATCCAGAAATTAGAACAGAAGGATTTCGAGTGACGCTTGCAATTTTGTAACTGGAATTTAAATCAAATTTGAAGAAACCACATTTTATCGGAGATATGCTCTTTTCTGATGAAGCCACGTTCGGTAACAGAGGTGTTAATAGACATAATTATCATTATTACTTTGATCAAAATCCTCATTGGCAAAGGAGCCAAGAATTTCAAAGGCAATGGTCTATTAACGTTTAGACAGGTATTCTTGGGAATGACATCATAGGCCCATACTTTTTTAAACAGAATCTAAACGCGCAACACTATTTAGCATTTCTTCAGAATGATCTGCCCAACCTTTTGCGACATGTCAATAATGACTTGCTTAACTTGCCGAATGTGGTTCAGCAGGATGGAGCACCAGCTCACAAGTCCCGAAATGTTACAAATTATTTAAATAATAGATTTAATAATAGATGGATTGGAATGCGTAGTCGGACTCATGAATGACCATCAAGATCACCTGACTTAACCTCTCTCAATTTTTACTTTTGGGGATACGTAAAAGAAAAAGTTTATGCGGAAGAGTCTACAACAACGGAAAACATGAAGGAACATATTCGAGAGACATGTACGAACATAAACGCAGATGTCCTTCAAAAAGTGCGGGATGATTTTCGCCGTAGGTTGGACATTTGTATCTAAGTAAATGGCGGATTTTTCGAACACCTACAATAATTGTACAGTCGCGGACATAAAGGTTGTCACTTTTTTTTAATGACTTTCGGGACGCATCCCGACTCGAGAAAGATGAGAGCTGCTCCGCCTGTGGAGCACGCCTGCGCAATAACTCACAACGAAAGGCGAGAAATGAAATATATATGGTATGACATAAGTATGTCAACAATCATTGCGTTTAGCGGAGAAAACTGCTCAATGAACAATTAGTGACTATTAATCCTTACTGTTAGATCCTTACATTCAGACCAATAATGTTGACAAATTATTCAACAGTTGCTCAACCATTGAGTGTCGTGAACGCACTCAATTCTTACATTTTGAAAAATCAGCAGCAGAGGGATAGATACATAATTAACTTAAAAAGTACTTAACGAAAAGGTATTTAATTATAGGGTTTTGGAAAACTCTCGATGTAAGCTAGAAGAATATGTAATGAAAAGTAAGTAGTTCCATTTAAGAAATTAAAGATGACCTTCATGTGACCTTCAAGAAACTATTCAATGTCAAACTAATGGCATCATCTTATGTCCTCCTCAAAACCATACAACTTTTATCTGAAACATTATTTTCTACAATCAAAAATAAAAAAGTTATTTGGGGTGAGACATTAAAATGGGACACTGTATATACCCTCATTTGAGTATTACACCTCATCCGAGTATTACATATGATGGTTAACTCTACAATTACACTGAAAACGAACACCATCAAAATGAAAATTGATACAATTAAATGAAAGTATATTTAGCCTATTTATTTATTCGATCAATGGCTTATTTTTAAGTTCTTAAGTGAAAACAACAAATAAACAAAGATTTTACGAACCCTTGATAGCACATGTTCTCCTGGGGACATCCTAAGGACGTCCTGAGAATGAAGAAACATCCTAGGACGTCCTCAAGACGTACTCTGGACGTCCTCTGGACATCTGTGCTATTAGGGACATATGCTTTCATTTGTGTGTATTGCCGTCTGTTGCAAAATTTGGGTGCATTTAATTTCAGGGTTTCCTTTTCAGGGTTTTATTTGTGTGTTATTTTGAAGGTTTTCGTTGGGCGTTAACCTTCATTTGGGTGTAACCTTCAATTGACGATCCGAAATCACACCCAATTTGAGTGTTTTCTCGATGTATAACACCCAAAATTGAGCGTTTATTTGGTGTATAACACTCAAAGTTGAGCATTTTTTACCGGTGTTTAACACCTAAAACATTTTAGGCGTATTTAAGCCTAAAATAAAGTATTTTTTGAATGTTAACACCCAAAATTTTTGGAAGGTTTTTTTTCATAAAGAATATCAAACGGATTTTGCTTGTCGCGTAATATCCTTCGCACTATACGAACATTATTATTTTGATCATTTTGCTTTCTTTGATAATTCATTAAGAATTATCCAGAACGCAACTACCATGTTGAATGAAATTCAATTGTCGTGTGAACTGTTTCGATTTTCACAAATTCATATAAAATTTTTCATTTTTTACTAATCCACAGAAGTCCTTCACTTTTCAGTAGTTCACGCTAGGGAAAAGATTCATAAGTGTATGTCTACAACCTCGCTTTAAGAAAATATTTTATCTCTAAGCCGTAAGCTCTAAGCTGTAAGCTGAAAACTGTTAAATAAACCTTAAAGACGGTAATCCACAATATAAAACATAAGGCGTAAAACGTGACGTATCAGCCAATGAGAGAAGGGTTATTCGGACTTGGTGGTTGGTGATAATGACCCATATTCAGAGCGTGCTTATAACTAATTAGTGCACTGTTAACCAATCAGAAGGCTTATTGCATGGCTTTCCATTGGTTTCATTGGTTAACAACGCACTAACATAGTTATAAGCACGTTCTGAATATGGGCCAATGCGTTTGTAAACACGCAGTTTCTTTACTTTCTACATAACCAAGATAGATTTACGTCAAGCTCTCCTGCTAACAACGGTGTTGTGTTCGTGGAATGTGCATCTTTTACAAATATATGGAGTACAAAATCGAAGGTTATATTGGCGAGCGAGGTTATATCCACGATCGACGGTGTATTCTTTTTGACACGACAAAACGTCCTCTTCGCTGATTGGCTGAAAATTATATGTCGACTTTAAGCTCTACGCTTTAGGCCGTAGAAATTGAGTTTTGCGCAATTCGCTTAGATCTAAAGCTAAAGCTAAAGGCTAAAGCTTAAATACTGCGCGAGAATGTCTTAAGGCTCGTCTACATTAGCTGTAAGAGTAATGGCTCCTGCATACAGGACGCGGCAACGCTTGCCGCGCGGCGGAAATTCGCACGATAGCCAATCAACGTGCCGCTATTCCGTAATGAACTTCCAGCTCTTGAGGAAAGCAGGACGTTGATTGGTGATCGCTCCAACTTCCACCGCGCGACAAGCGTTGCCGCGCTCTGTGTGCAGGAGCCATAAGGCTGTAAGGCTGTCAACAAACGAGCCTTTAAGGTTCGTCTACATTAGCTGTAAGAGTAAGGCTGTAAAGTTGTAAAACACAAAATGAAATATTTTCATTCGCTGACAGCTTACGTTACAGCCTTACAACCCTACTCTTACAACTAATGTAGACGAGCCTTTAGAGACGGAAATGACGTCACTTAACACTTACGGCTTAGAGCTTACATCCTCTTAAAGCAAGGCTGTAGACATACATTGATCGCTGCCCAGCTGTATTCCAAGATAAATCTTCTCAAATAGCAAACCCGAAAATAATATCCGAAATTAAGGAAAATCTATTTAAAGTCTCATACAACATTAATAATAAAAATAACGAAAAAACCATTGTTATTAAACCCAGCAGTAATCAGCTTTTAGAAAATATAAATTCATATATTCCTCTCTCAAATAGTCAGCATCTGGACGAAAGTAGCCGAGGTGCTTCAGTTTTGAAATGGATAGCAAATCTAGATAAACGCATGCTCTGTGATTTATCCAGAACGTAACAGTTCTTTCGCTAAATGTATACGCACCTTTATGTATCAAGGCAGGGCACTTTTTCAAAAACCGGAAATGTACCAATCACGTGATATATATCATATGATCGCGAGAAGATCAGGTGCTCTGCTTTTACTTTCTGCTTGGTCAGTTAGTAACGTTCGATAGTGAGAGATTGATACGGCTTATTTTAATTTGATTCAACAATGAAGAGCAATACGAGAAAACTACAGAATTTTCAATTTTTCCTAGCTATAAGCATCATTTGTCAAATTACGCTTTTACATGCTGATCCGTGCGTGCCTGTTATAATATGGTGTTTAAATAATCAGTCCGACATTGTCAACTCGACGCAGTTGAACGCAATATCCAATCCATTGCAAAAATTATCATTGGAAGATTTTGAAAGAACTTTATTCCAACTGGATAAAATCATCGACTTGCTTATCGTCACCAATGAATTTTGCATTGAAGATTTCAAGAATATTAAGGTTATTTTATATCTATTAGACTAAAAGCTATTTCTTATTCTGCTATTTTAAGTTTATTCTCTTTCATTTGCTGATATAAAACTATATTATAAGTTATAATCTCATCATATTGCATATATCATATGATTATACTGTAATTTAACAAATAAGATATCCATCAAATATATCAAGATATCATCCAATATAAAATTTTACTTATAACATTAAGGTTTAGAAACTATAGATGCGATAAATAAATTATACATTAAATAATTTGAATATTTTTATTTAGAAAGTGTTTATAAGGCATAATTATGTTGCTATTATATGTTTATATAACGAACACAATGTATTGTATATATTTATATATGATATTAGTACTAAAAAATTACAACTATAGATTATAAGATAAAATTGTAATATGGAATGTTGCAGATACTCTCAAATGTTACCAATGGTTCTAAGATGCACTATCTTCCCTGTGTTGATACACCGTATTCTGTCTTCCGCAAGACTTTTAATTACAAACAGATGAAAACATTAGAGGACATAAATGATAATCATGAATTAAACATGGTTTTCAAAGATATTGACTCAAGTACATATATAGCAATTACAGGAAAGGAATGTCGATATAGTCAAAATGAACGTATAAAGCGAGAAGTTTTTGCTGATAATTCTACAGACTTCAGAATAAAAACAGATAGAGTTCTTCTATATTCTAGTGCAGCACTATCATTCAAGGTAAAGAAACTATTTGAATTTATATTAAAATTATAAAAAAAACTCATAAGTACTTTAAAACTTCTATTTTGAAATATTCATCATTTAAACAATAAAAAGATTATAAGGAAATCACAGGAATACATTGAAGAATTCTTGATATAAATTTTTAATACAGAGATTAAATACACAATCATATGTATATATATAGTTGAAGTAATAAGTATTTTTATTGCAGGTTGGAAATTCAGAAAATGCCATATCGCTTCCCAGTTCTGGTGCTACAGCATCAACTCATACAGATACAAATGGTACACTAACCTTGACCATTAAGTTTTCTGATATTGAGGAAATTGGCAGGCTGACCCTAGAGTTCTTTTTCTCAGTTAAAAGTATGGGCTATTATATGTTGAAGAAAGTTCATTATGAGACAAGCAGTACAAGTGATTTTCTAGAAACGAAATTAGACATTTACTTTCCATACAATTTTTCTTATCACTGTTCACAAAATGTCGTTTTTATCAATGATATGGTATATTTAAATATCACAAATATACAAGTTCAAATTGATTCAAAAGATGCGACATTTAACGATGCGTACGATTGTGTCGGTTTCACCAGTATTCCGATTTGGACGGGAATTTTTGTAACTGCCATATTAGCCTCGATTATGACATGGGCACTCATAATGATCATGGATATTCGTACGATGGACAGATTCGATGACCCTAAAGGAAAAACCATCACGATCTCTGCCGCGGAATAAAATATAAAATATAATTCGTATAATAATTTAATATATTAATATATTGTATAAAATTATCATTACAAGAAAAATCACCTTTACAAGCCATGCCAATTTACAAAAATTATTTAGATTAAATTCTATGTAGACTCAATGAATACCTTGTGTTTATAGAAAAATGAAAAGGAACAGTGTTGAATAATATATAACAGCTATGCTAGTCTAACCGACACACCAAATATTATAAAAATCTTGACCCAATGTATTAATATCCATACACATATACATTCCATTATTTGTCTTAATATATATGGATGTCTCATAATGTTTATCTAAATTTATTACTACTTTATTATTAGTTTATCTAAATTTATTTATTATGATTTTATACTAATTTATTATTAGTAACTTTATATATTTTTAACTATACTATTTCTATCCAAAATGGAACAACTTTTTGAGAAAGCTTAAATATCACAGATGACCAAACATTTAGTTTATCAACAACCAAGACTTGACCAATGAAGGACATATGTTTCTTTTGTTGAAATATTCTGACATGCAACTGTATATTACAACATGTACACTACACTGCCTCTCATTAGTCGAATTATGTTTGTTAAAAAATTAAAAGAATAATATCTACATCTTTTGCAAAAGGTAAAATCTTCCCTTTTTAGTTCTAGAAGAGTCATAGATTATATTGTTAAACAATCATTGTGAGGCATCCTGTGTGTATATATCATATGATTTGCTATTGTATGTTTGCTGTTAATTTTTATAGCAATAGTTATATAGGGTGTCTCATAACTAATGTTGCAGAGCTCGTGGAGCGGGTTAAGACAAACATAAAAGTCCTATACCGTTTTGCGAGATTCGCAATAATTATCGAGTTATTAATGACAGAAATCTGACGAGTGAGTGCGCGCCGAAATGGATTGGAGAAGCGTCGCAGCCTTTCGGGCCACAGAGCGGCCTAATCGATCTAGCAACTATTGGTGGAGTGCGGTGAAACGAAAAACGAATAGCGACGAGTTATCCTTTCCCTTGCCGTGCACCGGCAACTGTTGCTAGATCGACTGGGCCGCGCTCTTGTCGAAATGGCTGCAACACTTTTCCAACCATCTGTTGACGCGCTCCTATTCCTCAGATTTCTATCATTAATAATTCGATAATTATTGCAAATCTCGCAAAACGGTATGGAACTTATATGTTTGTCTTAAACCACTCTATGTCTCCACGAGTTCTGCAATATTAGTTATGAAACACCCTGTATAATTATAATGTTTCATTCGTGTAAAAATTATTATTTCATAAAGGAACAACATAATATGATATATCGATTCAAATACAAATACAAACGCTAGGAAATAAATTTTATTTTGATCAGAACATACACTGATCAACAGTAACTGAACCTATTAAGACTAATATTATTTTGATCAAGAATTATTAGTATTATTTCTTATAAATTAATATATAAAAAAATATAGTATGTTAAAAAGAGATATATTATTAACTCTTTTTTGGATTAAATCATATAATTCAATGATAATAATTCTATGTATTCCAGTTAGAATAATATATTGGAAAAAGTATAAATGTAAACATGTGTCATTAATAAATAAAATGGATATTCATATATAAAAGCACATTATATACATGAAAATAACACTTGAGAAAAGGAAGAGAGTAAAAGTTATAAAAATTATATATATATATAATATAAATATATATAAGTTACAATATAGATGTGTTTAGTATAAGATTTAATAAGATATATAAACATTGTAAAATCGCACATCCATGAGCGAGTTATGCGCATGAGATCTATTTAACTCAAGTAGATGTATATGTGGAGGAATATCAATATCATAAATTACTATAAACACCATGGAGTATGACAGCATTCAAAGAGGGAAATTTCTGATTATAGTAACAACATATAATTGACTGTTATTGCTCTATATAATACACTAATTATAATAGTGAATTTTATTATAATAGTTTATTATAATTGATTATTTGTAAAAGTAACAGTAAACAAGTCATACTAATGGTTTACACATATAGATTACACATTAGATATATAATAAATTTTCATTCAAATTCTTGCCTCTTATATACTATACCATATACTCTTACTATATATCTTCTTTTGCAAGATCCTTTACAAATTCTAAAATTTTACCATGTTATTAAGTTATAAAAATATTTAATATAAGTTATATAAAGATGTGTGCGTATTTAGTATAGTTTAATAAGATATATAAACGTTATAAAATCACGCATACGACTTATCACATGTGAGATCCATTTAACTTGAGCAGGCAGGAACTTCAATGCCATAAATTATCATAAACACCATGGAGTACGGCGACAGAATAACAGAATCCGTAGATTTCAGTATTTTAGGTCGAAATAACGGTAAACTTCCATTTGGTTGCAATTTCAATACTTCATCATTCATTTTTATCTCACTACAAAATGAAATGATATTTATCAAATATGTATGAAAGACCCTGGATACTCGACGCGCGCGATCATCTTGATTTATAACATCAGGAATAGAAAAATACACACTCAGAATTCCTATACAAAATATGTATAAATAAAAAAAAATCTGTTTACAAAATGACATTCATAATCGATCGAAGATATGTAAAATAGTCCGGACATCTTTCTGCTCTAGCAATTAATAAATTACCATAAAATTAATGTGACAGAATTATGAGGAAGGATTAAAATTAAAATGTAAATAAATAATCAAATTAAATTAAAAAGTAATTGCATTATGTCAATTTTATGATAATTGATTGATTATTAACACAAAAAATTATATTCTAATATACTATTAACAAATGACTATTTTACAAGTATACTCAATTGGTTGTAAATATTATTTTACAGATATATATATATTTTTATTTCATCGTATTTTATTATTTTGCAGTTTTAAGAATTCTTCTTTTTGTTCTTAATGTTATCTATTCTTAATGTTCTTAATGTTAATTAAGAAATTTGCAGCAAATATACTGAAGCATTAATAAATATAAATAATATCTTCATATTCATGATAAACGTTTATAATGATAATGTAGTTATATGTAGTTATTTTTCATTCAAAAACAATGTTTTATGTACTACATATTTTTCTCTTTACTTTCTCAGAATGATGCAAATGTATTTAACATTAAACGTGTATCTCAACTTCTATTTAGTACTGGTTACTACATACCTCGACTGAAGATGATCTGCGGTCAAAGAGTAAAGGAGTATTTTTACAACTTTGTTAGGTTGTACAGTTAACATCGGAATATCTATATGGGCTGGAATTTTGTCTATGTTCATTCCATAAATTGTAATGGCTGATTTTTTATTGATAAGAGCTTGTTGTAGTGTACAATGCGCGTACAGACGAACATAGCCGTAATTATTCGGCGTTATTAATTTCAAGACTTTCTTTGATACGAATTGCTTATAAACAACACTGACCCACCAGTCAGGGTTCGGTGTAAGATCTGACGATATCATAGCATAATTTCCACCAAATAACGATTGTCTAGTGACGACATTCAATCCAGCACTAGCACTGTATCCCAATTTATCTAACCACAGAAATCCTGCTATGAATCTATCAGATAATTCGGGTGCTCCTCCACCATATGCAGTACTCGTTTCTGCTGTAAATAAATTTTTTATAAAATTTAATTCATTGTATATTAATATTGGTAATTATACAGAATATCTTCCTCACCTCCAATATCGACGAAAAAATATTTAATCGACACGTTTTTGCAAGACAAATAACTTTTCTATTTGAAAAAAATTATCGCTCTGCCTTGTGGAGCGAGATATTAATTGTTAACGTTGACGACAATTTAGGTTAAGAAACCTATCATGATAATACAGAGACTTATGGTCTGTTTATTTTAGTCGGAAAATGTAAGATAATACATATAAGCGGTGAAGGGGTTCCGGCTCTCCCCCGCACTCCTCCCCAAAGAAATCCTAACCTAACCAAACTTTTTGCATCTTTATATGTTGTTGGGTATTTGAAAAGATTAAAATATTTCAAACCCACGCTTAACAATTAGTCTGTTCTTTATAGCTGCATTGTTGAACTGGTGCAATACGTTAAAATGAGATAAATATAGGTTTTCTCACTCTAGTTTATTGCACCAGTTCAGCAGTGTAGTTACAAAGAACAAACCAAATATATAAAGATGTAATAAGTTAGGTTAGGTTAGGATTTCTTTGGGGAGAAAATGTGGGGAAGGGGCTTCGCCCCTCCCTTCACCGCTTATATATACTATCTTACACTTTCCGACTGACAAGTAAACCTATATACCCAAGGGTGACTCTCCAATTTTAATGAGCTTTTAATATGTTATTTTCCAACTCAAACAAAAGGACACGTATTTTTTTATTCGAGCCGATACGTACTTTTAAGGGATAAAACACCCTTTTGGAAAAAATTAGGTTTTCTCTTTCAGGGCGAATATCGATAAAACTATAAAAGATAGAACAAAATTTTTTAATGAAAGTTGAATGGTTTCAAGAGTACTATAAAACAATAAGAAAAAAATTTTTATTTTTTTAATTTTCTTTAAAATACCCCCGCCCACTCATGATATCAAAATTTTGAAGTTTTTTTCTATCACCAAATGAAAGCTTATTTTATTACAAATTTAGGCATGTATAATAAAGTTACGTTTCGAAAAATCATTTTTGAGAATTAATTAAACGCTTCCATATATATGCTATCTGTGCCCGCATCATTTTTCCCGCAATACGTTCTGTACACATCTTCCCGTAAACATGAGATGACAAATACATTTGGAAGACATTCTTCATATATATAATATATATAATCATGGGAGTTTTTATTGCGCACAAATAAACATGTAAACACAGTGATATAGATATACAGAGTTTATCAAAAAAGTGTGGAAACCACGAACTACTTTTATAACAATATCGGAGAACGGTGAAACACAGTGAACACCGGTTTTTTTTGTTGTTTTTCATATTATTTTTTATAGGCTTTTATACATAATTATTTATATTAATTATTATATATGTCACTATGATTATTAATATTATTATGTATAATTATACTATATTTATATTTATTTTTGAAGAAAATTAAAAAATAAAAATTTTTTTCTTATTGTTTTATAGTACTCTTGAAACCATTCAACTTTCGTTGAAAAAATTTTGTTCTATTTTTTATAGTTTTATCGATATTCGCCCTGAAAGAGAAAACCTAATTTTTTTCAAAAGGGTGTTTTACCCTTTAAAAGTGCGTATTGGCCCGAATAAAAAAAGATGTGTCCTTTTGTTTGAGTTGGAAAACAACATATTAAAAGCTCATTAAAATCGGAGAGTCACATGTAGGTAGATTTACTTGTAAGAACAGATCATAAGTCTCTGTATTATCGGCATGACAGATTTCCTAACCCCATGTGTATCATTTTTCAAATTTTTATAACTTTTTCTGATCTGTTTGAGAACGACACTTTTCTTTCAAAATCGCGTTCTACGCACCAAAATATACAATATTACAAAGTTTCACGCAAATCAGAGCGGAAGCCCGTTTTCTTCATATTTATCTTTTTTTCTTTCAACATCGCGTTCTACGCACCAAAATACACAATTGTGCAATTTCAGCGAAATTGGTGAGGAGCCTTATATTCTAGATTACCTTGAGTTACCTTTATTTTTTATTTGTCATCTCCGTGACAGATTTCCTAACCTAAATTGCTTTAACAATTAACCTTCTAAGTCTGTGAGATGACTATAATCATCGCTACATGTACTCCTCAGAAAGCCATGCGATGCTTTAAGGCATCGCGAAGTTATTCGCGAAGATTTTTATAAAGCAATATATATTTTTCTTTATCTTTTTATTCCAATATTTAAGTCTTTATGTATAATTTTGTTTTGTATAGAGAATATGCTCGACTTGCTGGGAATTGGAGTTAAGGAAAAATTCATCCGCAAAGGGTTAATATCTCGCTCCACAAAGCAGAGCGACGATTTTTTCAAATAGAAAAGTTGTTTGTCTTGCAAAAACGTGTCGATCAAGTATTTTTTCCGTCAATATTGGAGGTGAGGAGGATATTCTGTATAATTACCATATTATTTATATGCAATATTTACTTCATCTCATCGCGGAACTAATATTGGTCAATGATATCAGAAACGAGGAAATATATAATGAAAATTCCTATGTGGATTATATGAAAATAAAAAATATATATCTATTAAATAACACTTGCGATTAATTGAGTAAAAATGCTTGAATTGAATTGAAGTTGAATAAAAATGTTTCGAAACTTTTTGCTCTAATTTTAATTTCTAAAATTCTAAAATTAATGAAATAACTAAAATTAATATGATATACAACCTTTTTAACTTAGCTTCTCTCATGACTATCATTAATTGTTGATTTTTTGCCTATTTAATTATTTTGATTGATAACTTCAACATAAGAAAAATATTTATTTTAAAAATATACTTGTGGATTTTAGAAATATACTCGATTGCAAATATCATTTTATGGATATATCTTTTTATTTCTATATAATCCATAGAAATTATTAGCATAAATTTCCTCATTTCTGATTTTATCATTCAATATGGCTGCTGCGAAAAAATAACAGCTTTAAATCGGAAAAAGTCATATAAGTAAATTGATGAATAACTTAAATCATTATTTCCAATAATCAATCTGTCAGCAGTCTATTGACAGATTCATAATAGATTCAATCAGGATTTGTCGACAGATTCATAGACATCTTCCAGTAAACACAAAATATCATCGATGTTACAATGTCAGCTGAATCATATATTATGTTACGTAACAATTGTTATATAACAAAGTAACAGTTATATAACATGCCATATGATTTAGCTGACATTGTAACATCAATGATACTTTGTGTTTACTAGGCTATGACCATATTTGTTTTAGGTTCTGTTGATAGAGTTTACTGATAGAATTTGACATCAAAATATGAGCAGAATATATTAATATATTATCATTTAAATATTCATATATACTCATATATCATTTAAATATTTTAGAACAACAAATTCTGTTCAGTTTCTGTTAATCTGTTATCATACACTACTGTCAGATCTTATTTTATTTTTGTTAGTAAGCTGCTGACATCAAATTTGCAGCAGACACTGAAAAATCTGCCTTTGCAGCTATTTGAGATTGTTTCAATATTTTTGCTACAATAAAATTGATTTTAATCTTTATACATTTATTGTTGAAATTAACCATTAAATAATAATTATTAAGCATTGTATATAAATATATAAAATTGAATATTGTAACTAATAGAACTATATATAAACTCCAAAAAAAGGGAAAAAACAGTTTTTCCATAATTGAAAGGTAAACAATAGAAAATAAAATTTATTAAAAAATCTAATTTTAAAAGAACGTACATAACCATATAGAAACATTTCTCCTTGATGCAGCGATGAAATCTTTCATAACTTTAATTTGCATCGGTAAATAATTGAATGTATTAGGATTTATAAAATCTTGAATTTTAGCTTCCCGTCCATTCAGATAATATTGGTGCCAGGTAACGTAATTCACGATATTTTTTTGACTTTTTAGAAATATCTCAGCATATTTCTCTCCCATATGATTTGTATCACCAACATGATTTACTTCTGGCCCGACGAGAATGCTCTCAATATATCCTGTTTCGTCCAGTAATTGCCTCAAACAATCGTAGTCCTTTGCGAGTTCAATCGCAGAAATCGTCATATTGAATACATGTTTGAATGAATTCGGTTCTATATTATCGACAATTTATATTATATAATTTATAACAATATAATTTTAATAATTTTATACATGTTAACTTTTGTTTGTTAGAGTTACCATTCCCTAATTGCCAATCCAATTCCATATCATGATTTTTAGCAAATGTGATAATTTCTTGTGCATTAGTGTCATTCCATGATCCGTCTAGATTTCTAAGTAATACATTCAGATCAAAAATCATTCGTAACTTAGATTTTACCACAAACTCATAAATTTCAATCAAGTTCATGCCAGAGATAGTAAAATTACTAATATCCTGACCATCCACAAAACTAGGAATCTTCTTGAAATAATTTTGTTCCATCTAAATCATTAAACATATTAAATTAGCTTATTAAAATCACTTTTGTGTTATATACTTTTATATTATACTTAGTATCAAAATTTCTGCACTACTATAATTTATAAGATCACTTTATATTGTAAAGTAACAAAAAATATATATTTGTGTACAAGCATATCCCATATATATAATTTAATAAAAATAATTTTGTAATATATAATTTATTTGATATATGATTTAATTGATGATGATTTACTTGATTTACATGATTTTCACAAAATTGTATTTTATATCATTAATAAATTATTCATTAAATATTCACAAACTTACCTTCTCATTAAATATCAGGCAATCAGCTGAAGTTCCACCTATTCTGATATAAGCAGGGCTCAAGTATCGGCTTAAATTAATAAATTTTTCATATCTAATAGGTAATTCATTCATCTTTCTGAGTAAAGATGTGTCAAGACCAAATGAGAGGAACTTGTCAGATGTGATATATGAGACAGATTGTAGTTTATCAAAATGTAACACATAGGTATTCACTTTAGCATGAATGTTAAAATTCCATAACAAAAGTATTAATATAGAATAAAGACCCAGTATCGTACAATAAATAAGAGAACATACTGTTGAACCTGTCATAAAAAATGAAATTATTTTTACATTATAACTTGAGATAAACACACTATATATCACAATGTCTTATATCAATATGAATTATTAATAAAAAGTTTTATTACAAAGAAACCAGAGAACAAAGAATTAATAATTTAGATATATGTTAGGCTTTAGAATATATTATTCTTTTTTATTATTATTTTGAATTATATTATATATTACTTTTTTAATTATTATAAATTAAGAAAACTAAAAAACTTATTTAAATAACACAAAACATATTAAAACATTTCTAAATGTAGTTAAAATATCTCAAGATACCTCCCAAGATACATAGACACATTCAGAATAATTCTAGAATATCTTTTACTAAATCAATTACAAAATATCTTTAAATATTTAAATTTGAAGAGACTTTAAAATTAATTTGAATGATCAATCAATTTCATAAAAAAGATTTTGTATAGAATTTTCCTAAAAATATGTTTTATAGTTTATATAACATAAAATCAATACATAAATCTACGGCTCAAACTATGTACCTTTCAAACTACGCGAACTTACGCGAACAGAGAATTTAACCCCTTCTGTGGCACGAACACACCGGTGCGTCCAGATCATTTTCGTGTTGTTTTGAATTTTAAGTGTAATAACTATTGTAGAATTTTTATCAAGTATTTTTTGGGTCGCTGATTACGAATTTCAACTTAGTTTTTTATAATTTGTTAATAAAAAGAACTATAATCAAATTAAAATGTTGGAAAATTGTAAATTTTTTTTCACACACGGGATGTGTGAGAGTGAGAAAGGGTGAGGAGGAGAAACTGAGGAGATACTGAGGAGAGACCGCGACGTCCGATGGAGGGATCGGCGTCGTTAGAACAAGGCAGCGGCGTCATCAATGGATTTCGCGCGACGTTCGGCGTCGTTTGACCGCAGCGCCTAAAGGAATCCGAGTGTTCGGTAGTACCAAAAAACAGAGGATGTATGACGAAGAGCGAGTAGCGAACGAGTCAGTTTGCAGCGAGCAGCAAGAGCGTTAAGAGCGATTTTATATAAAAATCGTTAATTTAGTGACTTGAGAAATTACCAATTACTTTTATTTATAATATTAAGCATTTCTAAACATTTTAATCGCCATATTCGATCCGCCATTTTGAATTTCTATATTTTGACCTCAAATTCGGCTTCAGCGACCAAAAAAACTGAAGTATACAAATTATTGAAAAAATTCGCCCCGTCATTTTTTTGGGGCGGTTTCAGTACATTTTACTGAATTTTGCTCTGCCATGGAAGGGGTTAAAAACGTAGACATACGATACGTGAAGTTTCAGATTTCTGACAAACATACCACGGTTTTATTAGCCGATATTATCCATAATTTAATAATGCAAAATATATAAAGAGAAGATAACTTGCGATATTCGACATTTACAAAATTTTCTCTGGTAAATGTAGAAACGGGCTTCTTCACCGATTTACCTAAAACTTTGAAATATTGCGTATTTTAATGCGCAAAACGCAAATCTGGAAATTAAAAATATCGTTCTTGAATGAAATAAGAGTTATGAAGTACTGAAAAGTGATGGTTCTGAAGTGATAGTGATAGTTAGGAAATCTGTCGATACCGACGATATGCAGCAACATAAACATGATTTGTAGCCCAGTGATTTTCAACTGGTATGCCGTGCGAGGATCTAAGGTGTACCGCGAAAATTTTTAAAAATTTTAATTGTCTTTTTATTACAAATTATAATAAATTGTTTTGTTTTATTTTTTGGCCTTGTTTGGTTTTACTTTATTTTTGGTGATGATACATTTTGTTTGTGTTAATAAATAAATAAAAAAAGATATATTCTTTTTTATAGTCTTTTTTTTATCATCATAATTGAAATATGTCACGGAAGTTTAACTATAGGTTCGAATGTGCCGTGAGATAAAGAAAGGTTGAAAAACACTGCTGTAGCCATATATGCATGCTCTGTGGTGATATGCGCATATAAAAAGCGTAAGTTTGAAACATCTATGTATTAAATCTTTGACTTATATACAAAGTCTAAGATTATTAGAATTAGATTGTAACTAACTGAAGTTAATGGCTGCGTTCCGATATTTATTGCCAGTACTGAAAATATATAGTTTGTGTCACGTATACTATAGATTTTCAGTACTGGAATATCGGAACATTGGAACGCAATCAATATACCAAGTTTTCCAAAAGTAACGGACCCTGCCCTATCTCAAAATCTATGCATTATAGGGAAAAATGACCCGAACAAAAGTTTTAGGGTTCATAAAGTTCTGTTCTTTTGAGACCTCAAATTTGACCTTGATCTCGACCTTGAAGGTCACTTAAAGGTCAACTTGCGTTCTTTAAACAGGAACTCCTATTTTTTATTACACTGTTCTTTTCTACCAATTAATTTGAACAACTGTTGTCTAAAACATTTTTTTATTTGCCTAATATTTTTTGAGATATTTTAGGAAAACTTGATAACTTTTTCAATATTTAACTGACGATATCTCGCTATTTGTCGGAAGAAAAAGTGGTACTAGATTTTCTTGCTTTATTTAGTCTCAAGAATATATTGTTACAATGGTGCCCTGATTTTTGTTAATTTGATGATTTTGAAATTTCCAAAAGTCAGTAAGTCAGTAAAAAGCTCAAGTTAACCTTCAAATGACCTTCAAGGTCGAGGTCAAGGTCAAATTTGAAGTCACAAAAAAACAATTTTATGAACCCTAAAACTTTTGTTCGGGTCATTTTTCCCTATAATGCATAGATTCTGAGATAGGTGAGGGTCCGTTACTTTTAGAAAACTTAGTATATATGTAGTAACGTAAGATGTACATCTTGCGAAGGGGCTTTGGTGATTTGTTCAAGATGGTATTTTAATATCTTAAGTAACCTTTGAGATGTTTTAACCATTGCTTATTGTTTATTAAAAAGTTATTAAAAAAGGAGTTTAAAAAAAAATAGATAGAACTTATTTTTCCGACACAATGTCAAAAGATCCCCTTAAAACTCACATATCTAACCATGTGCAAAGATATGAGTTAAATTAGGCTAGGTGATAGACCTTATAAGGGAACTTTTTCAATAACGTTCAACAATATATAAAGATGCAATAAGTTAGGGTAGGTTTTTTAGGGGAAAAGGTGCATGAGAAGGGTTCTGCCCCTCCTCCGTTCATATGTATTATTTAATATTTTTTAATATATATTATGTCAGAAAAATAAGCTCTATCTATGATTTCTTTTTTTAATAATTTTTTAATAAATAAAGAGGAATGATTAAAACATCTCGAATATTACTTAGGACTAAAATAACATCCTAAACAAATTAACAAAGTCCCTTTACAAGGTGAACATCTTACATTATTATATGTATATAGGGTGTCCTATAATTGTAACACATCAACTCCATAGGGGCGTAGAGCTAAACGAGAGGAACGAAAAGTCCTCTTCCATTTAGCGATATCTCGTATAGTTTTTTAGTAATAACCGCATAAAGTTTGGCGTTTGTCACGCTCATCGCAGCTTATAGATGCTTCGCGGCGAGCTATGTGCGTCGAAGCTGAGCGGTAACGCGGCTCGCGCTGGCTGGCCCTCACGCGGCGTCAAAGCGCCGAGATGCTATCGTGACGGTCAGCTCGAGACGCGTTATCGCTCATAAGTAAACCTCGGGGAACGTCAGACGCCGATTTGTTTCCAATTTTTTATAGTTATTTTTATGTCAAAATATAAAAAAATCTGTTATCACTTTTAGCTTAAATTAATTTTTTCAATTTTTTCGAAATTTCTGAAGCTTTCTGTTCATTCTTTTTCTGTCCGTTTCTTGTTCATTTTTTATCAGATTTTGATGTTAAAATGAGCTTGTTTGCTGGATAGTGAGCCGAAAGATTACCCAACGTCGAATGTAGCGTAAAACTGAAGACTTTTTTAACAATGACGTCAGCCATTTTAGATCCGCCATTTTGAATTTTACAAAATGGTTCTGAATGGTTCATAATCGGCGACATGTGTGCAAATTTCACACATGATTTCACGCGCTGATTTCAACAAATCAGATATATATATTTTTAAGAAATATTGTTTTAAATATGTATCAAATAGTGTACTTGTGCAAAACTTCAAAAATTTCCAAAAAATTGAAAAAATTAATTTAAGCTAAAAATGATAACAGGTTTCTTCATATTTTGACATAAAAAATAACTAAAAAATTGGAAACAAATCGGCGTCTTCCTCGAGGTTTACTTGTCAACTTCGACGCATACAGCACGCCGCGGAGCGTCTATAGGCCTCGATGGGCATGACAAACGCCAAACTTTACGCAGTTATTACTAAAAAACTATACGAGATATCACTAAATGAAAAAGGACTTTTTCGTTCCTCTCGTTTAGCTCTACGCCCCTATGGAGTGTTACAATTATGGAATACTCTGTATGTTAAATTCCAATCTAATTTTAATCTTAGACCTTGTATACATGCGTTTCAAATTCACGCTTTTCGCATGCGTATATCACCATAGAGCATGCATATATGGCTACAGATCATGTTCATGTTGCATATCGTCGGTATTGACAGATTTTCTAACCTCAGAACTATAATTTTTCAGCATTTCATAACTTTTATTTTATTCAAGAGCGACACTTTTAACTTTTAACTTTCAGATTTGTCTTGCGCATTAAAATATGCAACATTCCAAAGTTTCAGCCAAATCAGTGAGAGAGCCCGTCTCCTTCACATTTACCGTTTCATTAAATGGAAGACAGACATAATTTTTGTTCAAATTTTCTTCAATAAGTTATCTCGAATTTCACTTACTGTTTTGTACATGTGCATTGTTCAGATTCCGATACTGATTTTTGCTCCAATTATTGTTCGCAAAATAATTCATAATCATTGAAATTCACTGCGGTACTTAGCTGATCGGATTAAGCCGATTGTATTCCTCGTCGCTAAACCTTACATTATTGGTCTGTTCCTTTTAGCTGCTGAACTAGTGCAATAAGTTACAGTGAGAAAAAATATAGATATCTCACTCTAACTTATTGCATCAGTTCAGCAATACAGCTAAAAAGAACAGATCATATAATGACTGCGTTCCGTTTCACGCATTATGCGCGCATTTTCTATAGTACGGTCGCGAGCATAAAGGTTTGTGACCGTTTTTTTGCAACTTTCGGAATGCATCCCGACTCGAGAAGAATGAGAGTCACTGCTCCGCCTGTGGAGCACGCCTGCGCAGTGACTCACGACGAGAGGCGAGAAATGAAATATACGCGGTGGGACATATTATAATAATACAGACTCAGATGAAATGAATACTCCAGTATTAAATGGAAATGAGGGAACACAGAACAGACAAGAATCATCCGATGTAAGTCTTATACTCCGAAGGACATCCGAAAAAGGTAAAATATGAACTTAATTAAGAGAATTAAGCTGTATTACGATAGTTACGATTCTGTTATACATTTATATATAATTTATTGTTCCAGCAACAGCCACCTTCTATAGCAGAAGCAATGATATTAGATACAGAAGCAACTGTTATAGCGAACTTTGAATTTTTGGGACATACAGACGTGGACATGGAAGAAGGAGATGGAGACGATGAAATTTATGATGCAAATACAGATACCAAACCAAATAAAGTAACGCTCACTATCATCTTGCATTTTAATGATATTGTTCACGCTATTTGTTAGCATAATTTCTTATTTTTCAGGCATCTATCTCCCTTCTAGTGGAAGATGTTGATACAGATGCAGAGGCAGAAGTATTAAATGAATTAAATCTCACAGAAATTGAAGAATCGCCACCTGGTTCTATTCATCTAGAAATGAATTCTTCAGAGGGGTTAGTAAATCCCTTTTTATTCGTATACTTTAAGATAAAATATAAACCTATCACAATAATAGATATTTTGTAATATTGTCACATATAATCACATAATCTAATGATGCCTGTAGGTTTATTACATAGGCGATTACAACAAGATCCAAGACGCCCAAATAATAAAGAAGGCGGTGACTCCACGCTGGAATTCGGAGAATTACAATTATGTGTTAACAATGATGCAGAAATATCGTTTATTATTTTTTATTATTTTTACGATGTAATTTTTTTATTCCACTCACCTAGATTCATTTCTATGCAGCACTTTGTGTGATCGTATCTCGGCTCGGGACATCCGTTTACGCAAAAGTAGCAGTCGCCCAATGTAGATATCTTCTCACATCCGTGATGCTCGCAGAGATTATCGAAACGTTCGAAGAGATCAAACTGTATTCATTCAAACTGTAACTTACATAGTTGAAAAAACGATTCGACTAAAATACAGGGGAAAATTCTTGGAACTTACATCGTATGATATTTCTGCATCATTGTTAACACATAATTGTAATTCTCCGAATTCCAGCGTGGAGTCACTGCCTTCTTTATTATTTGGGTGTCTTGGATCTTGTTGTAATCGTCTATATAATAAACCTACAGGCATCATTAGATTATGTGATTATATGTGACAATATTACAAAATATCTATTATTGTGATAGGTTTATATTTTATCTTAAAGTATACGAATAAAAAGGGATTTATTAACCCCTCTGAAGAATTCATTTCCAGATGAATAGAACCAGGTGGCGATTCTTCAATTTCTGTGAGATTTAATTCATTTAATACTTCTGCCTCTGCATCTGTATCAACATCTTCCGCTAGAAGGGAGATAGATGCCTGAAAAATAAGAAATTATGCTAACAAATAGCGTGAACAATATCATTAAAACACAAGATGATAGTGAGCGTTACTTTATTTGGTTTGGTATCTGTATTTGCATCATAAATTTCATCGTCTCCATCTCTTTCCTCTTCCATGTCCACGTCTGTATGTCCCAAAAATTCAAAGTTCGCTATAACAGCTGCTTCTGTATCTAATACCATTGCTTCTGCTATAGAAGGTGGCTGTTGCTGGAACAATAAATTATATATAAATGTATAACAGAATCGTAACTATCGTAATACAGCTTAATTCTCTTAATTAAGTTCGTATTTTACCTTTTTCGGATGTCCTTTGGAATATAAGACTTACATCGGATGATTCTTGTCTGTTCTGTGTTCCCTCATTTCCATTTAATACTGGAGTATTCATTTCATCTGAGTCTGTATTATTATAATATGTCCCACCGCGTATATTTCATTTCTCGCCTCTCGTCGTGAGTCACTGCGCAGGCGTGCTCCACAGGCGGAGCAGTGACTCTCATTCTTCTCGAGTCGGGATGCATTCCGAAAGTTGCAAAAAGCGGTCACAAACCTTTATGCTCGCGACCGTACTGTAGAAAATGCGCGCATAATGCGTGAAACGGAACGCGGCCAATTCAGACCTATAATGGAAGGCAATAAATTATAGAACAAACTGGAAGGAGTACTATGTTTATACGTTCTGAATCAACATGTAAGACAAAGACCATGACCAAGTGGAGTCTCGTTCTCTGTCTTACTAACGTACTATAGTCTATTCCTCCTAAAGTTAAGATTCCATGCATGTATTGAGCTCCGGCAAACGACTGCGGTGATCAATCAGGAGTCAGGCGCAGGTCCGGTTGCGGCAAGCTCCGGCATGCGTTTGGTTCCTGATTGGTCACCGCGGCCGTTTACCGGAGCTCACCGCATGCATGGAATCTTAGCTTTAAGCCGTGTTCCAAAATTCACTGCTAATGCTGAAAAGTTATAGTTTGCGTGACACAAACTATATATTTTCAATATTAGCAGTGAACTTTGGAACACGGCCACAATCGACCCCCAGATCCAGTTCAGCAGTGCAGCTAAAAAGAACAGACTCTAGTTCTGAACCAGTGGATCAGTGCAGTTTTAAGCTAAGACTCCATGCATGCGGTGAGCTCCGGCAAACGGCTGCGGTGACCAATCAGGAGACAGACGCATGCCGGAGCTTGCCGCAACCGGACTTGCGCCTCCCTCCTGATTGGTCACCGCAGCATTTGCCGGAGCTCACCGCATGCATGGAGTCTTAGCTTTAGTGCAGTAGTAGTTTAGTTGGAAAACAGACCCGAAGTCGTTAAACCAAAAGAAGGTGCGTTGATGTAAATTGGTACGGCCGTTTTTAAATATTTTCAAGAAAGTTAAATGGAGAAGTGTAAAATCTGTGGTTGTGTTAATTTCTATAAAGAATGCGGTTATTTTTTCTGCGTTACATGTCAAACACAAAACGAGGTAAGCTTTATAAAAAGTTTACGTTCTATGGAGGTAACATGTGTTGTAACATGAAATTTACTTAGGATATCAGAGAAGAAATATTAGAAGTACACATGGATGATACTACAAAGTTGCGGAAAACGAGAATTCGTCGCATGAAGGATAGTAAAACAGGTCTGGTTTTCCTTTTTTGAAAGTAAAGGTGTAACTTATAGAAAGTAATATCTAATACCCAAAAGAAATCTAACATACTTCTATTATTTGTGTTATTGATAATATATAAGTTTAATATCTATTTATATGCAGATAAAGAATTTGGATGGACATCATGGGAACTTTACAATTTTGTTTTGATTGGTTTAACAAATGAACTTATTGAACTTGGTGCACCAGCAGATATAAAAATAACAGTATTACAATTATGGGCCAGGTATCTTGGAAAACTTGAAGTAGCATTTACATCAACAAAAAAAAAGCTTATACCAAAATTAGCTAGAAGATATAAAAAAAGGTTTTTATTGCTTATATTCTTTAAAAACTATATGTACTTAAGGCTCTTGGTTCTTTGCTGTAGAACTCTGATGATATCAGAAATAAAAAAACATTTAAAATTTTTGTATATCATCACTAAATAAAAAGATTCATGAAAAAGAATATTTCAAAGCATACTTGTAAAATGTTTTGAGTACTATACTTCTCTGTTGGAAATCAATAAACAATCATAAAAAGTCTATAAGATGAAATTAGTCATATGGAATGATTATGCATGTGCATGACTAGATTTTATATTACAGTCGTTTTATGGTTGATTGTTTATCGAAGAAGAAACATAGTGTTTAGAATATTTTATGAATATGTTCTAGTGATTTGAATTATTCTTTCATATATTTTTTTATTTAGAAATGATATACAAGAATTTCTAGAATGCTATTTTTCACTTCTAATGTTACTATTACAATATGGCTATAGCATACATCCAAGAACCATAAAATAAGTTTAATTTTCATTGTATTATTATTTCATATTTATATTTCATATTCATATTTATTTCAATATATTCCAATTTGTTATATATATTGCATTTGTATTTACAATAGTTATTAATACAGAATAGTAGTTGATTATGCAATATATTTTTACAGAGATGCTGAAATTATATATGGTAAAATTTTCTCACAGAATAAAACCAGAAAACGAAAGGAAACTGATAATAGTATAGCAAGTTCTAGAGCTTCTACTTATCAAAATCAAGAAAGTACTTTAAGAAAATTAAATAGGAATAAAGTATGATTTATAGTTTAAATATATATTTGCAAAAATTTCTGAATTAATCAAATGTAATATCTATTATTTGTAGAAACTTATGATCACTACTGACTATGATAGGTTTATACAGTCACAAGCAAGTTCAGAAGGAGATGCGCTTAGTGGATTTAATCAAAGCGGATACAGTATGCATTCTAGTATAGAACAACTTTCGGAAGACTATAAAACGTATAAAACATAAATATATATATATATATAAAATCAGTAAAATATATTGATGTAATATATAATATATAAGTACTAGTTTAATATTTGTTTCACAGGATATATTTTAATTTTTCTGCTAAAGAGGAAACAAGAAAAATAAAAGGCATGATGAAAAAAGCACCACGAAATAAACGCAATAAATATAAAAAAGGTTATATAACTAATAAGTATAAAATGGGGCCAGAGTTAATTACACCTATGAAATTATGGGCAATCTTATATTTGGCTTTAAGAATCCACAATAATGCTATGCAATTAGGCGATATGCTAAGGTAATTTATAAGTAATTTGTTTTCTCGGACATTTTTCATTAGATAATTTGAAGAGTACTGTTGTAAAAATAACATACTTATTAATATTCTTCAGGTATAAAATCTATGTCTTATATGTTGAAAAATTGTTCTTTAAGTAATTTTATAATATGTTTACTATGTCGTACATATAGAGAATATCTGACAAAATATATATATATGTTATAAATATATATGTTTGCATATAAAACTCATTAAATAAAACAAAAAATTCTTATATTATTGTGTAAACAACCACAATAACTGATTAAAAAAAGATTATTGAATTAGTATGCAACGAAATTGGTCTATAAGACAAACTGAAAAGATGTCTTGAGTCTCTCGATTTTTTAACAACAGTATGCGATGTTTCGAATTAATAACGGATTCAAAATATCTTAATGTTAGATAGTGCTTATAAAGCTTATTTTACCGCAATCTGTAAACTTATTTGCTAATATTTTTTAATTAATTCCTTAATAAGTACAACAAACTTTGCAAAATAATACATAACAATTTTCTATTCCAGTTGATGCTTACAAATGAGTTATATCGTTAATTTTCAGACTTCCTACATTTATGTATATATGCAAATACAAATGTTGAATATCTGATAATTAACATATAGACACATACACATACATACACACATACATATATACATACATATATATATATATATATACATACATACATACATGTATACACGCATACATACATGCATATGTTTTTTTCGTTTTCAGATATGGAAGAGAAGGACATTTATCTTATTATAAATTAGATCACTTGATACCTCCTGAAGTAACTTTGACAAGAAATGATCTGAATTTTTTATCACGAGTTATGGATGTCACGCATAAGGGCATGAGAAGAATAATAGGAAATATGGCAACATTTCTTGGAGTCACAAAAATA
The DNA here is from genome assembly GCF_003227715.2 of Harpegnathos saltator. NCBI lineage: Eukaryota > Metazoa > Arthropoda > Insecta > Hymenoptera > Formicidae > Harpegnathos > Harpegnathos saltator. The sequence continues at coordinate 19,005 of NW_020230561.1, read as the reverse complement.
ATATGCCCAAATTTCTTATCGCTTATCAGTCGATATTGTATTGAATTAGAATTGCCAAGTATAAATATATCACTTTAACAGTTAATTTTTCATGTGTCAAAATTGGCATGCATAAGAGAAAATAAAAATATAATATTGTTTACAGAAGGCATATTGTTATATGGAGAAAGATTAGTGGCTTTATCTCGTCCAAAGATGAACTTTGACAAAAAGTCTTGCATTCCCAATTATGAAGGTCGTGCTATGGCTTTTATTATCATAGTAATGAAAATTTTATTTGCTATGGATGGCATTACAGAATATGAAATTAGTAATTTTGCTGACAAAGTTAATAGGTATGTATTTTTACATAATAATTAATAGGCATATATCTTTATACAAATTGTTTTCTAATTGTTAAAAATGTAGGGTTAATTTAAAAAATGTATTTCTCTTTTTCTCTCGCTCGCTCATTTCTTTTTTTTCTTGTTCCTCTTTTCCTATCTTCCTTGTCTCTCTCTCTCTTCTTTTTTTATAAATTTTTATTGTAATTTATATATATATTAATTTATTTTTATATTAGAATATATTAAACTTAGAAAAATGTTTGATAATGAACAAAATACTTGAGTGAAGAAATATCTTTACTGCTTTATAGAGATTTAATATAAATAGGCATTATAGTTACATACAGGGTATGGCAAAAGTCTGGTAACACTCAAATATCTCTTAAAAAATGAATTTTAGAAAAAAACATTTTAGACAAAAGTTATAAGGTTTAAAAAGACGCATTCAACGGTAATATCCGCTTGACCTTGGGTGGCGTTGCCAAGGTCAGGTAATACATTGAACTTAACAAAGAAGTTTTTTAGTATTGCGAGAAAAATGATATACAGTGTATCCGGTAATTAGCTGCTAACCCGAAATGGAAGGTAGATTGGGTTAAGCTGAAAAGAAAAGTAAAATACAATTTTGCAAGAATCGCAATAATTATCGAGTTATTAATGACAGATATCTGAAGAATAGAAGCACACCGACATAGATGATTGGAGAAGCGTTGCAGTCACTCGGGCCACAGCACGGTCTAGTTGATCCAGTAAGGCCCAGTTTAAACGAGTTTAAAGGAGTTTAAAGCAAGTTGTGGAACTGGGCCTAATTGTTGCCGCTGTGCGGCGAGGGGAAGAACAATGTGCCACTATTCGTATTTTATGTCGCCGCACCTACGTCTCGCCGCACGCTGCCAATAGTGGCTAGGTCGACTGGGCCGCACTATGACCCGAGCGGCTGCAACGCTTCTTCAATTATCTATGTCGGCGCGTTCCCACTCCTCCGATTTCTATTAACAACTATTCATTAACAACTCGATAATTATTGCGATTCTTGCAAAATACCTTAGTTTTCTTTTCAGCTTAATCTCCCTTCATACTTCAGATTGGCAGCTAATTACCGGACACCCTGTATATTATGAAACATGTATATCTGTGTACATGTATATCTGTATATTTTTATTAACAAGCTGTTGATAAAATTTACAATAGAGAGAGATGTCGATATGGAAAAAAATATGTTTAAATATGTTCATAAATTTTAAAAGTACTCATATCAATATTATGAACAGAGTCAATATATTTTCAATGAAATATACAATTCTTATTTTTAATAAGATATTTAAATATTCATTAAAAGACTTTTGATTTAACATAATGAAAAGATATCAGGAAAAAATATAAAAATGTATTTTATTATTGTATTCTGCTAAGTTTTATAACGGAAAACGGCAATAAGCTATAATATTGATCCTATTTTGATGATGTAATTGTCGTTTATTGCAAGCTTAATATAGAATTTGTATTTCGGCTGGAGTTGTACTTGCGTAAGCTATGAGTGACACGCGCTTTTCCATTCGCGACAAACACGAGATAATTTCTATTTGGAAAGTTCACATACATTCATCATCTGTTAATTTGCATTTAAAAATCACTTTTTGTATTAGCAAAGCTTTGTATCTTAAAGACAAGTGAGCGAAACCGATTTGTGAGATACGCGAACGAGACCGATTGGAAAATTATGACAGGCTACAAATCATTCGACTTAATTATATTATAAGACGGAAATAAACGTCGCATTTTTAACTTTTGTTCTCTTTAATTTTACTTGCCACGAGGAAAAAGAAATATCCATAACTCGCGATTAAAAAAATAAAAAATAAAATTCTTTAATCTTACGGGAACAAAGGTGCGCTAATAAATGATAAAAATTGTTAATCTCAAGACAAACAACTTTACGAAAAATATAAATTCGTAGATTCACTTAAAAGTAAAAATATATTTTATGTTTTCTAGATGTAATTAATACTCCGTTCTACTTGTTCATATTTTTATAGTTCATTTTGAAGTTAAAAAAGCTTGCATATTAAAATAATAAAGCTCGCGAGAATAAAAGATCGAATATTTTACTCTCAAACGTTACGTTATAATATTATATTCTACTAATTTATGATACTATATTTGCTATTACACCTGCGATTATTAAAATTTTTAAGTTTTAAAAATAATGTGTATGAATATTATCACATGTATCGATCGGTACATCGCACCAAGCGCTCAACATCAGCGCCTACGTGGCGTGCGCGCGAACAATCAATTATTCCATCCCTGCTTGCCTTCTGTACCCAGCCCATATTAAACTATTTATCTATTTATCTAGCTATTTATCTTAATAACTCTAACTGATAAGGAACATCTACGAAGTGTATGTCTCCAATTTCGACGAAACTTAGAATATTTGTAAAGTAGCCAAAAATGAGAGACCCATATTTTTCTTATCGGCAAAAGCTCAAGTTTAAAAGTGAAACTACCCCTCAAAGTTTCATCCCCTTTATGCTATCTCGATAATTATTGCAGATAAGAAAAACTTTTTAAACAAAAATTGTACGGTTTTTATACTATAATAGATGGCTCCAAGATAGAGTGTGGTTCTATAGAAATGATATCAAATATAGAGCATCAAATATCTCTTGCTAGATACGTTCTGAATAACTTTTCTAACTCCTTTGTAATTGAGAAAAATGTCACAAAATTAGCAAAATATGCAGGATTGAATTGTTTATCTTAAAATAATATGATAGTACTCATGATATATTTGGCTTATCAATTAAATCAAACAATTCTGATGCCACTTGGAACACAAAATATCATTAACATGGAAATATTAAAAAATATATCATGAATATGAGGTCACAAAATCGTTTTTTTTTACTTTTATAATAAGCTATATATAAGTTAAGTATTAATTCTTAGTATGTAACAAGAATATAATTTTTATCTATAAATAGTAGAAATACTATTGGTTGCATTGTTTATAATACACACACTATTGCTGTAGGAATTAGAAGCGGTAATTTAAACTAGCGCTCGGAGTTACTTTCACTTTTTAAGCGATTTTCGGGAATTTTACTTCATTTACTTTCTCTTACCTTTTCCTTACTGCACTTTATATCTGACAGTCGCATTCCTCGCCTCAGGACCGTTGACATCATAGGCGCTTAACAATAGTTGTAATTATAGTTAATTTTACAAATGATAAGTATTTCTTAGGTGTTAAGATATCAACAACCCTGAAGTGGGAAGCATGATTATTAGATTTATAGTCAACGGGCATGCTGGTACAATAAAGAGAAGATAAGAGGAAATGAGAGAAAACTCCCGAAAATAGCTTGAAAAGTGAAAGTAATTCCAAGTATTCCTTTAAACAAACAATTAATGGAAAATATAAGTGGCTCTTCCTAAGTGGCTAAGTTAGGCTGCAATGCATATGCTAATAGAAATATAAGTTATTCCTTGACAAGTGACATAGAATTCACTACGAAACATGGTTTATCAAAAATTATAGCAAATAATATAGAACAAGAATGTAATCCATGGAAAGCTTTGAAGCAAAATTTTGATTATATGTTAATTAAATATGACCATATTGCGAGTGGTATTGTATTTAAGAAATGTGGTAAATGAAGCATATATTTTATCACTACTAATATATTATATACAGTAATTACATAGAATTGTGTGACATTTGGTACAACTTTAGATAACGAAAATATGGTAATATATATTGGAAAACATTTTTCACACAATTACGATTTCTCTTTTGTAAATATAGATAATTTACATTACAATACATTAATTGTCAAGTTTTATTTTGTTTTGTTACATTTTATCTTGATTAAAATAAAATATTTTTTTTTATTCCAGTGTAACAAGTGATGAAGATGCTTATACAACGAGACTGTTCAATTTTCGAGAATGGCAAAGATATATCGAATGTAGACGAACTGTCTTAGCTAATATGCATTTTCCAACTAAATTGAAATATGATTTAAATACATCAGTCATTAATAGCTTATATATAAAATTTTTGGAATCGATACATTCCAAAACAAACAGAGAGCAATCTGAAATAACTACGTATAAACATTTAATTTCCCGTGAACTTGTTCATGCGGTGAAACAATGTATCACTAACATAAATTATGTCGATATATCGTTGAACGAGATAAACATATTCACTCCTTCTTTAAGGCCACATCATTCGTATCTTCAACAATTATTGAAATATCCACAATATGACATTCCAAGTATACTTAGAAACGATTTCTATTTTACAAAAATTGGATTTATGACAAAACCAGAATCGTAAGTAATGCAGTTTTTCAATTATAAGATGTGTAACATATATGTAATATATTCTTTTTCTTTTCTCATTTTAGTATCTACGAATTGGCTCAACGATACCAGATGCAGTTAGATTTTATTAATTCAAATTTGCATTTTGTCGAAAAGATCGTACCTTTTTATGAACAAGCGAAAATGACAAGTATAAATGATTTGAAAAACTATATTGAAGTACATGATTTTATGGAAGAGAAAATTAGAGATGAACAGAAAGAAGATTTTATCGACTATTTACATAGAAAGATACCTTGTCAGTTTAAAATAGATGCAAAGAAAAAATACTATTATAATGACACTCGAACTACAAATATAAATGTGAAAGCTTCTCCATTAACTTTAACTGAATTTATATTCAACGAGACTTCTTCAGATGGTAAATTATCGATTCCAGATGATAATGATAATGAAGATTTTCAAGATGATTGTATAAATATTTTTTCCGAAGAAACAAAATCATCATTATCGAAGTTTTGTGAGGCGTATAATATAAATTTTTCTAATACAGAAAGAACAACTATATCCGAAAATTTATGTTTGGGAAAAAAACGGAAACGCAAACTTTTAAGAGATACGAACGGCAAATTTGTTAAACAAAACGATATTCCTTTGAAACACAGTATTGAAAATTTAACCGAAAATTATTGTGTAAAGCAAACTGAGACGATTCCAGGAGATAACTTGGAAGTTAAAGATATACTACTAGAAATCCCAGACATTTGTAATTCAAGTGACACATCTATGTTTAGTGATCATACGAAGATTGAGGTTGAACATGATCAATCTGAGAATTGTAGTGAAGCATTTAAAATAGCAATGGATAAATCTTTTTATACAATAGATAATGAAACAGACAAAACTCTTAGATTGTTTAAACCTTTTAAAGATTATTGGATGTATCATTGTAACTTTAGTCGTGTGAAATCAAAAAATTTTGAATTATTCGAGAAAACGTTACCGAGGAGCTTCCGATGGTTATTGAATGAATGTGCAAGCGTCATCGAAATGTCACCAGAAGATCTTTATGAAGAAGTATGTCTCATTGAAACTTATTACACAAACCTTTCTGAACAAATGGAAGTTCATACAAATACGAATTTTGAAAATCGCAACCAGGCGTATTTCAACCGAATTCTGAAAAGATGGTAAAACAAAATAAAAATAAAAATCGAACTTTATATTGCATAAATATAATTATATTGCATAAATATAATCAATATAACATATCAATATATCTTTCTTTCATAAAATGGCTATCTCTTGGAAATATAATGCTTATTTACATTGATTAATATTCATATCGGATATTGATTTTCTATGAAATCCATCATTTTGATACATTACTGACCGTATGTATATACAGGGTGTACGAAAAGTATCGAAATCCCTTAATATCTTGGAAAATACGCATTTTAGAAAAAAATGTTTCATACAAAGTTAGTAAGGTTTTATAAGGCGCATTACATGGCAATATTATTATGATCTTGAATAGCATTATTAAGGTCACGGGAAGGTCATCTTAAATTTCTTAAATAGAACCCCCTATTTTTCATTATTACATATTCTTGTAGCTTATCTCGAGGGCTTTCCAAAACACTATAATTAAATCTTTTTTCGTTAGGTATTTTTCGAGTTACAAGACTTAAAAGTTTAAGTTAGTACCGTCGGCATTAGCATTACCCAAGGTGTACCGCGTGGAGGTTGCATGGTCAGATTTACACCTCTTGGAGAGGGAATGCAGAAGCAGTTCCCCTAACTCCCCCTCCTCACGGTCCGACAGGTAGACATCCCGCAGGGGTTTTAGTTGGTAAGAGTCCGACATAACCTCTGCCCCTCCCCAAGGGGGCGGGGGTATCCATGATGGATTTCCCCTGCGTGAACAAAAAAAAAGATTTACAACTCTTGTGTGTGGCGCGAGCGCGCGACGTGTGCCCTCGTGTATACATACGAGGTGTGGTTATAAAATAACGAAACTGATGCTTCCACAGAAGAAGTACGCATGCGCCAAACGCGAACGACCGACAGCTGTGTAGCATGAAGCCTTCTCGTTCGAATGTGGCGCCTCCCGTGTCTGTAAACAAATTAGTCTGGTCGTGGCCTTCGTTTGTATAAGAGCTGTTGTTTTGTTTTGCCGGAAAAATGATAAGTGTAAAAATAGAGCAACGAATCGTCGTGAAATTTCACATGAAACTTGGAAAAAGCGCTACTGAAACTTATCTTTTATTAAAAGAAGTGTATGGTAATGAATGTTTATCACGTGCGCGAGTTTTCGAGTGGTTTAAGCGTTTCCAAGATGGCCGAGAAGACGTTGAAGATGATTCACGTCCGGGTCAAAAACCTTCCACGTCAAAAACAGATGAAAATATTGAAAAAGTCGATAATCTGATTCGATCTGACCGTCGGTTAACTATTCATGCGATTGCTGAAACTGTAGGAATTGACAAAGAATGCGTAAGGCAAATTTTACATAAAGAACAAGTCATGAGTTTTCCATCAAGACCGCGCCGACTCATTCTGCATTGTCTGTCAAGACATTCCTAGCCAAGTACAACATCCCAGTGTTAGACCATCCGCCTTATTCGCCAGACCTTGCACCATGCGACTTTTATCTGTTTCTCAAGGTCAAATCTGCATTAAAAGGAACAAGATTTCAGTCCGTTGAAGCTGTAAAAGAAAAAGCGGCACGTGTCATGAAGGAGCTCATAGAAGAAGACTTCCAGCACTATTTCGAACAATGGAAAATTCGCATGGAGTGTTGTAGGGATAGAAGAGGGGTGTATATTGAAGGTGATAATAACTAAAAATGTATAAATTCAAAATAAAATGTTTTGCAGCAATAGTCTCGTTATTTTATAGCCACACCTCGTACATACATATTTTTATTTAAGTGTGTGTAAATACCGCTACATGTTTCTAAATGTTTGCATTCGTAATATTATGTGAATTAATTCGGTCCGTTTTTTCTTCCAAGAAAAGACTTTAGTATGAAAAAACATGAAAAAGTACACTAATCAAAGTATTTGCCATCGCTTGCTATTATTGTTTCCCATCTGTTTGACAGTTGTTGCATTCCGTGACAAAAAAACGACTCGTCCTTCGAAGCGATCTATTCATTGAGCCATTTCTCTATTTCTTCATAATTGTTGAAGTGCTGGTCCGAAAGTCCGTGTACCATCGATCTGAACAAGTGATAATCTGATGGAGCAATGTCTGATGAATACGGCGGGTGAGGTAAAACGTTCCAACCAAGTGCTTCCAAGGTGGCCTTCACAATCTTTCCAACATGTGGCTGAGCGTTATCGTGCTGGAAGATCACTTTGTCGTGTCTCTTTGCATATTCCAGCCGCTTATTCTTCAATGCGTGGTTTAAACGGATCAATTATTGTTGGTCAAGTTCGGCAGTGATGGTTTGGCTCTATTTTAATAGTTCATGATACACTACACCCTTCTGGTCCTACCATATACAGAGCATTACTTTCATGCCGTGAATATTCCGCTTTGGTATCGATGTGAATAGTTTTTCTGGGTCGCTAATGGATTTCCTTCGTTTGGGATTATCGAAATATATCCATTTTTATCTCTAGTCACAATATGATGCAAAAAATCTTTTCTTTTTTGCCTGGCAAGCAAGATTTCAGACATGGCTTTTCGCCTCACGATGTCTCTTTCTTTCAGTTCGTATGGCACCCATCTTCCTTCTTTGTAACCTTTCCCATGGCTACCAAACGCACAGAAATTGTTGATCGATCAACATTCAACAACATTGCGCGAGTTCATGTTGCGATTGACACGAATCTTCATCGATTAGCGCGTGCAATTCCTCGTTCTCGAACTTCTTCGGCTGACCTGGACGAAGTTTATCATCGACACTGAAATCATCACTTTTGAAACGTCGAAACCATTCTCTGCATGATTTATCGGTGGGAGCACTTTCACCATAAGCTTCTACGAGCATTTGATGAGCTTCAGCGGCTGTTTTCTTCAAATGAAAACAGAAAATGAGAACTTCCTGGAAATGATGCTTTTTCGGCTCGAATTTTGACATTTTCGAATAATACATTATATAATTGCTTATATGTACATTATAAATGTTATATAAACACGATGTTATATAAACACGATGTTATTGTTACAAACTCAAACGTTTATCAACTGAATATTATAGATGTGTGAAGTTGGCCCCCCGACCATCGAGAACTTAATTTTGACCATTGCCATTCGTTTGGTGATCGTTTGGTAGCGTTTGGTAGTCTATTCTTAACGTTTGATAGTCCAAACGGTTTTCTCTACTGAGCGCAATTCAATTCAATTCAATAGACGGCTCTGGGCGTGTAGGTTGCCGCTCCAACGCCACTCTCTGGTAATTGAGCGCAATGATTGTTGACATACTTATGTCATACCACATATATTTCATTTCTCGCATTTCGTTGTGAGTTACTGCGCAGGCATGCTCCGCAGGCGGAGCAGCAGCTCTCATTTTTCTCGAGTCGGGATGCGTCCCGAAAGTCATTAAAAAAAAGTGACAACCTTTATATCCGCGACCGTACACGTAATGCACGGAGTAATGCGCAAAATACGGACGCGATTCTAACCTTTCGAAATGACACACGTATATGTAATTGCCATTGCAATAAGCCCGAATGTGATACAAGTTTTTAATATCAGTTATAATTAAGAAAAAAATACGTATCGCGAAAAATAATATTGGTAAAATTACGGTAAGTATAATAAAATATTCGTGTGCATGCGTGATCATGAAAATTATATATATGGTATGTGAAATTATAAAATTTTGTTATTAAATTTATATATAAATTGTAAATAAATACTCACAGAAAAACATGCCGAAACGGTAGCGCGCCTACAGAAATATATAAAACTGTTTACTGCGCATCTCTTAGTCCATATTCTGCGCAAGTCGTACATACTTTTTAGCAACAGTTAAAGGGACGCAGTTAACAGTCTAGAGTATTATATAGAAGTCTGTGGATATACCATAGACATAGGGCAAGAGCACAGGCTTTTGCATAACACATAATATATAACACATAAGAGAATAAACCAATTAGTTTTCTTCATTTCCCTCCTCAGGACAGAAATGAAGAACTCTGATTGGTTGATTCTCTTATGTGTTGTGTATTATGCGTTATGCAGAAGTCTGTGCTTTGGCCCTTAAGGCCTATCCGGACAAACTTGCATAAGCGCGTAACGCATATGCATAAGGAAATTGACTAATCGTATGTTTAATACAAAAAATATTTTTTTACTACACGGATCATAATTGGTCAATTTCCTTATGCATATGCGTTACGCGCTTATGCAAGTTTGTCTGGATAGGCCTTAAGTCTATGGTATTGGACATCTTTATACTATCTAGTCTATGGTATTGGACATCTTTATACCATAGACATAGGAATATAGGGATAGAGCATAGAGTTGCGGGTTGCGGGGGAATAACTATTGGGGACGGTGCGACGAGATAAACTGTGCCTAAATCTAATTGGTGGTTGTGCCGTGTGTAAGTATTTGATTCAAACATAGATGTGTATAAAGTTGTGTGTGAGTGAAATTATGAAAAAAAGACATATGCATAACCTCTGCAAAATACTGTCAGTGTAAATAGTTCTTATCATTTTATTACATTTACTATTTGCCAGTGACAGCCAAGTCATTGCATCACATGCTCTGAATATGCGCACTATTATAGCCAATGAAACTTAGGCACAGCCGCCCCCCGCATTTCAACACAACTCCTCTCGCCTATGTTAAGGCTCGTCTACATTAGCTGTAAGAATAAGGCTGTAAGGTTGCAAGACACGAAATGAAATATTTTCATTCGCTGACAGCTTACGTTACAGCCTTACAGCTTTACTCTTACAGCTATTGTAGACGAGCCTTAACGGGCTTATGCTCTGTCCCTATATTCCTATGTCTATGCTTTATAACATAGTATATGATAGTTGCTTGAAGGTTAAAAATTATAAATTTAGTCAGTAGTGTTTATAGAGATTGTGTCTGTTATATCATGGACTACAAAGATGAGCAACACAATGAAATTGAAGCTTTAGAGTCAATTTATTGTGGTGAATTGGAAAGTATGTATTATTAAAAATTTCTGTATAACCTACCCTGTAATATTCAACAAATTTCACTTTATTGTGAGTACTTTAAATATGTACTGTTTCCAGTTTTAGCAATAGAGCCATTTTATACATTTGCTATACCAATTAAAACGGAAGAATATGAACCAGAAACTGAAAATGGACTTAGTTGCCGATTAGAATTTACATATACATCAAAGTATCCAGATGAACCATTACTTGTATCAATAACAGAACAGGAAAACTTTGATGAAGATGAGAAATTGAAAGCACATCTGGCGGAACAGATGAGCGAAAATCTTGGTATGGTAATGGTCTTTACATTAGTTAGTGCAGCACAAGAATGGCTTAATGTACAATGGGACAAAATAAAATTAAGAAGAGAAGAGACTGCAGCACAAAAATTAAAAGAGGAAGAGGAAGCTGAAAGAGTAAGTAAGATATCTAAAATAGGTTTACATCAGTAATTATTAAAACATTTTATTTTTTATAGAGACGATTTGAGGGGACTCGTGTAACCGTAGAAACTTTTCTAAGTTGGAAAGAAAAGTTTGATGAAGAAATGGGTTATAAAAAACGAAGGGAACTTGCAGATCGTGAAGGGAAAAAATTAACAGGGAGAGAATTATTTATGACTGATAAAACATTGGATCAGTCAGATCTTAAGTTCTTGGATGATGGTAACTAGTGAAACTTTATCTCTTAGTAAATTAGGATCCTGATCCCTATTTTGGAAGATGTCAGTACCCTAATATCTGATTTCTATTATATAGGTGATGTTGTGAAAGTGGATGAGAGTTTGTTTCAAAATCTAGACGACTTGGATTTAGATGATGAAGAGGACCTAGACTTTGATCCAAATATTTCAGACAATAGTGCCTAAATGTGTTTAATTTAGTAACTGTTGACGCAAAATGATATATAAACAATATATTATGAGGAAATTTATTAAATTATTATATAGTAACATATACTTGAGAGTATATTTATGCTAGAGCATTTCTTGTGAAGTAGATAAATATTATATCTGTATAAAAAGTAACATTATATGATAAATTAATTACTATTGAAATAGAAAATATGATAGTTTTACAATTAACCCATTATTAGATTCAAAAATTGAAAATATATACTTAAGGAATGAAAAATTACGTATGCGTGCACACGCGTGTGCGTGTGTGTGTATGCATGTGTAATGACTGAATCTTATAAAATTTTGGTTATTAAAGAAATATATCTTTTCCACAAAACAAGGGAATTTTTTTCCCTTCTCAATTGAATAAGATACACTTAAGTGTATAAATTAATTCTCAGTCCCTATATTATTAGGTCGTTCAATATGAAATGTCCGATTTCCTTAAGTACTAAAGCCAGCGGCACACGGTGCTTGTTTCGTGCTAGATTGCTTGCTGGATGAAAATATTGCGTTGTGATTGGTACATTTCCGAAGATAGATGGAAATGCACCAATCAGAACGCAGTATTTTCATCCAGCAAGCAATCCAGCACGAAAACAAGCACCGTGTGCCGCTGGCTTAAGTTCGACAGTCGATATCTCTGACATTTCACCTTTATAGTTCTTGGTTTTTTTCTTGTGAAGGTACGTCATCACTCTTTCAAATGCATGTTTTGGTTTATGATTATCTTTCGAAATGTCTTTGTTACAGCAATCTTTGTGTAACCATAGATAGGTTAAAAATTCGTGTTATTAAAATTCGTGTTAGTGCGCTGTTAACTAATCAGAAGGCATATTGCGTGGCTTTCCATTGGTTTCGTTGGTTAACAGCGCGCTAATTTGGGCTGCGTTCCGAAATTCACTGCCAGTACTGAAAATACATAGTTTGTGTCACCTATACTATAGAATTTCAGTGCTGGCAATGAATATCGGAACGCAGCCATAGTTATAAGCACGTTCTGAATATGGGCCTAGTGAAGATGTGGCTAATGAGCGCACAGTACGTCGATAGTTTGAGAAGTTTCATTCTGGCGATTTTAATCTTGAAAATGAGCCATGTGGGCGACCCGAGACCAAGGTGGATAATGATGAACTGAAAGCTATAATGGAAGCGGATATCTCAAACTCCGTGTGAATTAGCAGCAAGGTTTAACCAGAGAGAAACCTGAGAGCGGCCAACACGGCGTTTTCGGTGACACCGATTTTTCGCACTGGGAATGGGCGCTATCTGCATCCATTTTGAGAGAGAAACTACGATGCTACATCCACTTTTAGGTCTCGACGGTGAAACCTGCATCTGGTGGCTGTCCGTGCTACATCCACTTTCAGGCGGTTTATGTCCGTGCTACAACCATAATAGCGTACTTGACAAGCACGGTCTCGCGCATTGTTATGCATTTGTAACATGAATTAACATGTTAATATGCACAAAAAAAATAAGAATTGAGATTGTATATGATTAATATCATGAAGATTATATACGATTTATATCGATATATAAATATATGATAATAAGATAATATTTTGTGTGTACCCAAAATTATTTTTCCAAAATATTTCAGCGTTACGTTAGTATTTATTTATACTCCGGCAGGCGTTTTTTAGCGCAGTTGTGTCCGTATGCATGTGTTGCATTGAAAGTGTGCGTGACGTACGTGTACATATACGCATTCACACACACACACATACATACACACGTGTCATACGCAACAGATAGAATCTCAGGGTGTATGCTTAAACATTTTCAATTGCCGTACGTTTCTATGTAAGAATGTAGTCGGCACACACACACAGAGAAACTGCTCCCGTCTATCCGTCTGAAGTCCCGCCCACCGCTCGGCTTGTTTTGACGAGCCAAGTGAAAGAGAGAGAGAGAGGGAATGTGTTCGCTCCATCTCGCTCTGATTCGCAACGTTGCCGAGATTGTGCTTACCGACACACGGCCGAGACTGACGTTTCACTCTCGGCGTGAATCCAACGAGATGATCAATAGCAATCGATTTCGACTAAACTCGTTGTGTCAATAGATTTGCATGACAAATTAACATTGCACTTAAAGATACGGCGTAGCATTGAAGCGTTTGCAAGAAAGTCGCAATTGAAAATCGCGAATGCTCATGAACCAAATGAAGGAGCGAGCTTCTCAAAGAGCGTGTGGCTTGGTGGAAGTACGCTGGACTCGCGGGGTTGAGGTCGGTGGTTCGCATCTCCTTGGCGGTCGACGTTGTCCTTTTTCGCCAATCATTTTTTTTTTTTTTTTTTTTTTTAAGGAAAATGCACGTGTTGCATACAACATACGTGTATAACAATAAATTTCTTTTCATTTTTTAAGAAAATGCACGTATTGCATACAAAACACGGGCATCGCAAGCATTGCACGTTTCGTCGATGACACTTCCTCTGAGACCTCGCCCTCCGCTCGACTTGTTTCGATGAGCCAAGCAAAAGAGAGACAGAGAATGTGTTCGCTCCATCACCTCTGTGAAGATGGCCCTTCATTCTTCAAATTTGAAAAAAATTGTTAGAGTTCTGAATGCCCCTCGCAGAGTTCTAGAGTTCGCAATCCTTTATAGAAAGAGTTCCGTCATTTAAAGTAGAGAAAATACCATTTTAAAAATCGGAGGGCCAACTTCACGACGCCCCTCATTATGTAAAAAATGACAATTTTTTTAGAGTTCTAGATAGATTTTTAAGTTCTATAGTTCTAGATAAGTTTTAAAAATAGTTCTGTTTAAAACAATAAGAAAAATTATATTAAAAATTCTCGAATTAGAAAACGAAAAATGGCAAGAACTCTACCAATTTTGGTTTTAGCGCGTCGCGTGTTAATAATAATCTTTAGAACTCGTGAGGGGCTAACCAGAACTCTGAATAAAACATCGGATTTTCAAAAAAATTGATTGTTTATTAAACACGTAAAATTTTTTTTCGGAAATCCGATGTTTCATTCAGAGTTCTGGTTAACCCCTCACGAGTTCTGAAGATTATTATTAACACTCGGAGCGCTAAAACCAAAATTGGAAGAGTTCTCGCCGATCTTCGCCTCTCGGCTCTCTGAGCTAAGATCAAAGTCTAGTACTCGTGCATATATTCGAATGTATTCGAAAATGTAGGGTTTTGGAAGGACTTTATTTTGGTGCCAGAACCAGGCCTGTATCTCTAACCGTTTAGGAGATATCGAAGTTTAAAGTTTTCCAGCCTTTCTCCGTCGATATCCAGCCTTCCTCCGTCGATATCTCCGCTTCTACTGGGAATAGAGAGTTTGCCATGTAGTCGAAAATGTAGGGTTTTGAAAGGACTTTAATTTGGTACCAGAGCCAGGCCTGTATCTCTAACTGTTTAGGAGATATCGAAGATTAAAGTTTTCCAACCTTTCTCCGTTGATATCTCCGCTTCTACTGGGAGTAGAGAGTCGCCATTTACGGCAAAATGTAGGGTTTTGAGAGGACTTTAATTTGGTACCAGAGCCAGGCCTGTATCTCTAACCGTTTAGGAGATATCGAAGATTAAAGTTTTCCAACCTTTCTCCGTTGATATCTCCGCTTCTACTGGGAGTAGAGAGTCGCCATTTACGGCAAAATGTAGGGTTTTGAGAGGACTTTAATTTGGTACCAGAGCCAGGCCTGTATCTCTAACCGTTTAGGAGATATCGAAGTTTAGGTTTTCCAGCCTTACTCCGTCGATATCCAGCCTTCCTCCGTCGATATCACCGCTTCTACTGGGAGTAGAGAGTTTGCCATGTAGTCGAAAATGTAGGGTTTTGAAAGGGCTTTAATTTGGTACCAGTCCGAAGCCTGAATCTCTAACCGTTTAGGAGATATCGAAGGTTAAAGTTTTCCAACCTTTCTCCGTCGATATCTCCGCTTCCACTGGGAGTAGAGAGTCGTCCATGTAGTCCAAAATGTAGGGTTTTGAAAGGGCTTTAATTTGGTACCTGTCCGAAGCCTGTATCTCTAACCGTTTAGGAGATATCGAAGGTTAAAGTTTTCCAACCTTTCTCCGTCGATATCCAGTCTTCATCCGTCGATATCTCCGCTTCTACTGGGAGTAGAGAGTCGTCCATGTAGTCCAAAATGTAGGGTTTTGAAAGGGCTTTAATTTGGTACCTGTCCGAAGCCTGTATCTCTAACCGTTTAGGAGATATCGAAGGTTAAAGTTTTCCAACCTTTCTCCGTCGATATCTCCGCTTCTACTGGGAGTAGAGAGTCGTCCATGTAGTGCAAAATGTAGGGTTTTGAAAGGGCTTTAATTTGGTACCTGTCCGAAGCCTGTATCTCTAACCGTTTAGGAGATATCGAAGGTTAAAGTTTTCCAACCTTTCTCCGTCGATATCCAGTCTTCATCCGTCGATATCTCCGCTTCTACTGGGAGTAGAGAGTCGTCCATGTAGTCCAAAATGTAGGGTTTTGAAAGGGCTTTAATTTGGTACCCGTCCGAAGCCTGTATCTCTAACCGTTTAGGAGATATCGAAGGTTAAAGTTTTCCAACCTTTCTCCGTCGATATCTCCGCTTCTAATGGGAGTAGAGAGTCGTCCATGTAGTGCAAAATGTAGGGTTTTGAAAGGGCTTTAATTTGGTACCTGTCCGAAGCCTGTATCTCTAACCGTTTAGGAGATATCGAAGGTTAAAGTTTTCCAACCTTTCTCCGTCGATATCCAGTCTTCATCCGTCGATATCTCCGCTTCTACTGGGAGTAGAGAGTCGTCCATGTAGTCCAAAATGTAGGATTTTGAAAGGGCTTTAATTTGGTACCCGTCCGAAGCCTGTATCTCTAACCGTTTAGGAGATATCGAAGGTTAAAGTTTTCCAACCTTTCTCCGTCGATATCTCCGCTTCTACTGGGAGTAGAGAGTCGTCCATGTAGTGCAAAATGTAGGGTTTTGAAAGGGCTTTAATTTGGTACCTGTCCGAAGCCTGTATCTCTAACCGTTTAGGAGATATCGAAGGTTAAAGTTTTCCAACCTTTCTCCGTCGATATCCAGTCTTCATCCGTCGATATCTCCGCTTCTACTGGGAGTAGAGAGTCGTCCATGTAGTCCAAAATGTAGGGTTTTGAAAGGGCTTTAATTTGGTACCTGTCCGAAGCCTGTATCTCTAACCGTTTAGGAGATATCGAAGGTTAAAGTTTTCTAACCTTTCTCCGTCGATATCTCCGCTGCTACTGGGAGTAGAGAGTCGTCCATGTAGTCCAAAATGTAGGGTTTTGAAAGGGCTTTAATTTGGTACCTGTCCGAAGCCTGTATCTCTAACCGTTTAGGAGATATCGAAGGTTAAAGTTTTCCAACCTTTCTCCGTCGATATCCACCTTCCTCCGTCGATATCTCCGCTTCTACTGGGAGTAGAGAGTCGTCCATGTAGTCCAAAATGTAGGGTTTTGAAAGGGCTTTAATTTGGTACCTGTCCGAAGCCTGTATCTCTAACCGTTTAGGAGATATCGAAGGTTAAAGTTTTCTAACCTTTCTCCGTCGATATCCAGCCTTCATCCGTCGATATCTCCGCTTCTACTGGGAGTAGAGGGTCGTCCATGTAGTCCAAAATGTAGGGTTTTGAAAGGGCTTTAATTTGGTACCTGTCCGAAGCCTGTATCTCTAACCGTTTAGGAGATATCGAAGGTTAAAGTTTTCCAACCTTTCTCCGTCGATATCCCTTCATTCGTCGATATCTCCGCTTCTATTGGGAGTAGAGGGTCGTCCATGTAGTCCAAAATGTAGGGTTTTGAAAGGGCTTTAATTTGGTACCTGTCCGAAGCCTGTATCTCTAACCGTTTAGGAGATATCGAAGGTTAAAGGTTTTCAACCTTTCTCCGTCGATATCCAGCCTTCATCGTCGATATCTCCGCTTCTATTGGGAGTAGAGGGTCGTCCATGTAGTCCAAAATGTAGGGTTTTGAAAGGGCTTTAATTTGGTACCTGTCCGAAGCCTGTATCTCTAACCGTTTAGGAGATATCGAAGGTTAAAGTTTTCCAACCTTTCTCCGTCGATATCTCCGCTTCTACTGGGAGTAGAGAGTCGTCCATGTAGTCCAAAATGTAGGGTTTTGAAAGGGCTTTAATTTGGTACCTGTCCGAAGCCTGTATCTCTAACCGTTTAGGGAGATATCGAAGGTTAAAGTTTTCCAACCTTTCTCCGTCGATATCTCCGCTTCTATTGGGAGTAGAGGGTCGTCATTGTAGTCCAAAATGTAGGGTTTTGAAAGGGCTTTAATTTGGTACCTGTCCGAAGCCTGTATCTCTAACCGTTTAGGAGATATCGAAGGTTAAAGTTTTCCAACCTTTCTCCGTCGATATCCAGCCTTCATTCGTCGATATCTCCGCTTCTATTGGGAGTAGAGGGTCGTCCATGTAGTCCAAAATGTAGGGTTTTGAAAGGGCTTTAATTTGGTACCTGTCCGAAGCCTGTATCTCTAACCGTTTAGGAGATATCGAAGGTTAAAGTTTTCTAACCTTTCTCCGTCGATATCTCCGCTTCTATTGGGAGTAGAGAGTCGTCCATGTAGTCCAAAATGTAGGGTTTTGAAAGGGCTTTAATTTGGTACCTGTCCGAAGCCTGTATCTCTAACCGTTTAGGAGATATCGAAGGTTAAAGTTTTCCAACCTTTCTCCGTCGATATCTCCGCTTCTATGGGAGTAGAGAGTCGTCCATGTAGTCCAAAATGTAGGGTTTTGAAAGGGCTTTAATTTGGTATCTGTCCGAAGCCTGTATCTCTAACCGTTTAGGAGATATCGAAGGTTAAAGTTTTCTAACCTTTCTCCGTCGATATCAGCCTTCATCCGTCGATATCTCCGCTTCTGTTGGAGTAGAGGGTCGTCATTGTAGTCCAAAATGTAGGGTTTTGAAAGGGCTTTAATTTGGTACCTGTCCGAAGCCTGTATCTCTAACCGTTTAGGAGATATCGAAGGTTAAAGTTTTCTAACCTTTCTCCGTCGATATCAAGCCTTCATTCGTCGATATCTCCGCTTCTATTGGGAGTAGAGGGTCGTCCATGTAGTCCAAAATGTAGGGTTTTGAAAGGGCTTTAATTTGGTACCTGTCCGAAGCCTGTATCTCTAACCGTTTAGGAGATATCGAAGGTTAAAGTTTTCTAACCTTTCTCCGTCGATATCCAGCCTTCATCCGTCGATATCTCCGCTTCTACTGGGAGTAGAGGTCGTCCATTAGTCCAAAAATGTAGGGTTTTGAAAGGGCTTTAATTTGGTACCTGTCCGAAGCCTGTATCTCTAACCGTTTAGGAGATATCGAAGGTT